>NC_137106.1:43320546-43920546 GCF_949357685.1 Gobio gobio
CTTTACCAGACAAACTTTACACATTGCATTTTCAGTTAGACCCATTTTGTGCAGTTTTAATTCTGAAAATATGATATTATGCCTTATACAAAAGTCCAAATTTCCCATTCCTGCATCCATATACCATTTCCACAGATTTTTCCATAACATCTTCTTATCAAAATCGTTAAAAACTTTTTCCCAAAATTTTACTGCCGCTGGTTCTTTAAACACTGAATTCCTAAAAAACACATAAAATTCCTTCACTGAACTTTGATTAAAAGGAACATCTTCTCCTTTCTCTTTTATAAATACCTTCATTTTTCCCCTTTCATTTCCATTTTCTTTCTCAATCGTCTTAACCCATTGCCCAGGAATCGCTTCTTTCACCTGTTCATATTGTCTTTCCAAAATCTTTACATTTATGTCGTCATCAACCTCTTTCACCTCATCCACTATTGCTTGGAACGGAAAGAATCCTTCTTTTACCTCATATAATACATCCCTCACTCTCCTAAATCCAGCCTTAATCCATTTATTGAAGTACAACTCTTTTCCATTATATAATACATTGTCATTTAAGAACAATGGTTGATTTAACATTTCTTCTCTGCATCTAGGAATCATGCTTACATTTATTTTGAATTCCCCCCATGCTTCTAAAACCTCAATATAAAACTCTGGGATTCCAAACATCAAAGTTTGCTTCAATTTCATCCCTAAAATATCTGCCCCAATGTTCATATTTCCACATTTGTTTAAAAACAACTTCATTATCTCTGGCCATTGTGCCTGATTTCCTTCACTCAAAAACTTTTTCACTATTTTGACTCTAAAACTCTTTTTCTTTAATTCCGGATCCTGTAGCCCCAATCCTCCATCTTTCACATCCCCTATTATTGTTTCATATGCGATCTTAGATGGCTTTGAGTCCCATAGGAACTTCAAAACCACTGCTTTTATTCTTTTGCCTATCCACCTTGGCATCGGCGTAACTCCCAACACGTACCACATTTTCGCTAACATTAAGGCATTCAGTACTAACACCTTCCCTCTCAATGTTAGAGCCCTCGGTTTCCAAAAATTCAAAACTCTTTCCATCCTTCCAATCACCTCATCCCACATCATGTCCCTCATTACTCTTTCATTTTTCCCTATTCTAACTCCTAACACCTTTAAGCCCTCTTCTTCTTTAAAAGGAAACAAGCTTTGAATATTCTCCCCCCCTCCTATGTTCATATAAACTGTTTTCTGTATGTTTATTTTGGCCCCCGATCCTTTACAGTACTTTTCTAAAATTTCCATTGCCTTTTTAACACTGTTGACATCCCTCACTATTAGCGTTGTGTCATCTGCGTATTGATAAACTTTTTGTAATTCCTCATTTTGTCTTAGATCCACCCCTTTGATTTCCTTTTCTCCCATTATTGCTAACCCCAGGGATTCAGCTACCAAACTATATAGTAGGGCTGACAAAGGACAGCCTTGTCTTATTGACCTTGAAACACTAAAAGCTCCAGTTAAAAACCCATTGCATTTTATTTGGCTTTTCGCCCCTTTGTATAAAATCTTCAACCATTTTATAAAATTCTGTCCAAAATCAAACTTTTCTAAAATTTCAAACAAAAATTCATGCTCTACTCTGTCAAATGCCTTTTCTAGATCTAGGCTTATTACA
Source organism: Gobio gobio (assembly GCF_949357685.1). Classification (NCBI taxonomy): domain Eukaryota; kingdom Metazoa; phylum Chordata; class Actinopteri; order Cypriniformes; family Gobionidae; genus Gobio; species Gobio gobio. Next base: position 43,322,204 of record NC_137106.1, read on the forward strand.
TATCCCTTTTTCTTTCCCTCTACCATATGACTCACCACATCCCTTATGCTACACACTGTGTCTGTAATATCCCTTCCTTCGACAGCGTACGCCTGATTTGTTTCAATAATATTTGGCATAATTTTCTTTAGTCGGTTTGCTAATATCTTCGCTAAAATTTTATAGTCTGTATTTAGCATGGTTATTGGTCTATAATTTTTCAATTCATTCTTATCTCCTCTTTTCTTGAAAATTAGCTTAATAACCCCAATCCCCATAAAATGACTCGTTTCTTCCCTTTTAAATATCTCATCATACACTTCCTTTAAAATTGGTGTCAACACATCCTTAAAATGTTTATAAAACTCACCCGACAGCCCATCCCTTCCAGGACTTTTCCCATTATTTAATTGCATTATAGCATTTTCGATTTCTTCCTTTCTTATCTCCTCATTACTCATTTTTTTATCATCTAAATCCAATTTTTTCCTTATTTTCCCAATTAAAAATTCTTTTTCTGTCTTTTCGATTTGTCCTTTGCTAAACAACTTCTTATAAAAATCTATTATTTCTTTTAAAATCTCTTCTGTTTCTTTCACTATCTCGCCACTTTCTCTTTTTATCTCTTTGATTATCCCTTCTCTCTGCCTACTTTTCTCCAAATTAAAGAAAAACTTTGTGCATTTTTCCCCTTCTATTTCATATTTTGCCCTGCTTCTTATCACCTCCCCTCTAAATTTCCTTTCTTCTATTTCTTTAAGTTTTTTTTCCAATATTAAATATCTTTCCACATTCCCACCTCCCTCATTCAGAATATCTTTTAATTCTTTTCTTATTTTATTTTCTTCACAATTCCTTACCCTCTTCAACATTTTACCAAAGTTTTTTGCGTATGCCCCAATTCTGTATTTAACATTATCCCACCAAATTCTTTTGTCTTCTTTGTACAATTGATCCTTCTGTTCTTCTTTTATCACCTCTTCTACTCCTTTCTTAAAACTAATTTCCTTTAAAAATTCTGTATTCAGAATCCATAACCCCGGCCCTCTCTTCATCCCACTTGAGTCAATCTGCACCCATACAACTTTATGATCACTTAGTGATGTTTTTTTATAATAAATATTATCAACCGTATTCATAAATTCACTCTTACACATTGCAAAGTCTATTCTGCTAGCACACATACAATTTTTAACCACCTGTTGTCTTGAAAATTCTCTAGCACCTTCATTTCTTTTCCTCCATATATCCACTAAATCATTTTCTTCCATTATACACTTCAGTTCTTTCCTCCCTCCGTCTGATTTAAAAACCATTCCCTCTGCTAAATCCATCTTGCTAAACACCGTATTAAAATCCCCAATTATTAAAAACCTTTTCCATTTTCCCATGCATACCTTCAGCTTTTTAAAGAAGTCCACTTTTTCTTTTTCGATAACCGGTGCATGTACATTACATAAAATAATTTTTTCTCCCCCCTCTTCTATTTCCACAGCCATACACTTCCCCTCCTGATCATTATACACCTCTTTTACATCCTCACACACCCCTTTTTTAATTAAGATTGCTACTCCTCTCCCTCTCCTCCCATCTCCATGGTTGCACAAAACATCCCCTTTCCATTTCTTTTTAACCTCACCCATTACATCGTCTCTCCAATTTGTTTCTTGAATCATTATAACATTTGCCATTTTACAACCTTCTTTCAGCCTTTCAAATTTTCCCATATCTAATAACCCACGAACATTAATGGTTGCAATACTCAGAACCATTGTACAAAAAAGAATCCACATTTCCTTCATCATTTCATTTCATCACCCCTCCCCAATAATACCCCAAATCTATTTTGAACCCCTCCCCCTCCCTTTATTCCTTCATCCTCCATTCCCCTTTTCATCAAATGTCTTCTTTTGGCTTTTTCATGCTTTTGCATTACCTTTAACAGACGACGTCTTGTTGTTTTCACCTTTTCCCAGTCTTTTTTACTGTCCTTCATTCTTTCCTCCTCCATCTCCTCCTCCTCCTCCTCCTCTTGGCTCTCCAATGAAACCTGCTCCCCTTCTTTACTCTCCGCACTCTCCCCTTCTTGTCCTTTTTCCCCATCGTTCTCCACCGTCTCTCCAACTTGTTCCCCTTCCTCTTGCTCCATTTCTTCCATTAGCTCCTGATCTTCCTCCTCTTCATTTTGTGTTTCCTCCGCTGCTGCGTTGTTTCCCTCCACATTCTCCACATTTTCCGCCTCCAACTGGCACTCACATTTAACGAGCACCTTCTTACAGTCAGGACATCTTGCCGCATCGCATTCTCTTGCAAAGTGCCCCAGCTCGTCACACTTATGGCACCTGAATTCGGGACAGTCTTTCATTACATGCCCGGGATCCATACACAGACGGCAAATCTTCACCTGTCTGTCATGTATCACTCTAAAATACTGTGCTCCTTCCGCAGTTTCAAACCTCGTGCTGTATGGAAGAGAGGGAACGTCCCTTGGGAATTTAACCCTCACATACCTAGTCCCATCCGTGATACTCATGCCCGGATAGTACCTCCTTCTGATCTCTGATGTTGTTGAGACGCCCCATGCATTAAGCTTGCTTTTAATCTCTTCATCCGTTATGTAGGAAGGCAGGTGCATAAAAGAAACAATGCACTCCCTTGTGCTCAACCTCCTCACCTCACAGCGGATCCCCTTGATCATTAAGCCATCCTCAAAATTTTCACAAATGTCCTCATTTTCCAAAGTTATTTCAAATTCATTGTTCAATCTTGGTCTCACCGCCAACACCTTTGTCACTCCCACCTTTGCTATCAGAGCAACGATCACATCCTCCGCTTTTCCTCCATCCACCTCAGCCATATTTACAATCAATGTTGCCTCCTTTGCATACTTCTTTTGTTGTTCTCGCTTGCTTCCTTCTTCCCTTCTCTCCACTCTTCCTCTTTGCACTCTCCCCTGCTCCTCCTCAATTCCTTGCGCTTGTTCCTTGTCCTTAGCCATTTCTTTGTCAATACCAGTTGATCCGTCCATAGTGAGCAAAATGCTCATTTTGCCCTCCCCCGAGCAGCTGTTTCTGCTCAGGGTAGCACAACCAAAAAACTAAATTAATTCCTACAAAAGAAATCCGGATAATATTCCACTAAAACTTAAATCAAAAAGTTTGGGAGAGCCTTTCTCTCCCTCCTGCTGCCAACTCACTTCCTGGATCGTACCAAGTGCTCAGAGTGGTATGGCCATAAGCGAAAGCTGCTGCCAAATTCTGGCTATTTAAGAGTTCAAGAACTCTTCTTCTTCTTCGTACTCTGATCGGGCTTGCTCAGGGTGGTATGGCCATAAGCGAAATCCGCAGCCAAATTCTGGCTATTGCACAGGCTCAGGCACTCTTTTTTTTTGTTTTTTTTTGTTTTTTTTTTTGGAATTCTTCTTCTTTCTAAAACAAAAATGCTTATAGCACCTGGTTTTCCCAGGCGGTCTCCCATCCAAGTACTAACCAGGCCCGACTCTGCTTAGCTTCCGAGATCAGACGAGATCGGGCGTGCTCAGAGTGGTATGGCCATAAGCGAAAGCTGCTGCCAAATTCTGGCTATTTAAGAGTTCAAGAACTCTTCTTCTTCTTCGTACTCTGATCGGGCTTGCTCAGGGTGGTATGGCCATAAGCGAAATCCGCAGCCAAATTCTGGCTATTGCACAGGCTCAGGCACTCTTTTTTTTTGTTTTTTTTTGTTTTTTTTTTTGGAATTCTTCTTCTTTCTAAAACAAAAATGCTTATAGCACCTGGTTTTCCCAGGCGGTCTCCCATCCAAGTACTAACCAGGCCCGACTCTGCTTAGCTTCCGAGATCAGACGAGATCGGGCGTGCTCAGAGTGGTATGGCCATAAGCGAAAGCTGCTGCCAAATTCTGGCTATTTAAGAGTTCAAGAACTCTTCTTCTTCTTCGTACTCTGATCGGGCTTGCTCAGGGTGGTATGGCCATAAGCGAAATCCGCAGCCAAATTCTGGCTATTGCACAGGCTCAGGCATTCTTTTTTTTTTTTTTTTTTTTTTTTTTTTTTTGGAATTCTTCTTCTTTCTAAAACAAAAATGCTTATAGCACCTGGTATTCCCAGGCGGTCTCCCATCCAAGTACTAACCAGGCCCGACTCTGCTTAGCTTCCGAGATCAGACGAGATCGGGCGTGCTTTTTTTTTTTTTTTTTTTTTTTTTTTTTTTTTTTTTTTATTATCAAAAATATGAAAATTTTACATTTCACATCTCATCACATTCATTAGCCTGTTACATTAGGTACATTGCTAACTGCTTAAAAGTTTACATGCATTTTTCCCCCGTCATCCACATTTATAAGATTGCAATCTTTTACAAAAGCTTTATCAAACACATCCTTATCCAAATATTTCCACATAAGACATACATTTTTCCTCAGTACGTTTTTGATCATTGCACAGATTTCTAAATTTTTCCCTTCATAAAACGCTAAGTTCCTCCTTGCCCATACTGCGTATCTTGCATGACTCAGTACATAATTGCAGAGATTTACTTTCTTATCTTTATAGTTTACACAATCTCCAAATAAAAACAGTTTCTTCCATTCATCTTTTTCAACATTTTTACCCCAGTTGTCCTTGATTAGCTCTTTTAGCTTTCCATGAAAGCCCTCAAGTTCTCTGCACTCTAAAAAAATATGCATCAACGTTTCTGGAGCAGATCTACACACATCACAATCCCTATTTATGTTCTTGTTTATCTGTTGGAGTACCACTTTCGTGTAGATTCTGTTGTGTCTTAATTTAAAATCCAGGTTCTCACATTCTATTGCATTGTACTTTACACATAGATTTCCCCAAATTTCCTTAACCTTTAAGCCAGGGAGCACCTTAGGCCACACATTTTCTGATGCCGGTACTTTGATCTCTTTTTTCAAAAGAAATTTGCACATCATACTTGTGGATACTCCTTCCAGCAGTCTTTTCCCATCACCTCCATCAAAATACAAAACTGGCAATCCCCATTCCCCAGGTTTAACAGTTTCATTTTCTATACTCTCTACCCAGGCTCTGGGCAGACTCGTCTTGATATTTTCACACATTGAGTCCACTTTTGACATCTTTATTTCATCATCCCACCCCGAAACACAATCATATATAGCTCTGTTAGGTAAGAACCCTCTTACATATTCATATGCTATATCTTTAACTTGTCTCACTCCTGCTTTCATATATAATTTATCATAAAACACTCTCTCCTTCATTCTGATTTTTGGATTTAAAAATATTGGTTGTTTTAAAACCTGATTTATATTTTCACATTCATACTGTATATTTCCTATGACCTCTGCCCACACACTAAGCACTTCCTGATAAAACAGCGGCATTTTGTCATACATCGGCTTTTTCATTGCCATAAAAAGTCCTTCCTCCCCACATCCACTACATTTGTCCAGCACATTCTTCATATAACCTTTCCACCCATACTCCACTTTATCACATAGATACTTTTTCATCGTTTTTACCCTTATGGCCTTCTTTTTAACCTCTAAATCAATCAACCCTAATCCTCCTTCTTTATAACTTGCAATTAATGTTTTCCTTGATATTTTAACTCCTTTCTCTCCCCAAATAAAATCATTTGTTATCTCAGTCATCTCGTTCATTACCCATTGTGGCAAATCAACTGCACCTAAAATATAGTTGCACTTGGAGAGCAACAAAGAGTTCACAACCACAACTTTCCCTCTTAACATTAGTTCCCTTAATTTCCAGAACTGTAGTACTTGTTTTATTTTATTTAAAATCCCTGTCCATGTGGCATCCCTTGCATCCTTTGCATTTCCTCCAATTTGAACTCCTAAAATATTAACATTGTCTTTTGCAATTTTAAAAGGTATATCGCACCCTCTCAAATCCACATCTCCTATGCACATTATTTCAGATTTTTCAATGTTTATTTTTGCCCCCGATGCTTTCCCATACACTTCTATGTGCTTCATTACTTTTTCTATGCTCTCTGCATCCTTAATCGTGAACGTTGTATCGTCCGCATACTGGTGTATAACACACTCAACACTATTTGGTATTTGGATACCCTTAATCTTTTTGTCTGCTCTAACCATTATGGCTAGAGGTTCAACCGAGATTGAATATAACAGAGCAGACATCGGACATCCCTGTCTCACTGACCTTTCAAGCGGAAAAGGGTCAGTCAAAACCCCATTTACTTTTACACAACTTTCCGCTTTACTGTATAGCAGATGTATCCACTCCAGCATTCTATTCCCAAACCCAAATTTCCTCATTGTTTGCTCCAAGTACTCATGTTCCACTCTATCAAAAGCTTTATTTAAATCTATACATAAAACTATCCCACCCTCTTGATCCTCCCCCATGCTGCCCACAACATCCCTTACTGTACAAATTGTATCCGTTATATCTCTTCCTGGAATACTATAAGCTTGGTTTGGCGCAATTATGGTCCCTATGACCTTTTTGATTCTATTCGCTAAAATTTTGGTTAAAATTTTATACTCTGTATTTAATAAACTTAGAGGCCTGTAGTTTTCTAATTTTAGCCGACTGCCCTTATTTTTAAAAAGAATCGTTATCATCCCCATACACATTGATTTTGGTACTTCCTTATTTTCCTCCATCTCCCTATACATTTTTAACAATATTGGTGACAAAATTTTAATAAATACCTTATAAAATTCATGTATTAATCCATCTGCTCCTGGGCTTTTATTTGGCTTTGTCTGCTTAATTGCTTCTTCAACTTCTCCTAGAGTTATGTCTCCTTCACACAACTCTCTATCTTCTTCAGTGAGGCTTATATTAACATTGTTTAAAACTCTATCTACATCCTCTTGTTTTATATTCCCTTTTTTATATAAATTCCTATAGAACATATCTACCCTTTCCACTATTTCTACATAGTCTGTAACTTTCTCCCCAACCTCGTTTTCCAACTCTGTAATGAATTTTTTCCCTTGTTTTCTCTTCTCCAAATTCAAAAAATATTTTGTACATCTTTCCCCTTCTAAAACATATTGTGCCCTGCTTCTTATTTTTGCACCTTCACATTTTTCTTTTTCGCACGCCTCTATTTCTGCTTTTATCTGACAATAATGTTCTTTCGTGTATTTAGGATCATTTTCAATTTTCCCGACTTCTTCCTCTAATAACCTATGCATAGCATCTAATTTGCATTTTTCCATGTGCTTTCTCTGTTTGGAGTACCTAATACTTACTCTTTTAATTTTCTTTTTTAATATACCCCACCATTTACATATATTTTCTCCATATAACGAATTTTCCATTTCGTCTTTAATACACTTCTCTATACTACATCTATACGCCTCTTCCTTTAATAAAGCAGAATTTAGACACCACGTTCCACCACCTTTCCCTTTAGAGTTTCCCCCTATACTCACTGTCATTACAGCATGATCACTTAAACCTGTGAAGTTATAACTCACATTCTTTATATATTGTAAAATATCCCTTTTAACCAGACATAGATCTATTCTACTCTGTTTGAGTTCACCCATCACTATTTGCCTCCTTGAAAATTCCCTCTTATAAGGATTTTCCTCCCTCCAGGCATCTGCCATATCCTTACTCACCATTAACAATTTTAAACATTTTCTAGAAGAATCCTCATTATACCTCATATTTTTTGCTATATCCAGTCTTGTGCATTTCACATTAAAATCTCCCACCACTATACAATTCTCGATACATAAAGATTTCAGCATCATAAAAACCTCTTTTCTTTCAGTTTCCACGTTTGGAGCATACATATTAATTAATCTATAACTATCTTTTTGCATCATGAAATCTATCCCTAATACCCTCCCATTTCCATCATTTTGTATTTGTTTTATGTTGTACATCCTCCCACCTCTAATCAAAATAGCTACTCCACGGGCTTTTTGGGTGCCGTGGTTTACATATATCTCCCCATCCCAAGCATTTTTTATTCCTTTCATTAAGTCCTCTGTCCAATTTGTCTCTTGCAGACATATCACTTGGGCCTTAAGCCCACTTATTGCCTGTTTAAATTTGTCCATGTCCCTCAGGCCATTACAATTCCAACAAGCAATGCTCAGTACTTCATCCATAATGAAAATAAAAAAGATAATAACATAAACATTAATGTACCTCATTAGTTGTTTTACTTTTTGGCACTGCCTTCTCCACCCTTTTCCATTTTCCTCTTGAGCTTCTTTGAGACAGCTTCATTTTCCCCAGTTTCGTCCATAAGGCTTATCAAAGTAACGTTAGTCTCTTGCACCATCATCCCCTCTTCTTCTTCCTCTTCTCCTCCTTGTATTCCTGTCGGCTCTCCTGCTCTTCCCCCTCTCATTTCTCGTTGATTCCTGTTATCATCCCTCTTATTTCCTCCATCGTTGGTTGTCATCTCCTTGTCCATCCTTCCACTCGCTCTCCTCTGCGTCCCGCTGCTTTTTCCAGACCCTCCTACCTCCATTACGCTCTCCAGCTCGCTCCATTCCTCACCTCCTTCTTCACCACTTGATAGTTTGGACTCTTCCACCTCACTGTACAGATCTAGGGAATCCCCCATCTCCTCTTTGTCTTCATCCTTCTCTACTTCGTTGCATACACACAATTCCTTACTCTTCCAACACACGGTGCAGCTCCCTTCGCTGCACTCGCGTGCATAATGTCCTTGCGCGCCACACTTAAAACATTTAAAATTCGGGCAGTCTTTAACAATATGCCCTGGCTGTATGCACAGGCGACATACCTTCACCTGCCTGTCATGTAACACCCGGAAGTACTCAGTTCCTCCCAGGACCTCAAACTTCGTTGAGTACGGGAGAGATTTTACTTTTTCAGTGAACTTGACTTTTAAGAACCTCGTCCCGTCAGCGATTCCAGTCCCTGGCCACATCCTTCTTTTCACTGTGGAAGCCGCTGTCACTCCCCAGTCTGTTAGTTTCTTTATTATTTCCTCATCTGTTATATATGTTGGCAGGTTCAGGAAAGAGACCACAGTCTCACTGTTGTGGATCTCCTTCGCCACTATACTCGCGTTTCTGATCTTTATTCCGTCCAATATCTTCCTTTTCCCTTTCTCTTCTCGCATGGTCAGTTCATACTCCCTTGGGTTCTTGAATCTACAGCCAATGACTTCACCGCACTCTTCCTTTACTTTCCTCAATAATTCCATCATCGTAATTCTTTCATTTCCAACAATTTCCACCAACACTGTTAGTGTCAGGGTTGCTGAATGACACAAACAAGTAAGTTGAAAGGATATTTATTTAACACAAACATATAATGGTCACGGCAGACAGGAAGAAGTGATGAGATAAACTGGAGCGGTAACTGATGAAGTGTTCTGAATGAGTCTCTTATCTGATGCAGGATGGAAGTCGGGATGGTGAAAGTTCAAGGCTGGTGATCTGAAGAAGGCAGGCTGGTTGAGGAAGGATCGTCGGATGAAGGAACACAGGTAAGTCTTCTGAAGGTAAGGATCGAGTGAGTGAGTCAGTATGGCGATGTAGTATCGACGAGACCTGACAATGACTGTAGGAACTGAAGGTGCTTATAACAGGAAGTGCAGTGATGGGGAAATAGGGACAGGTGATGAACACAGGTGCGATGAATCAGAACTCGGGTGAAGCGGAGCGGATGGGCGGAGTGTAGAGGTCTGACGCTGATGCATCTGTGACAGTACCCCCTCCTCCACGGCCAGCTCCTGAGGGCCGAAAGACCCGACGACGGGGCCGACCTCGACCTCTCGGCGCCGGACGATTGGGATGAGATGAGTGAAAGTCCTGTAGGAGCATAGGGTCTAGTATGTCATCACGATGAACCCAGCATCTCTCCTCAGGTCCAAAACCCTCCCAGTCCACGAGGTACTCCAGTTGATTGCCCCGTCGTCGGGAATCGAGAATGCCCTGGACCTGGTAGATGTTCTCGTCAGCGGGGTCCACGGGAGGAGGAGGTACCTCATCAGCGCCAGGCTCTGAGGAGTGAGGAAACAAAGGATCAGTATAGGGTTTGAGCAGGGAGACATGAAATGAAGGTGAGATGCGGTAGTGTGCAGGGAGTGATAACCGGTAGGTGACGTCGTTGATCTGCCTCTGTATTGCGAATGGACCTATATATCGGGGACTCAGCTTACGACAGGGCTGACGGAGACGGATGTCCCGGGTGGAGAGCCAGACCTTTTGCCCTGGTTGATACCTCGGAGTCGCAGATCTTCTAGCGTCGGCCTGACTCTTGTGTCTCCGAACAGCCCTTTGGAGATGAACATGAGCTGAGTCCCAGACCCTCTCGCTCTCCTGGAACCAATGATGGACTGCTGGAACATCTGAAGGCTCACCTGACCAGGGAAACAGGGGCGGCTGGAAGCCGAGTATGCACTGAAACGGTGTGAGACCAGTAGTAGACTGTTGAAGGGAATTCTGTGCATACTCGGCCCAGGGTAGATACCTGCTCCAGCAGTCTTGATGGTCATGGCAGTAGGATCGAAGATACCGTCCGACCTCTTGTATCTTCCGCTCAGTCTGGCCATTGGACTGGGGATGGTATCCTGACGTCAAGCTGACTGTGACTCCCAGAAGGTTGAAGAAGGCTCTCCATACCCTGGATATAAACTGAGGTCCGCGATCGGAGACGATATCTTCTGGTAACCCAAAGTGACGAAAGACTTGGTTAAATAATGCTTCTGCCGTTTCGAAGGCAGTGGGTAGACCTGGCATAGGGATGAGTTTACAGGCCTTCGAGAAACGGTCAACAACCACCAGTATACATGTTTGAGATTGAGAAGAAGGGAGATCGGTAACAAAGTCTATCCCCAGATGGGACCACGGCCTGGTTGGAATAGGCAAGGGTACTAATTTACCTTCTGGGAGCCGACGAGGGACCTTGGCCATGGCACAGACTGAGCAGCCCTTAACGTACTGGGACACATCCTGGCTCATACTGGGCCACCAGTACCGACGTTGAAGGAGCGAGAGGGTCTGTTGACTGCCTGGGTGTCCAGAGCCCAGCGAAGTATGGACCGAGTCCATGAGGGACGGACGTAGACGCGTGGGAACATAAGTCCGTCCCACTGGCCCTCCCGGCGGAGCAGGTTCGGTACGGGTGGCGTCGGCTATATGGTCATCTATACCCCACTGGATGGGACTAACAATCAAGGCTGGAGGGAGGACAGGTTCTGGTTCTGGAGTGAAGGTATCGGGTTGATGTATACGAGATAGTGAATCAGCCTTGACATTTTTGTCCCCTGGACGGTATGTTACCTTGAAGTTGAATCTTGTAAAGAAAAGGGACCAGCGAGCTTGACGAGTGTTGAGTCTTTTGGCCTCTCGAAGGTATTCCAGATTACGGTGGTCTGTGATGACTATAAAGGGATGTTTCGCTCCCTCCAGCCAGTGTCTCCATTCCTCCAGAGCTAGCTTGATAGCCAGCAGTTCCCGGTTGCCGATATCATAATTCTGCTCCGCCGGGGACATCTTCTTGGAGAAGAAGGCACATGGATGGAGTCGAGGAGGCTTCCCCTGCTGTTGAGAGAGGATCGCTCCTACCCCAGTGTTGGACGCATCCACTTCGACGGTGAAAGGAAGATCTGGATTGGGATGCACAAGGGTAGGAGCGGAACTGAATGATTGCTTCAACACATCAAACGCTTGGGTGGCTTCAGAGGTCCAGGACAGAGACTTGGCCCCTTTTTTCAGGAGTGAGGTGATAGGAGCACTGATTTGACTGTAACCTTGAATGAATCTACGGTAGAAGTTTGCGAAGCCCAGGAATCGTTGCAGCTCTTTGATGGTGATGGGTAATGGCCAGTTGGCAACGGCATCCACCTTCCTCTGGTCCATGGTGACTCCCTGAGGAGTGATCACATACCCTAGGAAGTGGAGGGTTTCTTGATGGAACTCACATTTCTCAAGTTTTAGATACAGCTGATGATCCCGAAGACGTTGGAGAACTGACTTGACATGAAGGCGGTGCTCAGACAGGCTGGTAGAATATATAAGGACATCATCGATGTAGATTATAACGAACTGGTTCAGATAATCTTTAAATATCTCATTCATAAACCCCTGGAAGACCGCTGGAGCATTGGACAGCCCGAAGGGCATGACGCGGTACTCATAGTGGCCTGCAGGAGTGATGAATCCGGTCTTCCACTCATCTCCCTTTCTAATTCTAATTAAATTATAAGCACTACGGAGATCAAGTTTAGTGAATACCTTAGCACCACGAAGCTGTTCCAAGGCGGCTGGGACCAGAGGAAGAGGATACCTATACTTGACGGTGGAATTATTGAGGGTCCGGTAATCTATACAGGGGCGCAAGCCTCCGTCCTTCTTACCGACGAAAAAGAAGCTTGAAGCAGCAGGGGAAGTAGAAGGTCGGATGTATCCTTGGTGAAGTGCCTCCTCGATGTACTCCTCCATGGCCTTCTGTTCTGGGATGGACAGTGGGTAGATTTTACCACGCGGTAGGACCGCCCCAGGCAGTAGGTCAATCGCACAGTCCCATGGCCGATGTGGTGGAAGTTTCGTGGCCAGCTGCTTATCGAAGACATCCTGGAACGCCCGGTAACTGTGAGGAATCTCATGATGGTCGTTAATAGCTGGGCTTTCAATGGAGGTAGTACACATGGAAATCTTTTGGACGGGTAATGAGTGATGGTGAGACACCCTTTTAACCTGAGATAAACAGCGTGAAAAGCAGTTACTTCCCCATTGACGAACCTCTCCCGTAGACCAGTTGATATCTGGAGAATGAAGTTCCAACCACGGGCGTCCCAGGATGATATCTGCCGTAGAACCCTCCAACACCAGAAAAGACAATTCCTCTTGATGAAGACAACCAACTTTCATTGTTACAGAGGGGCTGCGGTGACATATCCTCCCACGACCGAGCGGTCTGCCGAGGATGGAATGCACTTGAAGAGACTGCGGGATGGATTCATGGTGGACTTGTAGCTTTTGAAGAGTGGAACGGGAGATAAAGTTACCAGCGGACCCAGAGTCGATTAGCGCTTGTGCTGGAAGAGAGTGCTGACGATGTGAGATCTGAACAGTAGTGTATTTCAGTTGAGAAATGGGTGATGGAAGATGTACTGTACTCACCGCCGGTCGTGGGGGACGAACTAGACAAGAGACTAGCAGGTGGCCAGCGGATCCACAGTATAGACACAGGTTGTTAGAGATACGTCTCTGGCGTTCAACTGCTGATAAATGTGCAGAACTGAGGTCCATGGGTTCTGGTGTTAGAGGGTTGACTGTGGTGGAAGGACGAGGAGGAGGCAGTGCAGGTTGAGCGAGCAGACAGGCAGTGCGGCGTTGGTCCACTCTGATGGAACGCTGAATGAGACTTTCCAAACCAATGGCATCATCATGAATGGTGAGTTGTAACCGGATCTCATGATCTAACCCTTGCCGGTAGGCGGTGATTAAAGCCGGCTCATTCCATCCACTAGAGGCTGCTAGGGTTCGAAACTGAAGGGCATATGAAGAAACAGATGACTTGCCTTGTCGTAGATGAAATAATTGATCATGAACTGATAAAGCATTAGCGACTGGAGAAAATACAACCCGGAAGTGACTAATAAAGTTGTTCAGGGTCTCAGTCACAGCTCCTTTCGCTTCCCAAAGCGATTGTGCCCAAAGCAATGCTCTTCCAGTGAGAAGGGAAATGAAGAAAGCTACCTTAGATCTCTCGGAGGCGAATTGTGATGCGTTCATCTCCATGAACAGCTCGCACTGCAGGAGAAATCCGCTGCACTCCCCCTCCTCGCCAGAGAAGGGCGCTGGCCGGGCCATGGGACTGACAGAGGCAGACGAAGAAGAATTGATGGCGGGTGATGAAGTGACAGGTGAGGATCCAGTGGTGAAGATCGGCGTGGAAGCTTCTCCGTCGCCGTGACCAGATGGTTCGTGCATGTTTGGTCAGGTCTTCTGTCAGGGTTGCTGAATGACACAAACAGGTAAGTTGAAAGGATATTTATTTAACACAAACATATAATGGTCACGGCAGACAGGAAGAAGTGATGAGATAAACTGGAGCGGTAACTGATGAAGTGTTCTGAATGAGTCTCTTATCTGATGCAGGATGGAAGTCGGGATGGTGAAAGTTCAAGGCTGGTGATCTGAAGAAGGCAGGCTGGTTGAGGAAGGATCGTCGGATGAAGGAACACAGGTAAGTCTTCTGAAGGTAAGGATCGAGTGAGTGAGTGAGTATGGCGATGTAGTATCGACGAGACCTGACAATGACTGTAGGAACTGAAGGTGCTTATAACAGGAAGTGCAGTGATGGGGAAATAGGGACAGGTGATGAACACAGGTGCGATGAATCAGAACTCGGGTGAAGCGGAGCGGATGGGCGGAGTGTAGAGGTCTGACGCTGATGCATCTGTGACAGTTAGTTTCTTCTCATAACTTCGATCTGTTGCTGCATTTTCATCTCCCCTTCTCACCACACCCTTGTCCTTCTCCTTGTTAGCCTCCATGCTGTCCACCGCTCACCGTGGGTAACCCCACTCCCAGTGGCACCCCAAACAGCTGAGTGCTGTTTGGGGAGAGGAATTAATCCAACTTATAAACTTCTCTGTTTTTCTCCAATATTTTAAACAAGAAACAAAAGAAATAATCAAAAAAGTTCCTTCAAACAAACTTTCTGTCTGTTTACCTCGCTGAATCCACTCACTTCCTGTTTAGCTCAATAGCGCCGTTCAGGGTGGTATGGCCATAAGCGAAAGCTGCTGCCAAATTCTGGCTATTTAAGAGTTCAAGAACTCTTCTTCTTCTTCGTACTCTGATCGGGCTTGCTCAGGGTGGTATGGCCATAAGCGAAATCCGCAGCCAAATTCTGGCTATTGCACAGGCTCAGGCACTCTTTTTTTTTTTTTTTTTTTTTTTTTTTTTTTGGAATTCTTCTTCTTTCTAAAACAAAAATGCTTATAGCACCTGGTATTCCCAGGCGGTCTCCCATCCAAGTACTAACCAGGCCCGACTCTGCTTAGCTTCCGAGATCAGACGAGATCGGGCGTGCTCAGAGTGGTATGGCCATAAGCGAAAGCTGCTGCCAAATTCTGGCTATTTAAGAGTTCAAGAACTCTTCTTCTTCTTCGTACTCTGATCGGGCTTGCTCAGGGTGGTATGGCCATAAGCGAAATCCGCAGCCAAATTCTGGCTATTGCACAGGCTCAGGCACTCTTTTTTTTTTTTTTTTTTTTTTTTTTTTTTTGGAATTCTTCTTCTTTCTAAAACAAAAATGCTTATAGCACCTGGTATTCCCAGGCGGTCTCCCATCCAAGTACTAACCAGGCCCGACTCTGCTTAGCTTCCGAGATCAGACGAGATCGGGCGTGCTCAGAGTGGTATGGCCATAAGCGAAAGCTGCTGCCAAATTCTGGCTATTTAAGAGTTCAAGAACTCTTCTTCTTCTTCGTACTCTGATCGGGCTTGCTCAGGGTGGTATGGCCATAAGCGAAATCCGCAGCCAAATTCTGGCTATTGCACAGGCTCAGGCACTCTTTTTTTTTTTTTTTTTTTTTTTTTTTTTTGGAATTCTTCTTCTTTCTAAAACAAAAATGCTTATAGCACCTGGTATTCCCAGGCGGTCTCCCATCCAAGTACTAACCAGGCCCGACTCTGCTTAGCTTCCGAGATCAGACGAGATCGGGCGTGCTCAGAGTGGTATGGCCATAAGCGAAAGCTGCTGCCAAATTCTGGCTATTTAAGAGTTCAAGAACTCTTCTTCTTCTTCGTACTCTGATCGGGCTTGCTCAGGGTGGTATGGCCATAAGCGAAATCCGCAGCCAAATTCTGGCTATTGAACAGGCTCAGGCACTCTTTTTTTTTTTGGGGAATTCTTCTTCTTTCTAAAACAAAAATGCTTATAGCACCTGGTATTCCCCAAGCAAATTCTCCTCCAAGTACCTAAGCGATCGTCAGCCGTCCAATGGTTGAGCAATGCTGAGCAGAGCTCAGCGCTCAACAGACCATTCATTGAGCGAGGACCGGGAAATGTCATCTAGCTGTTATTGATGACCGAGTGGACTGTTTATTTACTCTCAGGTACGTTTGGTATAATTATGTGCTAAGTAATGAATGAAACTCGATATATTTTTGGATAATATGCCTGATGTTCAAGGATTTACATGATAATATCTCCTTAGCGCCGTACTGACGAGCTCCGCTTCTTTTCATTAAAATGGCTAGGTTTGATCTCTCTGAAATGAGTTTAAAATGCGACCAGACAATCGATTTTAAATGTAACATTAGAGACCTTGAAGAATGTACGACTACTGTGTGGACTCGAAATGTAAAGCTTAAATATGCTTTTGATGCGTTAGAATATCAACCGCGAGTACTCTAAATGCATTGAAAATGAATGAATGAGCTTCCAATCGCCGCTGTAATGACCTGACAATCTCTGGAAATTCTTCAAAAACATGATCAGACACTCTAGTTAACTTCTTAAGACCCTAGAGATGGTGTTACAACAGTGTGGAGTTGAAATTCAACGTGTAAATATGCTTTAGAAGTGTAAACATGTCAACGGCGATTTGCATGCTAAAAACAAAGTTATGAATGAATGGGCTGTTTTTGGATAACGTTACTACTTTTACGAGGGCTACACTTCTCTAAAAATGTATTTAAGCCCTCATCTGCTTTTAGTTTTACTTATTTATTCAGTAACACTTTACAATAAGTTTCATTAGATAACATTAGTTAACTACATTAGTTAACCTGAACTAGTAATGAACTCCACTTATAAAGCATTTATTTATCTTTGTATTTCCACTGTAATTTATGATTAATTCAGGTAGTTATAAAACATTTAGTAGTTGTCACTATTTCTGTGAGCTCATCTAAAGTGAGAACTATTTATGCCTTGTAAAGCTTTTACAAAGGAGATATAAAGTCTCAGTTCTCTTTTGACACTGCAAAACATCACAAAAATAGTTAACTGACAACTACTAAATGTTTTATAACTACCTGAATTAATCATAAATTACAGTAAGAATACATGTTAATAAAGTATTTATTAACACACTGAGCAACTATTACTATATTTCTAAATAAGAAGATGTATAAATGTACATTTAAATAGTTTATTAATCCTTTACTTACACTTTATACATGATCTGATGAACCACTGACAACTCCTAAATAACTGGTTTGTAAATAACGTAATACTTCATTTGGAAATGATAAATTGATAATTTATAAAGTATGAAAATACAATTATTAAACACATTATAGATATGCTTATAAATCAAGAATAAAGCATTTATAGCTGTTTTTATAAACTGCTTAGTAATGTCTATTAATGCGTTATAAATGATGAATTAACTATTTACTAATGCTTAACTAATGCTTCATAGCGTGTAGTTATTATAAAGTGTTCCAATTATGGTATTTACCTGTATGTAAGCACAGTGCAGTGTTAATGTACAAACTGTATTTACAATATTAAAGTGGACAACAATACAGATTCTTTAGGAATTAGAAATAGACTGCCTAGTTTTTTAACTGTGCAGAGCTGTAGCTGAATAGTTAGGCCTACTACGCCACTGTATTTTAATATTGGTCATTATGATGGTACTTGGAGAGCCAAATATTTTCTGAGGTGGTACATGGTATTAAAAGTTTGAGAACCACTGGCCTAGCCTATTTAAACATCACTCCAGCGTCAAGCCAAATAATGGTTAATCTGCAGACATTATTTATCCAACATTGTTTTAAACAGTATTATTGTCTTGTTTGCGCTATGGTTAGAGTTGCAAAACCATGGTTAATTTGTGGTTACCAACCATGGTTTAACTTTAACCATGGTTTTTTGGTTTTATTAGTAAAACCATGGTCCATTTTCGTAAGGGATGTCTTGCTTACAGGATTACTGGATTACTGCCCACCTGAAGTCTTCACAGAATCTCGATTCCACGCTGTCCCAACAAATGTCTGGGCTCTAGGAGTGTTGTTGTACGAGATGGTGAACGCATGTTCTCCCTTTGTCAGTAGAACGGAAATCACACGAGCCAAAGTTACATTTCAGAACTCCAAAGGTGAGTGAAAAATATTGATAACAATTGATAAACACACACATAAAGCAAAGGCTCTGTTTAGAAAATGGTAAAGGTGAAGTATGTAAGATTTTTCAAGTTTAAATACATTCAGTTTATTCTTCAGTTTATCACATTCCCAGTGAAATGCTCTCAGACAACAAATGCAGTGAGTTTGCTTCCTTCTTCTCCGAGAAAATCAATAATATCAGAAAGGCGATCAGCACACCCTTGAGTTGCTCTGGGGTCAGTCAGATCAGACCACAACCTCAGAAAGTCACTATGTCTGTTTTCGAAGCAATTGATGGGAAAATTTGAGAAGAAATGGTACAGCACCTTAAAACATCAACCTACACCCTTGACACACTCCCCACTTCTTTTTTCTAAAGTCTGTTTAACTGTTTAGAAGCAGATCTGCTAGAAGTGGTAAACGCCTTACTTCTTTCTGGGATTTTTCCAAAATCCCTTAAAACTGCAGTTGTTAAGCCTCTCCAGAAAAAGAGAAATCTGGATAACACCATATTGAGCAACTACAGACCAATCTCAAATCACCCCTTCATAGGCAAGATCGTTGAAAACGTTGTCTTCAATCAGCTGAACAAATTCTTAAACTCAAATGGATACTTTGACAATTTTCAATCTGGTTTCCGACCACATTACAGCACAGAGACAGCGCTCATAAAGATAATAAATGATATTCGCCTCAATACAGATACAGGTAAATTATCAGTGCTGGTGCTACTTGACCTCAGTGCTGCATTCGACACTGTTGACCACAACATACTTCTTGACAGGCTGGAAAACTGGGTCGGGCTTTCTGGGATGGTCCTTAAATGGTTCAGGTCATACTTAAAGGGAGAGGTTATTATGTGAGTATAGGTGACCATAAGTCTGAGTGGACATCCATGGCATGCGGAGTCCCACAAGGGTCAATTCTTGCACCACTCCTATTCAACCTGTATATGCTGCCACTGAGCAAATAACATGATAAACAACATAATGTAAAATAACAAAATTGCTTACCACAGCTATGCTGATGACACCCAGATCTACTTAGCCCTATCACCTAATGTCAAATCAAATCAAATCAAATCAAATCACTTTATTGTCACACAGCCATGTACACAAGTGCAACAGCAGGTGAAATTCTTGGTGCAGTTCCGAGCAACATAGCAGTCATGACATGTACAACATTTAAAGCAGCATCAGATTACACATCTGATGCGCCCACAATTACTCACAGCACAGTAAACACTACAATAAATAATTTACACAATGTGAGTGTAGTTCTCACAGCTTTAACCAATATACACATACTTACAATATACATATACTTTAAACAATATACACTAAACATACATTAAACAGTATACATTAAGCTATAATAGTAATAATAATATACAATGTACAGTATCCATTATTATTCACAGTAGAGATCCAATGTACAATAGGTGCTATATGATAAATGATAAATAATAAATTATAATAAATGTGTATATAATGTGTGTGTATCTACAGTGGGTTGTGCTGAGTGATATTCTGTCCGGTGTGTGTTATGATCCTGATGGGTCAAGAGTTAAGGAGTCTGATTGTTTGTGGGAAGAAGCTGTTCTGGAGTCGGCTGGTGCGTGTTCTGATGCTGCGGTACCGTCTGCCTGATGGCAGCAGTGAGAGCAGCCCATGGCTCGGGTGGCTAGAGTCTCTGATGATCCTCTGAGCTCTCTTCACACACCGCCTGGCGTAAATGTCCTGGAGGGAGGGAAGCTCACCTCCGATGATGCAGCTGGCCGTGCGCACTACCCTTTGCAGGGCTTTGCGGCTGCGGGCGGTACTGTTGCCGTACCAGGTGGTGATGCAGCCAGTCAGCAGGCTCTCTATGGTGCTGCTGTAGAACCGTGTGAGGATGTGGCGGCTCATTCCAAACCTCCTCAGCCGTCGCAGGAAGAAAAGGCGCTGATGAGCCTTCTTCACAACGGCCTCGGAGTGGACGGACCATGAGAGTTCCTCTGTGATGTGGACACCGAGGAACTTGAAGCTGCTGACTCTCTCCACCGGTGCTCCATCGATGGTGATGGGGCGGTGTTCTCTCTCATTCCTCCTGAAGTCGACCACCAGCTCCTTGGTCTTGCTGACGTTGAGGGAGAGGTTGTGCTCCTGACACCACCGTGTCAGAGTGTGCACCTCCTCTCTGTAGGCCGTTTCATCATTGTCAGTGATGAGACCTACCACCGTCGTATCGTCAGCAAACTTGATGATGGTGTTGGAGCTGTGGGTTGCCACACAGTCATGTGTGTACAAAGAGTACAGGAGTGGGCTGAGAACACAGCCCTGAGGGGCTCCAGTGTTGAGAGTCAGTGGTGAGGAGATGTTACTGCCCATTCTGACCACCTGGCGTCTGTTTGACAGGAAGTCCAGGATCCAGCTGCATAACAGGCTGTTTAAGCCGAGAGCCCGGAGTTTCATGTCAAGTATGGAGGGCACAATGGTGTTGAATGCTGAGCTGTAGTCTACAAACAGCATTCTCACATATGTGTTCCTCTTTTCCAGGTGGGAGAGAGCAGTGTGAATAGTGGATGAAATGGCATCATCGGTGGAGCGGTTTTTGCGGTATGCAAACTGCAGTGGGTCCAATGAGGGGGGGAGAACAGAGCAGATGTGGTCTCTGACTAGTCTCTCAAAGCATTTGCTGATGATGGGGGTCAGAGCAACAGGACGCCAGTCGTTTAAGCAGGTGGTTTTTGCTTGCTTCGGTACAGGAACAATGGTGGACAGCCCCATTGACTCCCTGTGCAAATGTATT
Organism: Gobio gobio; assembly: GCF_949357685.1. Classification (NCBI taxonomy): domain Eukaryota; kingdom Metazoa; phylum Chordata; class Actinopteri; order Cypriniformes; family Gobionidae; genus Gobio; species Gobio gobio. Next base: position 43,343,030 of record NC_137106.1, read on the forward strand.
GATGAAGTTAAAAACTGGATGTGCTAAAACTTTCTTCAGTTAAACAAAGACAGAATTGAAATCACTACATTTGGAAATAAAGATGAAATTCTCAAGGTGAACGCATATCTTGAGGCTAAAGTTCTAAAAACAAAAAAATCACGTCAGGAATCTTGGTGTGATTTTGGAGTCAGACCTGAGTTTCAGTTGTTGTGTAAAAAATAACTAAATCAGCTTACTATCATCTGAAAAATAATCGCAAGGATTAGAAGCTTTGTATCCAGACAAGACTTAGAGAAACTCGTCCATGCTTTCATTACCAGCAGGGTGGAATATTGTAATGGTCTGCTCACCGGCCTTCCCAAAAAGACCATTAGACAGCTGCAGCTCATACAGAACGCTGCTGCCAGGATTCTGAGCAGAACCAGAAAATATGACCATATCACACTAGTCCTCAGGTCTTTGCACTGGCTTGCTGTAATGATATAGAAGCAGGAACTATAGAATGTTGTCTTTAACAGGATTAGAACCCCTGTCTCCTGGACTCCGAGCTGATGTTCTTCCTGAGTGAGCTAACTCAAGGTTGAGGATTTTGAGACCCAAGTGCAGAGGAATAACAAAAATATCAAGGAGACGAGCGGTATAAACTCAAAGTAGCTTTTACTTTGTAGAATGATAAAGAAACAAAGTACAAACAAAAAAACTAGCATCAAAGCTTTCAATGGTCACAAAAAGGGAAACAAAACAAGCACAATGGCTCACAGGCAGGTTGTGAGTGCGTTGTTTGTGTTTTGAGCTCCGTCAAATTGATTCATAATCCTTGATTTTCTTCTTAACACTCGCTTACAAACGAATACTTTCTATTATTTAGAGCGTGTGAACATATCTCCGATACGATTCTCTATAAAAAAAACAATCGGATTGCTTTGACATCGCTACTTATATCCGAACTTCCGCTACTAGCTGTAGCCCGCTAGCATTGCACGCGTGGTAACTTGTTTACACCCAGTAACCACTGAAACCTACAATTCGCCATCGTAGCACATCTGCTACAATGGCGAATAACTCGGATGTGTGTCTAATGTTACCTTTGAGTGCAGGTGAGGACACGTTCGAGCTGCATTCGGTGGAGTTGGAGTTGGAGTCGTTGAAGAAGCAGATTCGCGGCCTACTAGACAGACAAGCCGTGCTGAGAGAGCGACAAACAGCGCTTGAAACATCGCGCGCCGATGCTCTCAAGTCAGTGGATAGTAACCTTTTGACTCCGACCTCGTCTACTCCGCGTGTTTCTCTGCACAGGACCCAAGCACCCAGGACGCAATCATCATCCCTGGTTTCGTTTACTCCGGCACGACACAGCACCATGGACCCTGGGTGTTTCCACAGCGGAAGACGCGAGCCAGGACCAGAGCTAGGACCTCTCCGCCCCTCCCGGTCTTCGAGATCTCCAGCCGGAACCGCTTCTCCCCTCTTCGCGAGACGGAACGCGACGCTGTGGTCATCGGTACTTCCATCGTCCGGCATGTCCACACTACCTCAGGTAAAGGCAAGGTTATCACTCACTGCTTTCCTGGTGCTCGTGTTCTCGATGTCGCTGCGCAGGTTCCCGAGATCCTGAACGGTGACGAGCGCATCGGAGCTGTCGTGCTGCAAGCGGGAACGAACGACACCAGGCTGCGGCAGACGGAGGTTCTGAAGAAGGACTACAGGAGTCTGGTCGAGACGGTGTCCAGAACATCGCCTGAAGCAACGATCATCGTATCTGGACCGCTTCCCACGTACCGACTAGGACATGAAAAGTTCAGTAGATTATTTGCTCTAAATTAATGGTTAATGTCATGGTGTAATGAACAGAAGCTGCTCTTTGTAAATAATTGGAATCTGTTTTGGGAGCGACCTAGGCTCTTCCGTCCTGATGGCCTTCACCCCAGCAGAATCGGAGCGGCTCTTCTGTCGGACAACATCTCCAGGGCGTTGAACACAATATGACTAGTAAGTCAAAGTCCAAATCACAGTCTTTGCGGTCCTAACTTAATTGACATAAGTACCAATGTAGAACATTATATAGAAACTGTGTCTATTCCTCGTTTAGTGAGGTCAAACATTAAATCTACTGTAGGATCTAGGAAAAATCTAATTGTGATTAAACCAGAAAATCTAAATATTAGTGAACAAAAACAATTTCTAAAACTAGGTCTTCTAAACATTAGATCGCTCACACCTAAGGCGGTTATTGTAAATTAAATGGTCACAGATAATAGTTTCGATGTACTTTGCCTTACTGAAACCTGGCTTAAGCCAAATGATTATTTCGGTCTTAATGAGTCTACTCCACCAGGATACGGTTATAAGCATGAGCCCCGTCTGATTGGTTGTGGCGGGGGTGTTGCAACAATCTATAGAGATATTCTTAATGTTACCCAGAAAACAGGTCACAGGTTTAATTCATTTGAAGTACTAGTGCTAAGTGTTACGCTCTTAGATGTAAGAAAGAAATCCGTATTATCTCTAGCCTTGGCTACTGTATATAGACCTCCAGGGCCCTATGCTGATTTCCTAAAAGAGTTTGCAGACTTTCTCTCAGATCTATTGGTCAACGTCGATAAAGCATTAATTGTTGGAGATTTTAACATACACGTAGATAACACAAATGATGCGCTAGGGGCTGCGTTTACAGATCTATTAAATTCCTTTGGGGTCAAGCAAAACGTCACTGGTCCCACTCATCGTCTTAATCACACACTAGATTTAATTATATCACATGGAACCAACCCAACTGATATAGATATTATACCGCAAAATGATGATTTCACTGACCATTACATGGTAACTTGCATACTGCGTACTCCTGTAATCTGTCATGTTGCGCCACGTTATCGGCCAGGCAGAACAATCCTTCCAACCACTATAGATAGATTCTCAAATACCTTACCTGATCTGTCTCAGCTGCTAAGTGAACCCAAACAAACAGATGAACTAGAGGAAATGACTAGCAGTATGAGCACCATTTTCTTTAGTACATTAGAAATTGTTGCACCAATTAGATTAAAAAAGGTTTGAGAGAAAACTAAAGCACCATGGTACAACAGTGCTACACATGTTATCAAGAGAGAAACTGTCTTATTAACTAATTAATAACTGTCTTATTATTCAACCGCAATTATCGCCCCTCAAGAACTACTACACCGCTTTACAACTATAGGACAGGAAGAGCTAAATAAACGTATCATTGCATCTAAACCAACAACATGTTTATTAGATCCAATACCCACTAAACTACTGAAAGAGTTGTTACCTGTAGTGGAAGAGCCTCTTCTCAATATTATTAACTCGTCTTTATCTTTAGGCCATGTTCCAAGAATATTCAAGTTGGCAGTCATAAAACCTCTCATTAAGAAGCCACAATTAGATCATAATAACATAGCAAATTACAGACCAATTTCAAATCTTCTATTCAGGTCTAAAATACTAGAAAAAGTTGTGTCCGCTCAATTGTGCTCTTTCTTGAAAGAAAATGATATCTATGAAAAATTTCAATCAGGATTCAGGCCGCATCACAGCACAGAAACCGCGCTCGTTAAAATTACAAATGATTTACTTCTAGCTTCTGACCAAGGCTGTATCTCAATACTAGTTCTACTCGATCTTAGTGCTGCGTTCGATACTATAGATCATAAAATACTATTAGATCGACTTCAAAATTACACTGGTGTTCAGGGACAGGCATTAAACTGGTTTAGATCGTACTTATCAGACCGCTACCATTTTGTCTGTCTAAATGGGGAAAAATCAAAGATAACGTCAGTAGACTATGGGGTGCCGCAAGGATCCGTGCTAGGCCCTCTGCTATTCTCTATATATATGCTGCCACTTGGTAATATTATAAGAAAACATGGAATAAATTTCCACTGTTATGCTGATGTCACGACCAGATGAAAACGCTAAATTATCTAAACTGACAGCGTGTGTTGAAGATATTAAATACTGGATGACGTGTAATTTTCTGCTATTTCAGATAAAACGGAGGTATTACTTATTGGTCCAAAAAACTGCCCACAAAACCTCTCACAATACAACTTTAACTTGGAAGGATGTCCTGTCACTTTATCCACTACAGTAAAAGACCTGGGTGTTATATTAGACCGCAACTTGTCTTTCGAAAATCATATTTCATATGTTACAAGAACGGCATTTTTCAAGAAACATTGCTAAGCTACGTAACATGCTATCTATTTCTGATGCAGAAAAGTTAGTTCATGCATTCATGACCTCGAGACTAGATTACTGTAATGCTTTATTAGCTGGTTGTCCTGCATCATCAATAAACAAGCTACAGTTAGTCCAAAACTCAGCTGCTAGAGTTCTTACTAGGTCAAGAAAATATGATCATATAACACCAATTTTATCATCTCTACACTACTTACCTATTAAGTTCCGTATCAATTACAAAGTATTGCTACTATAAAGCCCTGAATGGTTTAGCTCCAGTATATTTAACGGATCTTCTATCGCCCTACAATCCATCGCGCTCATTAAGATCACTAAACTCGAGGCTTCTGGTCATTCCTAGGATATCTAAGTCCACTAAAGGAGGGAGGGCATTTTCACATTTAGCTCCTAAACTCTGGAATAGTCTTCCTGATATTGTTCGAGGTTCAGAATCGCTGTCCCAGTTTAAAACTAGATTAAAGACGCATTTCTTTAGCCAAGCATTCACATTATAATTACCTTTTACACTACAGTTAAATCGGATCAAAAGCATTAATATTCTGAACAGCAGCTATGCTAATTATTTCCCATCTGCTTTTCTGTTGTTATCTCGGGACACTAATCCAGCCTCTCATGGAGACTTCAGATTCCCCGACACCTGTGATGAGACGACTCAACGCCAGCGTTGTTATGGCCTAAAATAATACATGATTGATAAACTTATTCTAACATTTTTCTGTAACATTCTCTTTCTAACATTTTTCAATGTACATTTATGAAATGCACTTTCTGTAAAGCTGCTTTGAAACAATGTGTATTGTGAAAAGCGCTATACAAATAAATTTGAATTGAATTTAATTGAATTGAACTGAACAAAAGACTCACGGAATGCACTGGGATACACAGGTAGGTAGGCAGGCTCAAGACTGAACAAAAAACAATGACTGAAGGCAAACTTAAATAGGGCCCAACACAGGTGAGTATCAGCAACACTGATTGTTAAGTACAACTAAGAGTCCTTGCCAATGGTTTCCCCCTGGCAACTGGGAGGAGGATTGCAGGCAAAAGACCTCCTGCGCCCCCTTGTGACTGGGAGCCATACCGCTGATCATGGCAGGAGTGTGACCCCTAGCGGTTGGAAGTAGTATTGCTGGGTGAAGTCTTACAGGAGCCCCCTCTTGATGAACGGCTCCTGACGTTCCTCTTAGTGCTGTTCGACTGTTGTCTGTGGAAGTCCCTGATGAGGTCCGGGTCCAGTATGTCTCTAGCTGGTACCCACGAGCGCTCTTCTGGACCATAGCCCTGCCAGTCGACCAAATACTGGACCCCTCCCCGTACATTATAATAATAATAATAATAATAATAAAAATTTATTTATAACGCGCCTTTCTAGACACTCAAGGTCGCCTTACAACAATAGTAAAAACACAATAGCACATAATTAAAATACTCAAGAATAACAAATAGAAACAACATATTAAAAAATAAAAAATAATAATAATAAATAAAATAAAATAAGATTATATTGATGACAGGACAGTGCAGTTATGGTGGTAGTGAGTAGGCCAGTCTGAACAAATGTGTTTTGAGTTTGGATATGAAATGTGGCAATGTGTCTGTGTTGCGGAGGTCAGCGGGGAGAGAGTTCCAAAGCTGGGGAGCAGAGTGGCTGAAGGCTCTACTCCCCATGGTGACAAGACGGGCAGGAGGGACTGAGAGCCGCAGAGAGGAGGAGGAGCGGAGGGAGCGGGCGGGTGTAGAGATGTGGAGGAGCTCAGAGAGATATGGAGGGGCAAGGTTGTGTATGCCTTTAAATGTGAGGAGCAATATTTTATAATTGATGCGATATGTGATGGGGAGCCAGTGGAGCTGTTGCAAAACGGGTGTGATGTGATTGGTGGAGGGGGTACGTGTGATGATGCGGGCTGCTGAGTTCTGGACCAATTGAAGTTTATGGAGGGTTTTTTGAGGGAGACCAAACAAAAGGGAGTTGCAGTAATCCAGGCGTGAGGTGATGAGGCTGTGCACAAGGACGGCAGTAGAATGAGGGGTGAGGGAGGGGCGGAGGCGGTGGATGTTGCGAAGGTGAAAGTAGGCAGAGCGAATTACATTATTGATGTGGGAGGTAAAGGAGAGTGTGCTGTCGAGGATGACACCCAGACTCTTTACCTGAGGGGAGGGGGTAATGGTAGAGTTTTCAAAAGTAATGGCGAAGTTATTCATTTTGTTTAAGGTGTTTTTGGTGCCTATTATGAGTAGTTCAGTTTTATCACTGTTCAGTTTAAGGAAGTTTGTGGTGAACCAGGATTTAATTTCAGAGAGGCAGTTGATTAGGGAGGAGGGTAAGAGTGAGGAATTTGGTTTGTTTGAGAGGTAGAGCTGGGTGTCATCAGCGTAGCAGTGAAAGTCAATGTGATGTTTCCGGAAAATGTGACCAAGGGGGAGAAGGTAGATGATGAACAGTAAGGGCCCTAGTACCGAGCCCTGAGGTACACCAGTGGTGACGGGGACAGGATGGGAGGTGAAGGATTTGAGCTGGATAAACTGAGTGCGTCCTGAGAGGTAGGAGTGGAACCAAGTGAGGGCTGTGTCTGTGATGCCGATAGAGGAGAGCCTGTGCAGAAGAATGGAGTGTGAGATGGTATCAAAAGCTGCAGTTAGATCCAGCAGAAGTAGGATGGAAAGTGAACCGGAGTCAGCAGAGAGGAGAAGGTCATTAGTTATTTTAAGGAGGGCAGTTTCAGTGCTATGGAGGGGTCTGAAGCCAGATTGGAATTTTTCATAGAGATTATTGGAAGATAAGTGAGTATGAATTTGAGCAGCGACTGTTTTTTCCAGAATTTTGGCAATGAAAGGAAGATTAGAAATAGGACGAAAGTTATTAAGATTGTTGGGGTCTGAACCAGGTTTTTTGAGTATTGGTGTGACAGCAGCAGTTTTGAGAGAGGAGGGAACAGATCCAGAAGAGAGGGAGGCGTGAATAATATTTGTGATGAGAGGGGACAGAGAAGGTAATGTGGCTTTGACGAGGACAGTTGGGGAGTGGGTCCATTTTGCAGGAGGAGGATTTAGATTTTTGAATTAGAGTTGAAATTTGGTTAACAGAGGGCAGGGAGAATGTGGAAAATGGATGGATAGAGGCAGATGGAATAGGGGTGTGTGAGTAAGGGGCAGAAGGGGGGGTGAGTTGCTGGTGAATGTGGTGAATTTTTGAATTGAAAAATGAGGCCAGTGTCTTACAAAAATCTGAGGAATAAAGGTGAGGGGGAAGTGAGTCAGGAGGCTTTGTAATTTTAGTAATGAGTGAGAAAAGAGCCTTGGAGTTACCTTGATTTGAATGTATTAAACCGGAGTAGTGTGTGGATTTGGCTTTGGAAATGCAGTCTCTGTAGTGGAGAGTGTGGTTTGAGTACATGTCCTTGTGCACAGTAAGTCCAGTTTTTCTGTATAATCTTTCCAGTTGTCGTCCTTTTGCTTTTAACTGTCTGAGTTCTGGAGTGAACCAGGGTGCAGAGTGAGTAAATGAGACAGATCTCGTTTTGAGTGGAGCAAGATTATTTAGGATGTTATGAAGGTGTGTATTGTAGTGTGAAAGTAATTGTTCCGGGGAATGAAGGTTGTCTATACAGGGAAGGTTATCAATGTGAAGTGATAAGTTGTCCAAGTCAATGTCCATAATTTTGCGAAAATTTATAGTGCGTAAAGGGTTGGATTTGGATAGTGACAGATTGACATTGAATGTGAGTAGTGAGTGATCAGAGAATGGGAGGTACTTTGCTTTACAGTCAGTAGGTGTAATGCCGGAGCAGCAGATGAGATCCAGAATATGTCCTTTTGTGTGTGTGGGAAAATTGACAAACTGCTGAATGCCAAAACTGTCCAAACAGGATGTAAAATCTTTAGTGAGAGTGTTATTGACAATGTCCATGTGAATATTGAAGTCCCCCAGGATTATTATGTTGGATGAGAGTGTAGATAAATGTGTGAGAAGTGTTGTGAAGTCAGTAATAAAATCCTTATTTAACTTTGGTGGTCGGTAGAGGATGGCCACAATAGTGGGAACAGATCCAGACAGTTCAAAAGCAGTGGCCTCGAATGAATGGTAGACATCTAGACGCACCGGCGCTGTCTTCCAGTTCTCGCGGTAAATTACCCCGGTGGAGTTGCGTCGTTGAGCGGTGTAAAATCCTTCGGCTGCTGCCACGTCTCCGTTAGACAGAGAAAGTCCAATTTATGGTCTGTCAGGAGATCTTGGACGAGTTGGCCCTTATTCGTGAGGGCACGGATGTTAAGAAGACCAAAGTTGACGGTGGTGGTGCTCTGACTGACAGCCGTAGCCGTCCTCGGGACACGGATCAGCACACTAGGATCAGCGCGTTGACCGGTGTTCTTCCGTGGGCGGCGAGATGCGGACCAGAAAGACTTGATGGGGTTGGAGTTGTCATATTGGAAATTCCGACGTGAGCCCCGGTGAGTACATCTCCGTCGGGGCACGTATAGGATGTCCGGTTGCTGGAGCAGTGCTGGCAATGGTGGATTATGAATCTTAAACTCAGTGGTAGGGTACTGGAACAGTGCAGCTGAAGGATGGTAGATTAAAGACAGTACGAACCAGAGTAACACAAGCCACGAATAGATATTCCACATAGTTGTCGCGGGTTTTAGCGGCAGGTAGGCTTGAATAATGTTGAGTAACGTACGTACAGCAGGTAAGCTAGTCGTAACTCATGCACACATAAACAGATGATAATCTGTATATGTCAGCAGGATGATGGATTCAAATAGATAGCCTACTCATAAACCACAAATACAGTATCCACAAACATATATATATTTCTTGGGGAAAGCTTAAAGAGCAGATCAGCGGCAGCCAAAAAAAAAAAAAACGCGCCAGCATGACATTGCGCATGTTCAATAATCTCTGCACGGAGTAAACACGTTGCCCCTGCACCATCCGAGGAACTGGAGGTAGTCTACCTACAGGAGACAAAGGAGAGTAGATGACAGGTTTGAGGCATGAGACATGGAATGTGGGGTGTATGCGCATGGACCTGGGCAATAGGAGTGGGTAAGAAACCGGGTTTATTTTCTTGAGAACTTTGAAAGGTCCAATGTATTTAGGACGAAGTTTCCGTGACTCGAGGCGCAATGGCAGATTCCTAGTTGAAAGCCACACTCTCTGTCCAGGATGGAATGATGGACCTATCCGTCTACGTCAATTGGCCTGTTTCTGTTGTTCCTGGGACGACTTTAACAGGGCTGCCCGAGCTCTCCGCCAGATCCCCCGGCACCTCTGGCCTAACTGGGCCGCTGCTGGAACCTGTGCTTGTACGTCCTGTTCAGAAAATAGAGAGGGAGGGAACCCAAACTGGCATTCAAATGGAGACATACCCAATGATGAGTGATGGAGAGTGTTATGGGCAAATTCCGCCCAGACCAGCTGGGAACTCCATGTGCTCGGGTTGTGCGAAATAAGACACCTGAGGGTCTTCTCAATCTCTTGGTTCACTCTCTCTGTCTGACCATTGGATTGGGGATGAAACCCTGAGGACAACCTGATGGTGGAACCGATTAGACGTCCAAAAGCCTTCCAGAATCTTTAGGTAAACTGGGAACCCTGATCAGAGACCATATCCTGAGGAAAACCATGAATTCTAAAGATATGTTGCATGAGAAGTTCTGCCGTCTGGCCTGCTGTAGGAATTTTAGAGGTGGGAATGAGATGACATGCCTTAGAAAATCTGTCGACTACTACAAGAATCACTGTGTTACCTTGAGAGTTGGGTAGGCCATTAACAAAATCCATGGATATGTGGGACCAAGGTCGTCTCGGGATAGGGAGGGGATGTAGTTTACCTTGAGGGAGGGCTCTAGGTTCCTTATTCTGGGCGCAAGTGGAACATGCAGCAACAAATCTCCGGATATCAGTCCCCATGTTGGGCCACCAGAACTTAGATTGGATCCGCTTCAGGGTTCGAAGGACTCCGGGATGTCCAGATTAAGGTGCGGCATGACCCCACTGCAGTACTTTGGACCTGATGGTGTTTGGCACAAAGAGGAGACCCGATGGGCCATTACCTGGGTCAGGTTGGCGATGTTGAGCCTTTCGTACTGCCGTCTCCAAGTCCCACTGGATGCCTGCCAGCACTCTGGACCTTGGTATGATGGGTTCCGACCTGTCCTTTTCTCCCTGTGACTCGAACTGCCTTGACAGAGCATCAGGCTTTATATTCTTGGAACCGGGTCTGTAAGAGAGGACAAAGTCGAAACGATTAAAGAAAAGGGCCCACCGAGCCTGGCGAGGATTCAACCTTTTGGCTCCCTGGATGTAGGTGAGGTTCTTGTGGTCTGTCCATATCAGAAATGGGTGTTTTGCCCCCACCAACCAGTGCCTCCATTCCTCCAATGCCATCTTAACCGCCAGCAGCTCCCGATACCCAATATCATAATTCTTCTCCGCTGCTGTCAGCCGACGTGAAAAGAAGGCACAAGGATGGAGTTTATTATCCCTAGTCACTCTCTGGGATAGAACGGCTCCCACACCAACATCTGATGCGTCCACCTCAACAATAAACGGTAACTCAGGATCTGGTAGAGTCAATGTGAGAGTTGAAGTAAATAGCCGTTTGAGTTGTTCAAATGACTGGTTAGCCTTCTCAGTCCACTGGAAGGGTGTGCCAGACTTCCTGGTGAGAGCTGTGAGAGGTTCTGCAATGGAACTGAAGCCTTGAATAAATCTCCTATAAAAGTTGGCAAAACCCAGGAAGCGTTGGACTTGTTTCAATGAATCAGGGCGGGGCCACTCCAGGACTGCACAAACCTTGCTGGGATCCATCTGCACACTGCCACATGAAAGGATGAAACCCAAGAAAGAGACAGTAGTGACATGAAACTCACTTTTCTCCAGCTTGACGAAGAGGTAGCAGACGAGATAGAACTTGCCGAACGTGTTGAATGTGGTCTTCGTAACTCTGGGAAAATATTAAGATATCATCGAGATAAACAAACACACATTGGTTCAACATCTCTCTCAGGACATCATTAATAAGGGCTTGGAAGACAGCCGGGGCATTAGCTAGCCCGAAGGGCATTACCTGATACTCGTAATGCCCAGTAGGGGTGTTGAAAGCCATCTTCCATTCATCCCCCTCCCGGATTCTCACCAGGTGGTACGCATTCCGGAGGTCCAACTTAGTGAAGATGGTAGTGCCCTGGAGGAGTTCGAAAGCTGTGGCCATCAGTGGCAGTGGATATCGATTCTTTACTGTGATGTTGTTTAGGCCACGATAGTCAATGCATGGCCGAAGACCTCCATCCTTTTTACCCACGAAAAAGAAGCCAGCCCCTGCAGGTGACGTGGAAGGCCGAATAAATCCATTCTCTAGTGCCTTCTGAATGTACTCATCCATTGCCGACCTCTCTGGAGCTGACAACGAGAAAAGTCTACCTCTTGGAGGGCAAGTTCCTGGCAGAAACTCAATGGCGCAATCATAGGGTCGGTGAGGAGGAAGAGTATCGGCCCGCGACTTACTAAACACATCCTGGAGATCAACATATTCCTGAGGAACTCGAGATAGGTCAGGAGAAGGAACAACCAGAGCAGGGGGTGTAAGTTTGACCTGAGGAACGGCTAGTACCTTAGTTCTTGGCATATTAGACTCATGCTGGATCCTGAGTTGTCGTTTAGGCCCCAAAATAGAATCAGGAGATGAACGAATTCCAGCAGTTGGACATGCACACCTCCATCTGGTGAAACGGCTAGTTGGCCAGTCAATCTGAGGATTGTGAGAAATTAGCCAAGGGTAACCAAGAATAACTGCGAACTCGGGTGTGTTAATGATAAAAAAAAAGTGATTCTTGATGAGAGTCTACTTCAACTGAAATGGGAATGGTACGGTGTGTTACCTGGCCAGACCCCAGAGGTCTGTTGTCTAAGGAGGTTATCGTGAGCCGATCCTGGAGAGTTATGAGTGGTACCTTCCAGCTCTTGGCCAGAGTACTGTCCATGAAATTGCCAGCAGCACCTGAGTCGATGAATGCAGAACTCGTGCCAACCATTACCCCAGGAGAAGTGAATCACCATCGAAAAGCCAGCTGAAGATCGGGGGTCAGTTATTTCTCTTGTCTCAGCCCCCCTCTCTCTGGACGAGAAATCTCTTTTCCCACAAGCTCAGGGCAATTTGTTCGAAAATGCCCCAGTTCTCCACAATACAGGCAGCGCCGCTCCCGCATACGTTTGTCCCGTTCAGATTGTGAGAAGCGGTTTTTGCCAAGCTGCATGGGTTCCTTTGTGCAAAGAGTTTGGAATGCAGGTTGAACTGGACTGACGTTGCTTTGGGCTGTGAGTCGGTCTGGTTTTTCAGACCTCCTATCCCTAATTTGGTTATCCACTCGGATGGCAACATCAATGAGAGAATCTAAGTTAGACGCAGGATCCCAGAAGACCAATTCATCTTTTAACTCCGGTGCAAGGGCCTGATGAAATGCTGCTTGAAGAGCCTGCTCATTCCAGCCACTCTCCACTGCCAGGGTACGGAACTCAATAGCCATTTCTGCTACACTGCGCGTTCCTTGAGTGATTTGAAGTAATCGTTGGTCATTTCCGACTCCTCCTCCTGGATGATGGAATACCCTCCTCATCTCTGCTAGGAATTGCTCAGAGTTAGAAGTAAATGGAGAACAACGTTCCAAGAGAGCTGTAGCCCATTCCAACGCTCTTCCAGTCAGTAAGGTGATGATATAAGCCGCTCGACTGCTGTCAGTAGGAAAACTACTGGGTTGAAGTTGGAAGGCAAGAGCGCACTGAGTGATAAAGCCCCGACAGCCCCTGGTATTTCCATCGTATTTCTCTCAGGAGGTGGAAGCCTGGGCTCGAGAAGAGGAACTGCCGGAATAGGTTGAAAAATTGGAGGTACCAGAGGTGGCGTGGGTAACTCAGAGACCTCCTGGGATGGAGGATTTTGAGGCAAAACTAGAAGGTTCAACCGCTGAAGAATCTCTGCGAGCATCTGTTCATGATGCTGAATAGCGGTTGCTTGATTGGTGAGCTCAGATAGTATTCTCTCCACATTTGATGAAGGGCCTTGACTCTATGCTGGGTCCATCGTTTGGTTCAGTCTTGCTGTAATGATACAGAAGCAGGAACTAAAGAATGTTGTCTTTAACAGGATTAGAACCCCGGTCTCCTGGACTCAGAGCTGATGTTCTTCCTGAGTGAGCTAACTCAAGGTTGAGGATTTTGAGACCCAAGTGCAGAGGAATAACAAAAATATCAAGGAGACGAGCGGTATAAACTCAAAGTAGCTTTTACTTTGTAGAATGATAAAGAAACAAAGTACAAACAAAAAAACTAGCTTCAAAGCTTTCAATGGTCACAAAAAGGAAAACAAAACAAGCAGAATGGCTCACAAAAGACTCACGGAATGCACTGGGATACACAGGTAGGTAGGCTCAAGACTGAACAAAAAACAATGACTGAAGGCAAACTTAAATAGGGCCCAACACAGGTGAGTATCATCAACACTGATTGTTAAGTACAACTGAGAGTCCTTGCCAATGGTTTCCCCCTGGCAACTGGGAGGAGGATTGCAGGCAAAAGACCTCCTGCACCCCCTTGTGACTGGGAGCCATACCGCTGATCATGGCAGGAGTGTGACCCCTAGCGGTTGGAAGTAGTATTGCTGGGTAAAGTCTTACACTTCCAGTTACATTTAGGATAGATTTTAAAGTATTATGACTTGTTTATAAATCACTCAATGACCTAGGACCTCAATACATTGCAGATATGCGGATTAAATACAAACCCAACAGATCACTCAGATCATCAGAATCAAGCCAGTTAGAAATGCCAAGGGTTCACTCAAAGCAAGGAGAGTCTGCGTTTAGCTATTATGCCAGCCGCAGCTGGAACCAGCTTCCTGAACAGATCAGATGTGCTCCAACATTAGCCACATTGAACATTTTCTAGTGACTGATCACATCTAAATTTTTCAGTTGGCCAAATTGAATTTCTGTGAATTGATGCAATTTAATTAACAGAAATTCAATTTGGCCAACTAAAACATTTAGATGTTATCAGTCACTAGAACATTTTCAATTGGAGACCTGATTTATTTTTTTACAGTGTAGGATTATTATAATTTATCTTCAATGCTGGATCATTTGTAGTGAGGTTTTCAAATTTGTGTTCATTGTTGTGTTCCTGTTATAGTCAAGTCAGCTTCATATACAGCATTTTATACAATACAGATGGTTTCAGAGCGGCTTCACAGTAGGCTAATGAACAGGAAAATAACACAATTAGTAATGGAATTGCAAAAATCAGTTGTAAAATCAGCTCTAAAAAACATTCATGAGTTCACATGTTTATATAATCTTTGTATTGTATAGGAAAAAACACTTGCTGTCCTTGGTGGAGGGCTTGACCTCGAGACTTGTCCAACCCCGACCTGACAGGAACCCAAGCCGCCGCACCAGAGATCAGAGCCGGCCCACGTCTGAGCAAGAACATGAGAGACTGAAGACTGGAAAGAAGTCATCAAGTCATCTCAGCCACATTTGCTTTGTTTTTAAAGTATTTTTTTGCTTTGTTTTTAAAAGTCAAGACAACTCATCTTTATTTATATAGTGTTTTATTTATGACCTGTATGATCTGTATATATGACCCCTTTGAATAAAAGTATAATTTGTTTGTTGAATGCACAGCCTTGCAAAGTACTACTTCTTTTGACTTGTACACTTACACAGGCGTTTGACACATGCACAGTTTTGAGCAATCTCTCGCCACGAGTTACAACCCATGTAAATATCTTCGTATTCTTCTTTAATGCTAGAGTTGTATAAATGAGGGAGCGTACTCCTAACCTCTTTGCACAATCTCTCGTCTGTTTAGGCCTCCATTGTCACTGTATCTTGCAAGCGTTCCGGTCTGTTCTGTTTATGCAGTTTTTCTTCGACTACCTTGTGAATCAACTCACCCAGGGCACGGTTGCCACATTGTGGATAAACTAATTACTAATAAAATTTGTGTCATGCGCACTGCACGCTGACCTTCCTGTATACATTGGCCTTAAGGCCGTGCGTCCAGCAAAACGTTTTTATCCAGCTGAAAATGCTAGGCGCTCTGCTGAAAATGTCTCGCCGTGAGCGCTTGAGAGCGCTTTGGCAGCACAGTGTTTTTTTCAGTTGAGACTCTTTGCTTGTTATGATACGGAATATCCGTGGAAGTGTTACTAGTATCTCATTTCACAGATAGTTTGTTTCTGTATTGATTCTATATAAAAATGCTGATACAATGTAAAGCATTTGCTCAGGCTCTTGTTTTTTTTTAATTATTTTGTTCTGTTATTATACTGCTTTTATCTGTTGACGTTGTACACACAGAATGTGGCGGTTGGTCTCTGTTTTATTTGTCCCACCCCTCCTCCACTGTGATTGGGCGGCTGGGTGAAAAGTGACAGTGATGAGCGCTGAATTTTGCTCAAAGTTGAACATTCTTCAACTCTCGGCGACCAGTAAAAAACGCTGAACGCTCAGTCCTTGAGTGTGAAATACTCGCTCAGCGCCTCGTTGCACTCACGGCGTTCTAAAAACCCGGGGCTCCCATTGAAAACAATTGAATACACCAGCCAGCTGCGTGAAAAAAAAACGCTTTGGTGGACACACGGCCTTAGAATGATTTAGGTCAAAGTTTCCCAAAAACAAATAAAAAGTTCTGTTCTGAAACTCTAGATGGGGCAGGCTGATAGTTCCTTAAAGGTGCAGTAAGGGTATATTCCATAGACTGTAAAAAAAATATGGACGTAGTGTCTGTGACGTCACCCATAGGATTCTGAAGAGCAGTTTTGAAGCGTAAAGTAGGGTCGAGTTGGCCGTTGCCATCTTGGCAACGCATCACAGCACGTCACTCCTCGATAACAGAAAATGGGAGGCGGGACGTGGCCGGAGCAGAGGTGACTTGATGACTAACAGACAGCAGACAATCATCCTGTCACTCAAAGTGGCCACGCCCTTAATTATGCAGAACTTTAAGGCTTTATATAATGTAAACGAATGAGTTATAAAAAAATTCACCCCCCTCACAGTTGTGATGAAGGGCAAAATTAGCTATATATACCAAAACCACAATTTGTACCAGGCTGTAAACATGTTTTTTCTGTAAAGTTGGGCATTTTAACATTGGGCTCAATGAGATTCTGCTCACTTCTGGAGCATGTCCCTAGCGGCCAGTTGATGAATTGCAGGTTAAGTCACTTCCGTATTGGCTTCAAGAGATACTGGGGGAGGTTGCCACTTGGTATGTTCTGAGAAACGCTGTTGAAAGTGGATCGGACCGAGCACTAAAACACACTTGTAGCCAACTAGCAGTGAGGTGCGTGTCCACTCATGAGGACCCAGTCAACACGTGAGATCATACGATGATCACAGTGACATCACACAATCCTCATACTGTGATCCTCAGCATGTGTGTAAAGCGTGAGCTCAAGGTGAGTTCATCTGATCCTCATACTGTGATCCTCAGCATGTGTGTAAAGCGTGAGCTCAAGGTGAGTTCATCTGATCCTCACACTGTGATCCTCAGCATGTGTGTAAAGCGTGAGCTCAAGGTGAGTTCATCTGATCCTCATACTGTGATCCTCAGCATGTGTGTAAAGCGTGAGCTCAAGGTGAGTTCATCTGATCCTCATACTGTGATCCTCAGCATGTGTGTAAAGCGTGAGCTCAAGGTGAGTTCATCTGATCCTCATACTGTGATCCTCAGCATGTGTGTAAAGCATGAGCTCAAGGTGAGATCATCTGATCCTCAAACCATGCACGGCGCCAGAATTTTTTCTCTACCGGTGCTAAGGGGGGGCTAGACCAATATGTGGGGGTGCTAAGAAAATAATCAGTATTCATGACGTCATAGTTAATTCATAAAGAAATTGTTGTTTTCTTTTCTTTTTTTTAAATAAAAGCAGCTATGGTACACACCACATTCATCAGAAGCGTAGTTTAAAATTATATTTGGTCAAAGAATAGGCATAATCAACAAAATAGATTTTTTAGGTGACCACAAGACAGACAAAAACCTTTTACATGCAAAGGTGAAAGACCATTGGCAGATAGTTTAGCTTGTTTTAAGCAAAAACAACATTTTGAAAAGAAGAAAAAATATATTTTGTCATTTTACTTATCTAGTAAATGCATCTTGATTTAAGAATGTTTAGATATTTAGATCAGAAAAAAGACAAAAATACTAAGTAAGAAGAACATTTTTTGCAGTGCGATTGCGTTTAGATGAATAGCCTATATAAGAAATGTAGGCTATTAAAAACAGAAAGGCATAGCCTATTGTTTCAGTCTTAAAGGCCGCGGAAACAGGCAGGTTTCGTTAAGCATGTCAATCCATTCCCGACATTCTTGGTTGGTTTGCTTCTTTATTGATTCAAGTAAAGATACAATTTAAACAAAACGAAATTCACTTAAAAAAATGGCTTTCTGCATAACAAAACGTAATGAAGTCAAAATCATGTCTGATCCATGTCCCCCGAAATATTGGGATTCTTAGTCTTATGATGTAGTGATCTTGCTCAAGCTGTTCACTTTTGTAACATAGATGAAATAATATATATTTTTTAATATAGTAGAGCCCTGCACGGGCCTCAAAACTAAGCCCTAGCCCGGCCCGTGTCCGACAGCTCATCAAAATTATCAGCCAGGGGTGCGTTTCCCGAAAGCATCGTTGGCCAACTATGGTCGCAAGTTCCGTCGTTATCAGCATAGTTCAACGATTTGGTGTTTCCCGAAACCATCGTTCCAACGAACGTTCGCAAACTGCATCGCAAACTTGTGTGGTTGGAACGACAGCTCTTGACCTGTGGTTAGAAGTAAAGTTCCTTGTTAGTTTGTCGTATCGACGTCATTGATTTCGCAGCAGCTGGGATGTGTTCTATTCAGAGCTATCGACCCTATAGCCTATTTCTTTCGAAGGTTTTACCATCTACTTTAAGTAATTTGGATGACTTAAAGTCGAGGTGCCTAGGTTTTACACAATTTGCTTTCTTCATTACAAATTATTTGAAACGATATAATAGCGTGACGATAGCAATTATTCTCCCTTCGATGTGCCCTCCGAAAGGATAATTTATGCTGGTTGGGACGCAGTCTTGGTTTCGTTTGTGCGAAGAAAGGAGTGTGCAAGTGAGTAACTTTGTTAAATTCCCAAAGACAAATAGTCATATAACAATATTTTACAAAAAGGGGTTTACCCTTAAATATTTAATTGTATATGTAGGCTACTGTAGCATTACACATATACGCAACACATGCAGTGCTTAGCGCTAAGGAAACGTAGGCAGATTCAGATTGGTTTTATTCTGACATTTAAACATTTAACAAATGATGACATAAATCAACATAAAGTCTGAAAAGGAATAGGCAGAAGCATTTATTTTTTGGGTGATTTCTGCCCAGGATTTTTTTTATCAGCATTTGTTACACAATTTTTCAGCTTTGAAAATAGCAGTTTTTTTTTTTATTCTCCACCTCCAAAAGAACTGTAACTTCATTTTTTGAAAATTGTGGTTTTCGCGTCATTTTCATAGGTCATATGAACACATAGCTGAATGGCAAGGGGACTTAAATAGGTAGGCTAATGATCTTAAGCAAAATATGCAACAACAGGTGTACACAATAGTATAACAATCACAGTGATCATTGATCAACAGTAAAACCCATCATTTATTTTCATTTTAATTGTGCTGATCTATCAATATTCAATAAGTAATTAATAAATATGAAATTGTGAAATTAATAGTTATAGATTTTTGGGATCAGAGAAGACAACATTGTGTTTATATTTTATTGTGCAAAGAATGAATGTTGAGTTGTTAACGTAATTACTCCACATCGTCACTAAGAAAGCGCAGTCGAAAAGAGAAAAGAACCAAATTTACAGCAGGTGGCGATATGTGCTCATAGCACCAGTCCGCCATTAGATCGAAGAAGAAGAAGAAGAAGAACGTCATAACGACAGCTCCAACCAATGTGGTTCAAACCATGGTTTTGCGACACAGGTACCATGGTTTCGGGAAACAGTAGTGACTAGCTAGTTGATTTCTTTAAAGATGCATCGTACTATGGTAGTTAAACCAGCGAGTTGCATCGTTGTACGGGAAACGCACCCCTGACTGGATCCCGTGTTTTTTTTTATCCTCCCTATTACACATTAGTTGCAGCCATTAAAATAGTTCAGTTTTGTTTTTAATGTCAAAGTAGTTATATTTCGTTTTGTTTCTTTATTAAGTTAATTTAGAAAAATATTTGAAGCATTTTGTTGCTTGTTAAATTAAAGTTTTTGTTATTTAAAGTGACGACCAAGCGGCCAGCGGCCGACAGTGAGTTAACCCAACGCTTTAGCCTCTGAAATCAACACTTGACTTGTCTTGCTTATAAAATCCATATAAACACTTAAAGCATCGTTTAAACATTTAGCCTACTATCACCACCATCACAGTAAAAATAATTTTTGACAAGATGAGGCAGGCAGATCGCAACGGCGCGCAAACGAAACGGGCTACACAATCTAAACATAATTAAAAAAAACATGGTTGTCTTGCCTTACACCTCTCCGCGAAATGAATATAAATCCGATCTTCAATTCCCGTGCTATATGCACATTTAATGGAGTTCATGTCAACGAAAGCAACAGATATGAGCTGCATTTATTCATCAGCTCATTTCAACATCAAAGACTGCATTATGAGAACGAGCGACCTAAACACTGGTAAGAGCCTTTAGTCTCATTAGTTTTAATGAAGATGGTTGTGTTTTTGAACATCTCAGACTTAGCTTATTTTCAGTAGGCCTATCACTTGTGGCAGTTTGCTTGTTGGCTTGTTTTACTCATTTGCGGATGCGTGTTGCATATGCCGTCCTCTAAACACTGCGCGAGTCAGTCTTGACAGCTGCAGACTCGCGATATCATGGTCTCATGTTGTTTCCACCAGCGCAGCATATCTCATTGTTTCTTTTAATTATTGAATGTCTAAAATATAAAATTAAGGAGAAGCCTAAAAAGGCCCGAAGCCTTTTTTTTATAAAAAAGTCGGGGCCGTCGGGCTTGGGCAGAAATGCAGGGCTCTATAATATAGGCTAGCCTACTATTTAAACATAAATATGAAAATAAATAGGCTATACGTTTTCTTTAACCCTCTGGTCGACGAAAGCGGCGGCACATTCTGATGGATTTTTTTCCTCATGACAGCGGGAAAAACTCACTTTAGCCTACTGCATAATTTTTAACCGGGGCTAAACCGGGGCTATTCAAAATTCTGACGGGGCTTTAGCCCCCCCTAGCCCCGGTGTAGCGCCGTCACTGCCTCAAACTGTGATTCTCAGCATATGTGTAAAGCGTGAGCTCAAGGTGAGTTCATCTGATCCTCATACTGTGATCCTCAGCATGTGTGTAAAGCGTGAGCTCAAGGTGAGTTCATCTGATCCTCATACTGTGATTCTCAGCATGTGTGTAAAGCGTGAGCTCAAGGTGAGTTCATCTGATCCTCAAACTTTGATCCTCAGCATGTGTGTGTAAAGCGTGAGCTCAAGGTGAGTTCATCTGATCCTCATACTGTGATCCTCAGCATGTGTGTAAAGCGTGAGCTCAAGGTGAGTTCATCTGATCCTCAGACTGTGATCCTCAGCATGTGTGTAAAGCGTGAGCTCATTGTGAGTTCATCTGATCCTCATACTGTTATTCTCAGCATGTGTGTAAAGCGTGAGCTCAAGGTGAGTTCATCTGATCCTCAAACTGTGATCCTCAGCATGTGTGTAAAGCGTGAGCTCATTGTGAATGCTTCACACTCCGGTCCAGTTGGCGGTGGTAAATGCACCATCTAAGCTGGTCTTCCAACCACCATAAAACATGTAAAGAAGAAGAAAAAGTTGTGCATGGTATTGTTACACCGCAGAAATGGTGAGTGGCCTATTTACATACTTTTAGATTTTAGAAAAAAAAAAAATTCTTCTGCATGATCTATCTTTAAAGATACTCTTCAGAGAAGTGGGAAAAAAGATGAGGATGATCCCAAGCCCACAAGCTCTGATGTCTCAGGTGATTTAAACATATACACACATATACAAAAGATAAATGAATGTATTAATGGTGTGTATAATGTGTTACTATGCAGAGTTTTTTACACTTTATATTGCCAAAACCCACCATATATGATGAACCTTTAGCGAAGGAGTAATGTTGGACATGTAAACCTGAAGATAAACATTTTTAGTTCAAATTTATTAGTTTTATAGAAGCTTTACAAAGAATTCTGTTTTACAAAGAAAAACAAATCCCATACTACAGATAAAAAAAACAAATATAAACACTTAAATGTCTCTATCAAGAACTTAAAAATGTGACTGTAACAATGTTTGAATATATTAATATTAATGTTTTTTATGAATTTTATGAAGACCCTTACAACCTTCTGGAGGCCTGTTGTGGGTCCCCTGACCCCGGTTAGAAAACCCATGCATTCATGTATTGATGTACATTAAGCCACTTACTTCTATATCTTCCTCTCAGAATTTCATGATCTTCAACAACATCACATGACTTATAAAGAAATTACAGTGCAAACCAGGATACCAGGTGTGTATACATTGTTTATTCATTGTGTATACAAGGTTTGTTATGGGAAAAGATTAGGTGATCATACTAATTTTAATGTGATAAACAGATGATGTGCATTTAAAGAAGTCAAGAAATGCAATGAAGCGAGTTGGTCTGAAGACAAAGAATGTTCAGCTGGCCATAACTCCCAGATACCATGGTAAGCTTGTGTTTTAACTTATCTAAGGAACTCAGCAGAATCAGCTTTATAATTTTATTTGCAGATTTTGAATGTCTTATGTCTTTTGTTGAAAGTAGTCAAGAGTCCACTTATTCAGAAAGCTCTGTGTGTCAAAAAATCTGGTGAGTATGAAACACTTTTTCTCTTAAATTGAATCTGGTTAAGCTAATTTGATCATTCTAATTCACATTGTTCAGGTGGCTGTCTGGATGATAACAATGGAAGCCCTGATGACAGTTATTTAAACTCAAGCCAGCCCAACCCAGTATTCTAAGGTGAGACAATAGATATTCCCTTTAACACATGCAAACACATCACAAGGTACCTTATAAGATAATTTTGTGTCATGACTCTCACAGATACTCTTCAGGGAAATGTGGCAATGCATGAGGATGATCATCCCGAAAGCTCTGCTTCTTCAGGTGAGTTATAATTTAATATAATTTATTGTGTGTGTGTGTGTGTGTGTGTGTGTGTGTGTGTGTGTGTGTGTGTGTGTGTGTGTGTGTGTGTGTGTGTGTGTGTGTGTGTGTGTGTGTGTGTGTGTGTGTGTGTGTGTGTGTGTGTGTGTGTGTGTGTGTGTGTGTGTGTGTGTGCGCGTGCGCGTGTGTGTTTTTTTTTTTTTTTTACATTGTACCAAATGTCCCCACAATAAAAGTGAACCACCTACATGTGCATTGTGGATAAAACGATCAGGGAAAAAATGGTTTAATTGATGTAGAAAAATAAATATAGAAACAATATAACTGATTTAGATAAATGCAATTTCACTGACCTTATGTATGTAATTTTGATAACAGGAAAGGAACCAAAGGAAACAAAATGCAAAGTCACCATGGAGAAATTGTTTGGTATGTGATATATCAATTAGACATTATTTATTTATACAGACATAAAACATCCTTTGCTATATAACAATCTAACTTTACAATTTTTCAGATCTGAATACTAAGATACTCCAACAAATTCAAATGCTGGAACAGAGACAAGCTGTCATCATGAATGACTTGGCAAAAGTTAAGTCTGTTCTCATGAAGCGGGCAGAAGAAGATGCCCATGAGGAACTTTTTAAACAACAACAGTGCTCCAGCTTTGAAACGTTTGAAGCCTTCTGTCAGAGGCTTGAAGAAGACAAAAATTATCGAGAGCTTTATGTTAGTACTACTATATAAATTTAGCGTTTATTTTTACAACAAAGCCACAGTTTTATTTTTTTATTTTTTTGCAGCAGATACCATGTAAAAGAAATGTTGAAGCCTGGTATATTTTAATCATGACAATATTATGTATGTTTTTGTCAGGTACACTATCTCATCCATACTCACGGCAGCTCCAATATAGGTGAGATGGTGAGACAGGCTTTAAAAAGCATAGCGTCAGACAATGTTCTCTGTCTGTATAACAGAACGGGGAAAGATGGGAAGAAGGTGTTGCCACCTGTGCTCCTGACATGTTTGAAAAGTAAGTGTTTAAGTTTTGGTTTGTGCATCTGGATGCTGCTATAGAAATTGTAATGTTAACACCTTGCTCTTTGTGTTTTTAGAATGTGTCAGGTGTTTTCACAAACAAAATGAAATAGAGGTGAAGAAGCTAAAAGTAACCACCAGAACAACACCAGACGCGGAATGTATTCGCCAAGTAGACTTTTTTTGTCCAACGCCAACACCAGGCTGAAAAGGAAACCAAATAAAGGAAAAAGCTGACTTTTTGTTTGATTGTTTTTATTGATGGAAATAAAGAATGTGGGTGTAAAAGTTTGAGTTAACTGAATCATTTTAGATAACAGTGAACTAACACAATTATTGCATAGTGGTGTTATATGGTGATCTCACAGTATGAGCACACAGTGAGCACAGTATGAGCACACAGTGACCACAGTATGAGCACACAGTGAGCACAGTATGAGCACACAGTGACCACAGTATGAGCACACAGTGACCACAGTATGAGCACACAGTGATCACAGTATGAGCACACAGTGAGCACAGTATGAGCACACAGTGACCACAGTATGAGCACACAGTGAGCACAGTATGAGCACACAGTGACCACAGTATGAGCACACAGTGAGCACAGTATGAGCACACAGTGAGTGTGATGTGACCTCATATTTCCACCACAGTATGAGCACACAGTGAGTGTGATGTGACCTCATATTTCCACCACAGTATGAGTGCACTGTGATTGTACAGTGACCTCATGTTGTGAACAAAGTATGAGCACACAGTGAGAGCTCTGTGTGGTTACACTTTTAGTTCACTGTGACACTCACATTATGACCGCACCATGAGAATATTGTGAGCTCATAGTGTCATCATTGTGAGATCAAATTGTTGACTGGGGAGGGAGGTGCCTGTGCAGCATAGCATGTTCGTGAATTTGGGGGTGGAGCTATCAATATTGGGATGTGATTCTTTTGGGTAGGGGCGAGCTTGTTTCGGTGATTTCAAATATCAACAGTGTTTCTCAAAAATTGCTTGCTAGCACCTTTAACTCAATCTGCTTGCAATCACATTCTCTTTAGAGCACATCTGATTGGTTCCTGCTGTATCAGTCGCCAATAAGCTGTCATGCTCAACATTCAAATGCTGTGTTAGCATTTGCTGTAGTTGTAGCGCGATTTTAGAAACCCTCCACCTTTCCCAGCTCCACCTGTATTAACTGAAACCAAAAAGAATAAGATTAAATCTGACATTTTTGGTAACTTTACATGCCAAATTACACATAAAATGTGTGATTTCTAGTAAATTGTTTAACTTTGTTAAACTTTGATTAATCAAGTAGTCTAGCAGGAGAAATAGTTTCCCACGTATCCGCTTGGCAGTATTTTGTAACCTGTTTTTTTTTGTAACCCTAATGGTTTCTTGATTTTTGATGTTGCCGAGGTCAACATATGTCCCATGGGGTTCGTTTTGCAGCCATCTTGAATTGATGTCAATGCGAGTGGTGAAAAACACAGATTTCTCCAAAACCACACAACATACAAAGACAAATGAACCCACTTGTTAATATAATTCTGACACCAGGATTCAAATGGAAAGGTCATTGACATGGTACAACCACTCTATTGGTGAAAAACAGGCAAATAACACATTTAAGGCTCATAATGATGTAACTTTTGCTATTTTGTTTTGCAAATTTAGCCACATAAAACTAATTTATTCTGTTATAACAACTGCAAGGTTTTTAAATTGATCACTATTAAATGGACCATCAATCATTATCGTTGTTTATCATCAATCTTCACCTCATCATCATCACTGGGGACACTAGCAGCAAACAGGTCGATGAGAGATGGGGCCAGAACTGGTCCACAAGACCAGACAGGCTCCAAAATCCCTCTGTCCATCTTCTTCCCTCCCTGACAGGGTTTAGGCCTCCAGAAGATCGGCTCAGCTGTAATGGTTGAACAAAGTTGGTAATAAGGAGGAAGGCGGGCTCAGCGTGACTGGGACTTGTGTTTATTCAGAACTCTCAGATACAAACAAAATAAACTTGTGCTGACAGCGCTCTCACAACTCAGTACAATATCACTTTGCTAGCAATCTCTCCGTTTCTGGTCCATTGATGTCCGGTTCGCGAACGAATCGTTCATTTGAACCGGTTATTTTTAGTGAACCGAACTAGTTCACTAAATCGGACTGAATTGTTCTAAACGGTTCGCGTCTCGAGTCAGCGCTGATCCATCATTTACTAAAGTTACTAACTTTCTGATATGAGTGACAGTCCCTCCGACTAGAAATAAACTAATAACCTGGAGTATATGCTAGTAACTACAACAGTTCACTGAACTGAGACGTGCTGAGAGAACTGATGAAAGGTGACATATGTCTCTCTGGCAGCAGGCTTGTGCCTCGTACACCTAGTTAAACCACGCCCCCTCCGCTCATTTCAAATGCAAAGATGTCAGCCAATCACAACAGTGGGCGTTTTTACTGAAGTCTCACAGCAGACATGCCCCTTGAAACAGGGCATTCAGCCAGAGGGCAAACATCAGTATAGAAAAAAATTCCTTTTATTTCTAAATTATGACATTTTATGATGTAAAAATCATACTAACAATATAAGTACACCTCAGAATACATTATAAAATAAAATAAAAAATCCATGCCATGGCACCTTTAAATATGGATATTTTTCTTACACAAACGCATCGATTCTCTTTAGAAGGCCTTTATTAACACCCCAGAATGCAGAGGTGTAAAAAGTACTCAAAAATGTTACTAAAGTGAAAGTACAAGTACAGAATGAAATTTTTACTCAATTAAAAGTAAAAGTATCTGGCCAGAATCATACTTGATTAAAAGTCAAAAAGTACCACATTAAAATTGTACTTGAGTTTAAAAAAAGTAAAAGTAGCATAAAAGTACAAAACTAGAGAAAGTATGAAATCTAGAGATTCTTCTTTAAGCTTTTAATCTCTAAAAACATGAAGTGAATGAACCACATACACGGTTTTATCCTGCTTTAGAACTGTTTGAATTGAATGGTATTTAATTATCAAAAAACTATAAGACTACTACCTAATGCCAGTATGCAACATGCTACTCAAAGTTGTAAAACCCCGGATTTAACTTAAAGGGATAGTTCACCCAAAAATGGAAATTTGATGTTTATCTGCTTATCTCCAGGGCATCCAAGATGTAGGTGTCTTTGTTTCTTCAGTAGAACACAAATGTGTCATGATCCTGGTTCTTCCTTCTTTTCCCCCCTCTGCTGGTCGTTCTCTGACTCACACTTTCCCTCTGGGTGCTTGCACGCACACATGTTGATCAGCTGTCGCTCGTTATCTGCTGACAGGCTGTTTCTCGCTACACCTGTTCCCTGTTCTCCTCTGATTGGGTTTTCTATTTCTAGTCCCTGCCTGTCCTTTGTTCTTTGCCAGATTATTATTTCTGTAGACGTATGTGTCGATCGTTATTCTTCCCGTTTGGTTCTGTCTTGTCTGGTAAACACTACCTTCGTATTGACCTGCGCTAATGCTTATGCTTAGTCTGTGCTCTGCCCAGCTCGCCTGCCGCTGAATGCTGATATCAGGACACTGAGTGCTACTATCGACGGCCGCCTGCCTGTCACCACTGTTTTCATCTAAGGACTGGTCTACCAACCCAGATCTCCGGCAGCTTTGGTTATCCTTTAAAGACTTTCTGTTTGATGGTGCCAGCGGCTGTTTAGCCTATTTTTCCATTAAAAGACTGAGTTACTTGCCTTCGTCTCTGGGGTTCTCTCTCTCACACCTGACAAAATGAAGATTTTTAACTCCAACAGTTGCAGGACAAATCCATATTAAACCCCGCAGCTCGTGACGACACATTGATGTCCTAAGACACGAAACGATCGGTTTGTGCGAGAAACCGAACAGTATTTGTACATTTTTTTCACCTCGAATACGTTCTATGTCCGACACCCGTTCTGCGTGTCATCACTTCCGGTAAGTGAGGTCAATGTACACAATCTGGCGTAGAGGTACGTGCGAGAGATTACTTCTGGAACTCTGTCTAATCATTTGCCAGCAGCCATATCACCCTTTTGCCCAAGACTTGTTTCCCACTGAAGCTAAGCAGGGCTGAGCATGGTCAGTACCCGGATGGGAGACCACCTGGAAACCAGGTGTCTGCTGGTAGATGTGTTAGTGAGGCCAGCAGGGGGTGCTCACCCTGTGGTCTGTGTGGGTCCTAACGCCCCAGTAGGGGACACTATACTGTCAAAGAGCACCGTCCATCAGATGAGACGTTGAGGAGATTTCCCCCTTCTATATGTAAAGCGATTTGAGTACCCAAAAAAGCGCTATATAAATGTAACAAATTATTATTATTATTATTATGTACATTGACCACACTTACCAGAAGTGATGCCGGGCTGAACAGGTGTTGGACATGGTCGATCGTTTTTGAGGTAAAAATATTATATAAATACTGTTCGGTTTCTCGCACAAACCGATCGTTTCATGTCTTAGGACATCAATGTGTCACGAGCTGCAGAGTTTAATATGGATTTGTCTGTGCAGGTTTTTTTACTCTCATAGATGATGCTAGTAGTCATGTACCATTCACATGCATTATACAACTGATAGACTGCAACGGTTGGAGTTAAAAATATTTATTTGTGTTCTACTGAAGAAAAAAAAACACCTACATGCAAGCAGATAAACATCACATTTTCATTTTTGGGGGAACTATCCCTTTAAGCAGAAGCTGATTTTCAAAATTGTGAGTGTCAAGTGTCTTTTGGGGCTGAAAAGCTCTCTTGCAGTGCTGAAAAGCCTCTCACTCTAATTTCCAGGGCTGCATTTCCCAAAACCATCGTAAGCTTACAATTGCCACCAATGGTCTCTATGATCAACTTAGGCTTATGATGGTTTTGGGAAACGCAGCCCAGGTCAAGGTGCTGCATTGTGGTAATTGATGCGACATGACGTCACTTCCAAAGGACCAATTAACATGTCTGACCAATTTCATGGAATGTGAAAATGAATCTCATTGGCAGAATAAATACATTTAAATTAAACTGGGCATCAGCGCAATTCAATTGGTTTGGTAATAGCAAGGGAAAATAGAATGAAGTGATCTCCAAAAAATAAGTACTTTTTGACTGTAAATAAAATTGTAAGGAGTAAAAAGTACTTTTTTTCTTAAAAAATTTAATTAAGTAAAAGTAAAAGTATTGATTTTTAATTGTACTCAAGTAAAGTAAAAATCCCCAAAAATAATACTTAAGTACAGTAATCAAGTAAAATTACTCAAGTACTTTACACCTCTGCCAGAATGGAGCATGTTATTTGATGGGCAGATGCACTTTTTATGGACTTCAAAAACAGAGCAACTATTAATCCAATTCTAATGCTTGGATTAGCCTGGACTTTTGTAATATAACTCCGATTTTATTCGTCTGAAGGAAGAATGTCATATACACCTAGGAGAGTAGCAATTATTGAAAGAGTAGCTATTGGAAATATTTGTGACTTTTTGAGTCTTATTTTGTCATCGATAAGTGATGCTCTGCTGCCCTCTTGCGTTTGGATCCCAACTTTCAACCTTTATATAAAGTAAATGGCTAAAGTGAAAACTGACGATGCTATTTTACATGGAGAGACACAAAAATGTGGTTGGTCTTTTACAACAGTGGACGCGCTGCAGGAATGACCATTCTAAACATGACGTCACAACACAGACTCGAACAATGTGCAGTATCTGTAGGCACATCTCTAGGCAATAGAAATACATAAGATAACCATTAACTGAAATGGTTATCTTATGGCTGGCTAATGGCTGGGTTTGGCCATTTTTTGCCAACATATTTTTTGTATTTTTAACCCAGCATTTATTCGAGTGTGGTTAAACATGTATTTGTCTTACAAAATACAATTAACCTGTTGTTATAAACACTGCTTTGTTCTTAGATTTTTAATTTTTGAGCCAAATCTCAAAATTGTCCTATGGTGTGACTGCCTCAAGCATGGTTCAATAAATTACAAAAGAAAGGTATAACAATGTTAATAAATAGCTCTGGTATAATTTTACAGAAGTGTCTATTTTAGTAAATGGCAATCTTTTTTTTTCATCCATATATTTCTAAAAGCATAGGATCTTGATACATTTTGTCACAGAAAATGCATGTCCTCTGGTGTGACACCATATACTCATTTTAAATCGGGCAATTCCACAGAAAGTTGACTGACCCAATTCAACGTCATGTTACTGAAGCCCCATGTGAAGCCCATGACATGTGCACATGGTTATTTTTTTGTCCCAGAATTGTTCAAATATTTAACTTATTTGGAACCGCTATAAAAGTGTTAAGTTTTGTTGTCCTTTGGTGTGACACCCCTAAATTATATATATTTTTTAATTAAAAAATGTATGTTAAACCACATAATCATGAAAAAATATACAAATGTGTCTTGCTAACTGCTAATGACAGGTTAGCTATAAATAGCAAGTTAATTAACTGCCTCAAAAGGCTGAAACTTCCTATTGTGTGACAGATAATGTCCACCGGTGTGACACTACTGTACACCGCAGGACAAAGATGTCCCACAAGAGGACAAGGTTTGTCCAACTCCTTTTTATTCTTTTTTTGAACATTTTCAGTGTTCTTAAATGCAATAATTACATTCAATAATTTTTTTTCTGATGTTTTGCAGAAACTTTTTTCTGTTATAAAGTGTCATGAAAATAAGCATAAAATGTGATAGTCTTTGTTTTTTAGATGAATTGAGGGAGAGAAATGAGTGGGAGGGAGAGGACATGGAAGTATAGAGAGATAGAGAGAAAATTAACAGGGGTCCATGCAGAAGGGAGGAGATCCTAAGAGAATGATGCAAAGTAAATCGAAATGATGCCTTAAAAAGAGCAGCCATATACAACCCCAAATTAGAAAAAGTTGGGACAGTATGGAAAACGCAAAAAAAAAAAAAAAAGAAGTGATTTCTAAATTTACTTTGACTTGTATTTCATTGCAGACAATATGAACACAAAATATTTCATGTTTTGTCTGGTCAACTTCATGTCATTTGTAAATATGCATCCTTTCCTGTCATTCAGACCTGCAACACATTTCAAAAAAAGTTGGGACAGGAGCAACTTAGGGCTAGTAATGAGTGTTATGTGGGAGTGTTTAATCTGTGTTTCATTGCAGTTTCCCTGATCCTCACCTGCAATCAACCGGCTAATTGGTGTCACCTGAAGGGAGCCTTTTTCAATCTAGGACACATGCTCTCTCGGTCTCTCTCTTGTCTTGCAGCAAGCACTGCAGTAGCAGTGGCACTGTTTTGTCTCTACAGTCCCTTTTTTCTTCTTATATTTAATAAATTTACTTTTGATTGACAGTTTTCTGTCTTTGTGTCCTTTATGTTGCATCCCTAGAGCCAGGGTTGTAACATAATGGGGGCTCGTCCAATTTGGTTGGTAAAAACATTTGTTTTTTTTATACTTTGGGACTGTAGGCTTATTTGTTTATTCCCTTTGGTTGAGATATTTTGGTGAGTATGGTTGTTTGAGTATTTTCGAATATATGCATGAGTTTTCCCGGTTGGGTAGGGTGAGAGTTCCAGCTGGGTTGAATATTCAATCCTTCCATCGGTTCACTCTTGTTATTTTTCATTTTTTGTTTTCGAGGTTATTCTGGGTGGAGACTTGTTCTCTGTTGGGGGTAAGCATTCAGAACTGTGACCATTTGGTTCAGTTGCTGAGCCCAGTACACCTCAGAAGATAGATAGGAGTTAGAAATGTTAGGCAGGTATCCGGGGGTGTCTCATGTGTTTTGTAATGTGTTTGGGCTCAGCAACCATGCTCACTTTTTTTTCTGATGGGAGTGAAAGGGGAATACTTAAGTTAGGTGAGTTAAATTTGATGTATTTTCATGTTTATTTGATCCATGATCCTAGCTTTAGTCTGTTAGCCATATTTGTGTGAAGTTCCTTAGTGGACTTTAGTGTAGACTAATGCCAGAATTGTCTACGGTGAGTAGTCTTCGGTGTTTGGGTTAGTTCTACTTCTGTGTTATAAATACTTCGTTTGAGGGTATTTTTGCCATTTTTGGTAGCTGTGCTTCTGGATCTGTTGTTTGGCTGAACTTCTGTGTAGGAAGTAGTGTTACTACTTAAGTGTAGTTAGTGTTGAGTTTAGTAATGGCTTCCTTAGATGATTTCTTAGAGGAACCTTCAGAAGAGTTACTTGAGGGTTTCACAAAGGATCAACTTTTGCAGTTGTGCTCACATTATGATATCCCTATCACGAGTAGTGAGAAGCGACTGAAGGATAGTGTAAAGGAAATCATTAAAAGTGTTTTGATTGACAATGGTACTTTGAAAGTTAAGCAGATTTCCTCAAAATTCATGACTGCTCCTTTGTCTGAAGCTGCAATTGAGCTTAGGCTCAAAGAGCTAGCGTTTCAGGAGAAACCGCTAGAGGTTGATAGAAAATTAAGAGAGAAACAAATGGATCTTGAACATGAACGGTCTCTTAAAGAGTTAGAATTGAAAGCTGCTGCTAGAACTCCAAGAGGTGACGTTTCTCTATTTGATGTTGGCAGATATATTAAGTTAGTTCCTCCCTTTTCTGAGAAAGATGTGGAGAGATATTTTTCTCATTTCGAACGGGTGGCAACCACATCAGAGTGGCCTAGGACTGTGTGGACTTTGCTTTTACAAAGTATCCTGGTAGGTAAAGCTCAAGAAGCTTATTCTGCTCTAAGCCTTGAGAAGAGTGCTAATTATGATGAGGTGAAATCCGCTATATTGAGGGCATATGAGCTGGTTCCTGAAGCTTACCGCCAGCGCTTTCGAAGTTGTACCAAATCTTATTTTGAGACACTTATGTTGAGTTTGCAAAACAGAAAGATCATCTGTTTGATCAATGGTGTACATCTCAGATGGTGGAAAGTAAGGAACATCTTAGACAGCTCATTTTGCTTGAATTTAAAAACTGTTTGCCTGATGTAGTGTCTGTTTATTTGAATGAGCAGAAGGCAGTGACTTTAGAACAAGCTGCAATCTTGGCAGATGAGTTTGTCTTAACCCATAAGGTAAAATTTGGTGACAGACCAACTGAGGTTCAGATCCAGAGTAGGCATAATAGGTCTCAGTTTGTAAAGTCTGTGCCCTTTGCCTCATCACCTGCCAATAAAACGAATATTGATGGTTTGATTACAGAGAGGGCTTGTTTTTATTGTAAGAGACCATGTCATCTTATCGCAGACTGTCCTGTTCTAAGTAAGAAACAGAAATCCGCAAAGACTTTAGCATTTGTAAGTCCTTTGCCAAGTCTTCCTCTAGCATCTTCAGTTGCTAATGTTTCATGCAAGAAAGATGAGTTGGCTGGCTCATCATCATTCTTGATGGATGGTTTTGTGTGTTTGTCTTCCGATCCTGAAAACAGGCAGGCTATCAAGATCTGGAGAGATACTGGAGCTTTTCAGTCTGTGATTCTACGTGATGTCTTGTCCTTCAATGAAAAGTCAGATCAAGGTTCAGAGGTAATTGTGAAAGGGTTTGGTGGAGGTTTTTTGTCTATGCCTTTGCACAGCATTCATTTCCAATCAGATTTAATCTCTGGGAATGTTGTTGTTGCACTTTGTTCCCAGATTCCCATAGATGGTGTGTCCTTTATTCTAGGGAATGATTTAGCTGGTGGGAAAGTTCTAACTGTTCCTGAAGTATCCTCTACTGTCCTCAAGTCAGATGGTCCAGATGAACTTGAGTTGGCATTTCCAGAAACTTTTCCTGTTTGTGCAATTACTCGTGCAATGTCGGCTAAGAGGCATGCTGATGATAAACCTTCCGACAGTAAATCTGTGATTCCACTTTGATACCTTCATGGCCCATGGTGACCTCAACTTGGCAGGGGGTGGAAAGATGTTTCCATCTCGGGAAGAGTTAATCCTTGAGCAGCAACAACAAGATCCCACTTTGTCACCGATGTTGGAAGATGTGGTGTCCGATGAAGTACTATTGAATGTTGCTTCTGGCTATTTTGTTAGTGATGGGGTTTTGATGAGGAAGTGGACAGATCCAAAAATCTCATGTGAGGATGACTGGAGTAGTGTTTTTCAAGTAGTGGTTCCAGAAGTTTATCGATCTGACATATTGTATCTTGCCCATGATCATTGCCTGTCTGGCCACTTGGGTGCCAGGAAGACTTTGGATCGTGTGTTAAAGCATTTTTTCTGATGTGGCTCAGTATTGTAGGTCATGTCATATTTGTCAGGTTGTAGGTAAACCTAACCAGTGTATTCCTGCAGCTCCACTGCATCCTATTCCTGCCATTGGAGAACCATTTGAGCATGTTGTGATTTATTGTGTTGGACCTCTTCCCCGTACTAAGTCAAGTAATAAGTATCTTCTAACAATTATGTGTGCTGCCACTAGATTTCCTGAAGCTGTCCCTTTGTGGAAGGTCACAGCCTCTGCCATTTCCAAGGCCCTTAAGTTTTTTACACTGTTTGGACTACCGAGAGTTGTTCAGTCTGATCAAGGGTCTAATTTTATGTCTCGCCTTTTCTCCCAGGTGATGAAGCAGTTGTCTATTCAGCATAACATTTCCTCTGCGTATCATCCAGAGTCTCAAGGGGTACTTGAGAGATTCCACCAAACTCTCAAGACTATGTTGAAGACCTACTGCAAAGAGTTTGAAAGAGACTGGGATGACGGCATTCCATTACTACTCTTCGCAGTTAGAGAGGTGGTTCAGGTTTCAGTCCTGCTGAGCTTGTGTTTGGCCATACTGTGAGGGGCCCTTGAAATTGGTAAAAGAGAAATGGTTAAATGTTGAGCATTCTACTCCTACTAACCTCTTGGACTATGTGTCTAACTTTGGTTTCAGGCTTAGTAGAGCCTGTGAACTGGCCAAAGAGAATTTGAAAGTGGCTCAGGAGAAAATTAAGACTTGGTATGATCGAAAGGCTAAACATCGTGTGTTTTGTTCAGGAGACCAAGTGCTTGTACTCTTACCAATACTGGGTTCTGCATTGCAGGCTCAATATAGTGGTCCATATATCATTGATCGGAAAGTTGGAGAGTGTAACTATTTGGTTAAGACTCCAGATCGTAAAAGGAAAACCCGCATGTGCCATGTGAATTTACTCAAGCCTTACTTTGACCGTAATCAAACAGCGTTTACAGAGGTCAAGGCCTTGGCTGTGCTGAATGCTCCATCTGAGACCGGAGAAGGAAGTGTAGCTGTTTCCAAGATTGCTCAGAGCAGATTGCCAAATTCTGAAATTCTGGCTGATTTAGACTTTCACTTGTCGTATCTAAATCTTTCGGAGCGCCTTGATGTTGTTCAGTTAATTGGTCAATATTTGGCCTTATTTTCTGATGTTCCTTCTTGCACCAATGTGCTTGAGCATGATATTGATGTAGGTCAAGCTAACCCCATTAAGCAACACTCATACAGGGTAAACCCTGTGAAACGCCAACTCCTGCGTAAAGAGGTAGAGTATATGTTAGAACATAACATCGCTGAACCAACTTCTAGTGCTTGGAGTTCGCCATGTTTATTAGTTGAGAAGTATGATGGTTCATTTCGGTTTTGTACCGATTTTCGTAAGGTATATGCCATCACTAAGCCTGACTCCTATCCTCTTCCACGCATAGATGACTGCATTGATCAAGTTGGTTCTGCATCCTTTGTTTCCAAGTTAGATTTTTTGAAAGGCTACTGGCAGGTTCCACTTAGCCAGCGAGCCCATGAGATCTCTGCTTTCGTGACACCGGATAACTTCTGCCATTATAACGTCATGGCCTTTGGAATGCGAAATGCACCTGCCTCTTTCCAGCGTCTAGTGAATAAGGTGTTGGAAGGAGTTGCAGTGTGTGAGGCTTATCTTGATGACTTAGTCATCTATAGTTCTACCTGGTCTCAGCACTTGGCCCAGCTTGAGGATGTGTTCAAGCGGTTAAAGGCTGCAAATTTGACCCTGAACCTTTCCAAGTGTGAGTTTGGGCAGGTCACAATAACTTACTTGGGCAAAGTTGTTGGCCATGGTCATGTATCTCCAGTAGGAGCAAAAGTGGAGGCCATTGTGAATTTTGCAGTACCATCTCGATGGGAACTAAAACGTTTCCTGGGTATGGCAGGATACTATAGGAGTTTTTGCGGAGGGAGTTTTAAGGGTGGGAGTGTTTAATCTGTGTTTCATTGCAGTTTCCCTGATCCTCACCTGCAATCAACCGGCTAATTGGTGTCACCTGAAGGGAGCCTTTTTCAATCTAGGACACATGCTCTCTCGGTCTCTCTCTCGTCTTGCAGCAAGCACTGCAGTAGCAGTGGCACTGTTTTGTCTCTACAGTCCCTTTTTTCTTATATTTAATAAATTTACTTTTGATTGACAGTTTTCTGTCTTTTGTGTCCTTTATGTTGCATCCCTAGAGCCAGGGTTGTAACAATGAGGTAAAATGGTTAAATGATGTGATTTGAAACAGGTGATGTCAACAGGTGATTGTAATTATGATTTGGTACAAAAGCAGCATCCAAGAAAAGTCTAATCCTTTAGGAGCAAAGATGGGCAGAGGATCGCCAGTTTGCCAACAAATACGTGAGAATTATTGAAATGTTTAAAAACAATGTTCCTCAAAGAAAGATAGGAAAATATTTGGATATTTCACATTCAACAGTGCATAACATAATTAAAAGATTCAAGGAATCTGGAGGAATTTCAGTGCGTTAAGGACAAGGGCACAAGCCTAAGCTGAATAACCGTGATCTCCGATCCCTCAGGCGGCACTGCATCAAGAATCGTCATTCATCTATAAGCGATATCACCACATGGGCTCAGGACTACCTTGGCAAACCTTTGTCAAGTACCACTGTTACGATCTTTAAAAGGCCTAGGGAATGTCGTAACATCAACATATTAAAATGCTGCTATGATGTGACGTAGGCTGGAAGAACATGACAGACAAATCTTTGCAAGACAAAATTACTGGATTTATTCACTTAAAAGCCGAAGCCACTAGTTCCAGTAATATAATGATGAGCTATGTACAATGCAATAATGAAGAAAAGATTGGGAAGACAAACAAAAAGTGGCGCCAAAGGAAAGAACATAATATAACAAAAATAATCCTTAAACTAACCCTAATCCTCCTCAAAGCAAAATGTGAAAAAGAAACCGAAATCTTCACGCACGCGGCGCTGACTAACCTAACTAAATAACAAAAGTACAAAGGGTGGCGCTCACCACTAACCTAGTGGGTTTAACAGAGAGAGACCTACGGGCAGTGTATACCGTGGCATATTGACCTACCATTCGTCTTCCCGTGATTTAGAACAAACACACTAACACAGCACACCACTCAGTTCGCTACACAGAGCTCAATACTCAATTCGCTACACAGAGCATTACACGCCACAGGAGAGAGAGAATGAATGAACGCGCCATCCTCTTAAAACCAGCTGAACGGCCTCTGATTGGTTCTGGAACGTCGCCTCAATGATGACTGATGTCCAGCTCAGCCAATCACAGCAATCCTACGAGCAGAGATAATGAGCTAGGGACGAAAGAGAAACAAATAAACATAATGGCCAACACGTGCAAATTACCCCACGTATACAGATAGTGAAAACAAAACAAAACACACGTGGAACGTAACAACCACAATACGTAGTTACATCCACAAATGCCAGTTAAAACTGTACTGTGCCAAAAGGAAGCCCTATGTTAACAGTGTCCAGAAGCACCGTCGACTTGTCTGGGCTCGGAGGCATCTGGGATGCACCATCACACAGTGGAAACGTGTACTGTGGTCAGATGAATCAGAATTTGAGGTATTTTTTGGGAGGAATGGACGCCGTGTGCTCCGGACCAAAGAAGAAAAGGATCATCCAGACTGTTACCAGCAACAAGTCCAAAAGCCAGGGTCTGTCATGGTATGGGGTTGTGTCAGTGCCCTTGGCAAAGGTAACTTGCACTTCTGTGAAGGCACCATTAATGCTGAAAAGTACATAGAGATTTTGGAGCATAATATGCTGCCTTCAAGAAGACATCTTCTCCAGGGACGTCCATGCATATTTCAACAAGACAATGCAAAACCACATTCTGCACACATTACAAAGTCCTGGCTGCGGAGGAAGAGGGTACGGGTACTTGACTGGCCTGCCTGCAGTCCCGACCTGTCTCCAATAGAGAATGTGTGGCGCACTTTGAAGCGCAAAATGCAACAACGTGGTACTGTTGCCCACCTTAAGACTTGTTTGCAGGAAGAATGGGACAAAATTACACCTGAAACACTTCATCACTTGGTGTCTTCAGTCCCTAAACGTATTTTAAGTGTTATGAAAAGGAATGGCAACATTACAAAGTGGTAAATGCTTTACTGTCCCAACTTTTTTTGAAATGTGTTACAGGTCTGAATGACAGGACAGGATGCATATTTACAAATGACATGAAGTTGACCAGACAAAACATGAAATATTTTGTGTTCATATTGTCTGCAATGAAATACAAGTCAAAGTAAATTTAGAAATCACTTCTTTTTTTTTTTTTTTTTTTTCGTTTTCCATACTGTCCCAACTTTTTCTAATTTGGGGTTGTACTTTAAAAACATGGTTTATGTTTTAACAAAATTAAATGTTATTTCCTATAATGTCCTATGGTGTGACACATAAAAGAACCGCAGATTTGGTTTTATAAAAATATCTTAAAAGAACAGTTGAAAATTACTATTTGGAAGATATAATCATCACTCATCTTTAATTTATTTATTGTAAATGTCCAACAAGTCCAACAAGTCATGGGGAAAATGTTATTCATAATTTCATATCATATAAATAGCACTATATGAAAATAAGTGTCTGACAATGAATTAATGAATATTGATATTAATGAATATTATTAAGATTTGTTTTATTTTATTTAAATTTTTGCTATATCACACCATTTACGGTACAGTTCAGTAAAAATGTTAAAAAAAAAAAAAAACTGTGAAAGAATTGATAGTTAGTGACCCCTTATCTTTTCTCAAACATCAGACTTCACACTACATAAATATATGTATTTTTCTTCAAAAAGGATGTTTTTACAAAAAAAGCATTTTTTACTGCCCAGATGTCAACTACCCATCAACAGTACGCTACTGTTTGAGACACCTCAGTGACAACGGGCAAGACAAGTCACTGATACATTAAGGTAGGTTCAATAATCCAAATTTTTACTCCATAATCTAAATGTTACATGTAAAAATGGGAACATTGAGAGGTATTTGATTAAAAGGTAACACTTTAGAATACTGTTCCGTCATTAATGAATAACTACACAGGAACAAATAACACACTATAAACATTATAGTAACTACTATTAACTAACAAGAAACTGATTAACAAATTAGTAAGTGCTCAGTTAAATGTGTTAGAGCACTATTAGCTAATCTGTAACTACTATCTTTTTCATATCTTCCAGAGGACTACAGAACTACTGTATACAGGTTCATGAATAATGCATAATATATAATTAATTCTAAAGTGAAGATCATGGTAACCCACTAACTCAAATATTACCAAATCCTTCAGAAGGAAATACTAATTACTTGGATCATTAAAATGAAAAGCATGATACCTCCCTAATATTGACTGAAGTCATTGTAGCTTTGGAGTGTTTTGTAAAGTTTTGTATGGTAATGACTCAAGTGTTACCACATCCTTTTAAACGAAATTACAAATTATTTGGATCAGTCTTCTAGTGAAGACCATTGTAACTTACAAGTAATGACAAGTGTTACCAAATCCATCAGAGGGAATTACATTTCAAAACTTTACAAAAACTTTACAATGATTTAAGTAATTTCTAGGGAGTTATCCTGCTGTTCACATTCTGATCCAAATAACTAGTAGTTCCTTTAGAAGGATTTAGTAATACTTGAGTCATTACTATCCAACACCTTACAAAAGACTCAAAAGCTTGCAATTATTTCAGTCATTTCTAGAGAGTTATCATGCATTTCACTTTAGAATACTAATCCAAATAATAAGTAATTCCTTCTGAAAGATTTGGTAATACTTGAGTCATTACTAGTGATCTTCACTTTAGAATTAATTATACATGATGATGCATTATGTTGACTATGAACCTGTATACAGTAATCCTTAGTACAGTGGCATGAAAAAGTATGTGAACCGCTTGCAGAATCTGTGAAAATGGGAATAATTTTAACTAAATAAGAGGGATCATACAAAATGCATGTTATTTATTTAGTACTGTCCTGAATAAGATATTTTAAATTTTTTTTTTTTTACATATAGTCCACAAGACAAAAAAATAGCTGAATTTATTAAAATAACCCTTATAAAAAGTTCATGAACCATTGATTCTCAGTGCTGTGTGTCGTTCCCTGGATGATCCACGGCTGTTTTTTTTGTTTTGTGATGGTTGTTCATGAGTCCCTTGTTTGTCATGAGCCGTTAAACTGCCCAATGTTCTTCAGAAAAATCCTCCAGGTCCTGCACATTCTTCAGTTTTCCAGCCTCTTTTTCATATTTGAACCCTCTCCAGCAATGACTGTATGATTTTAAGCTCCATCTTTTCACACTGAGGACAGTTGAGGGACTCAAACACAACTACTTAAAAAGGTTCAAACATTCACTGATGCTCCAGAAGGAAACACAATGCATTAAGAGCCTGGGGGTGAAAACTTTTGAACGTCCAAATTGTTCTTATTTTGTTTAAATATAATTTTTTTTCATTTAGTACTGCCCTTCAGAAGCAACAGAAGATACTTGCATGTTTCCCGGAAGACAAATTAAGTACAATTTACCTTGATTTTCAAATTCAATAGGATTTCACCCCCCGGCTCTTGACAGTGACTAGACAAAGTCCGTTTCTCAATAAGCGTTCTTGTGTTCTCGTGGACTTGTGAAACTTCATCGGTCGCTGCCCAAGTACTGTTCCAATTCAAAGTTCACATCTAGCCAAGTACAGTTCAAATCCCCGGATGTGTACTTGATTTGCCCCTTTTATTGAGGATGTATCGAGAGGTGACTTGTGGGGACTTCAGACAGACCGGTATCCCAGAATGCATCTTGCACCAACAAGCAAGCGTCAATAGCGGTTGAGAAAACCAGCATAATTTAAAAATACTACTGTTAATGTGTCACAAAATGTAGTTTTAAGACTTTTCAGGCTAGAATGTAGTTGTTTAAAGCTCAAATCTGTGGTTTATTTATAAAGAGAGCGCCTATTTGAAAATTTTATCTGCCGTTTTCGGATTTGTGAGATCCAGGCAATCACCGGGCGTTCAGCGCTCGTTAACCCCACCGAGAGCAGCCTTGCCTCGGCTTGTCCATCTGACGTTTGCCACTGCTCTGGTGTCTCTGTAGTGGTTAAACATGAGATTGTCTTGTGTAGATCTAACAGGCGATCTTTGGTCTCATGAATCTATAATTTGCTCCCTGCCAAATCGTTACCGCTGTAGCCTACTAGTGCTGACTTTGTGTGTTTGACTGAATTGTTTGCCTGAACCACATTTGTGTCTGGCTATTAATTTAAGATTTTTTTTAATGAAAATGAAAAGAGGTTTTATGCCATATTTTGTTTAATTGTTGCCTAAAATATACATACAGAGATCACCGGAGTGAGAGTGAGCTGAGTGACGCTATCGAGAACTCTGCTGTACCATTAGCAGAATTACCACAATTACTACAAGTTCGAAGTTTGTGTACTTGGTATTGAGAAATGACCTCTAGCTTTCTCTCCCATCACAGACCTCGCCAAAACCATGCCCCCGGAGAGCCACCCGGCCTGCAGCCCCCCCAAAATCACACGTACATAAGTATTCACAGACTTTGCCATGCCACTCAAAATTGAGCTAAGGTGCATCCTGTTTCCACTGCTCATCCTTGAGATGTTTCTACTGCTTCGAAAAAAGAATTAGTATGTCCCAAATCGTAGTATGTTGAAAAGAGTATTCCAAAGATTCCCAGATGGTCTACTATTTCCGGTCAGAATTCGAAGTGCAGATCGATGCGTACTCTAACGGCTGATATTGCCCACAACCCATTGCGAGATGGACGAGGATTCGATTAGAACTACAAACACGGATAAAAAGTGTAAAAAAAAAAACTTCAAACATGACAGATATGCGAGTCCGGTTAAGTAGAGAGGGTTAGATAAAGGGGTTTGAGTGAGCAATTATCAGTATTTAACCTGGCGAAAAGATATTTGGTTTCACTTTATTTTGATGGTCCCTTTAACACATTCTGTTGACTATAAATAACATTGCACCTACATGTCTACTAATTCTCATTAGAGTGTTAGTAGAGTATTAGTAGACTGGTAGGGTTAGGGTTAGAATAAGTTGACATGTACTTGCAAAGTTACTTATAGTCAGTAGAATGTCTGTTGGAGGACCATCACAATAAAGAGTTAGCAGACATTAAGCAGACAGTCTACTGATAATCTAATGAGAGTTAGTTGACATGTAGTTGCAAATTTATTTATAGTCAACATAATGTTCAAAAGGGACCATCAAAATAAAGTGTTACCAGATATTTATTCAATATTATCCACATTATATTTCACCTGCAGCAGCATTGAGAACTTTTGTAATGATACGTTTGGCCATTAACTTTTAAATGCATCATTATATTTAAACTGCAAACACGAGGGGAGTCTCTGCATTAAAGACCAACGAATGGCAGATCAACGTGCTACTACATTTCTCTCCAATACGGTAGGAAATTAAATTGAATGTGGAGGATTTGAACTGTGATGATGATTGACAGGGCAGTTTAAACGGTGACGGGATGAACGTAACTAAGCGACAGAGTCCGTTAAAGATGACGAAATAGTATGTCCCAAAGCTTGCATACTCTTCTGCTACACACTCAAAAGTATGTACTTTTTCTTCACAAAAAGAGTACATACTTTTAGGTCGTAGTATAAGTAGGCGAATTGGGACGCAGCATAC
Source organism: Gobio gobio (assembly GCF_949357685.1). Lineage (NCBI taxonomy): Eukaryota > Metazoa > Chordata > Actinopteri > Cypriniformes > Gobionidae > Gobio > Gobio gobio. Next base: position 43,385,447 of record NC_137106.1, read on the forward strand.
AACTTGATTGGAGTCCACCTGTGGTAAATTCAGTGGATTGTACATTATTTGGAAAGGCACACACCTGTCCATACACAGTTAACAATGCATGTCAGAGCACAAACCAAGCCATGAAGTCCAAGGAAATGTTTGTAGATCTCCGAGACAGGATTGAATCGAGGCTCAGATCTGGGGAAGGGTACAGAAAAAATTCTGCAGCATTGACGGTCCCATTGAGCACAGTGGCCTCCATCATCCATAAATGGAAGAAGTTTGTAACCACCAGGTCTCTTCCTAGAGCTGGCCGCCCGGCCAAACTGAGCGATCAGGGGAGAAGGGCCTTAGTCAGGGAGGTGACCAAGAACCCGATGGTCACTCTGACAGAGCTCCAGCATTTCTTTGTGGAGAGAGGAGAACCTTCCAGAAGAACAACCATCTCTGCAGCACTCCACCAATCAGGCCTGCATGGTAGAGGGGCCAGACGGAAGCCAGTCCTCAGTAAAAGGCACATGACAGCCCGTCTGAAGGACTCTCAGACCATGAAAAACAAAATTCTCTGGTCTAATGAAACAAAGATTGAAATCGGTGGCCTAAACGGCAAGAGTCATGTCTGGCAATACCATCCCTACAGTGAAGCATGGTGGTGGCAGCTGTGAAGCTGTGAAAATTTTCCGGATGCACTGTACATGCACATGAGGCTTCATTCTTTATCCGTAGGTCTTAATATGGAGTTGGCCCACCCTTTGCAGCTATAACAGCTTTAACTCTTCTGGGAAGGCTTTCCACAAGGTTTAGGAGTGTGTTTATGGGAAGTTTTTACCATTCTTCTAGAAGCACATTTGTGATGTCAGGCACTGATGTTGGACGAGAAGGCCTGGCTCGCAGTCTCAGCTCTAATTCATCCCAAAGGTGTTCTATCGGGTTGAGGTCAGGACTTGCTTTGTGCACTGGTGCGCACTCATGTTGGAACAGGAAGGGGCCTTCCCCAAACTGTTTCCACAAAGTTGGGAGCATGAAATTGTCCAAAATGTCTTGGTATGCTGAAGCGTTAATTAGATTAGATTAGATTAGATTCAACTTTATTGTCATTACACAAGTACAAGTACAAGGCAACGAAATGCAGTTTAGGTCTAACCAGAAGTGCAATAGCAGCAAGTGCAGGATATACAATGGTTGCGTAAGTGCAGGACATAAAAATGTTCTGAATATATATAAATATGTATAAGTAGAGAGATGGTTATTACTATAAGTAGAACTGAATTTACAGATGAATATATACAGTGAATAAATATACAGATGGCTATTACTATAAACAGAATTTACAGGTGAATATGTACTAGAATATAATATACAGATGGCTATTACTATAAACAGAATTTACAGGTGAATATGTACTATGAATATAATATACAGATGGCTATTACTATAAACAGAATTTACAGGTGACTATGTACTATGAATAAATATACAGACGGTTATTACTTGAACAGAATTTTACAGTTAGAGGTATACAATAATATGTTAGGCTAATATGAGGAATATAGCAGTGGATTAAGTTAGTACAATAAATTATGGACAGAGCTATCCGAAAGAAAGTGTAAAAGTGCAGTGAAAAGTGGTTGCATATTCCAGTTAGAAGTACGGTGCAAAATGCAAATGTAAACATTGTTACTGTAAATACAGTCGGCAGTGCAAATGAGCATAATCCAGTTACGGTATGGTGGTGCAGAATGCATAAGTAAACAGTTGTTACTGTAATAAACAGTCGGTAGTGCAAATAACAAAGTGAATGTAGGTGTGAGGTAGGAGAGTTCGCAGTTTATGAGGGAAGTGGATCAACGGGGGTTTGAGTTCAGTAAAGAGACAGCTCTGGGGAAAAAACTGTTCTTTAGTCTGCTGGTCCTGGTCCGGTGGATCCTGAAACGCCTGCCGGAGGGCAGGAGAGAAAACAGTCTGTGGGCTGGGTGAGAGGAGTCCTTGAGGATGCTGCGAGCTCGATGCAGGCAGCGTTTCCTCTGGATGTGTTCGATGGCAGGCAGTGGAGTTCCTGTGATGCGCTGGGCAGTTTTCACCACCCGCTGCAGTGCCTTGCGCTCCGCAACAGAGCAGCTCCCATACCATACTGCAACACAGTTGGTCAGGATGCTTTCTATTGCGCAGCGGTAGAAGTTCACCAGGATAGCCGAGGAGAGCTGATTCTTCCTCAGTGTCCTCAGGAAGAAGAGGCGCTGGTGAGCCTTCTTGACCAGGCTGGAGGTGTTGGTCGTCCACGACATGTCCGCCGAGATGTGGGTCCCCAGGAACTTGAAACTGGAGACACGCTCAACAGCCATTCCATTGATGTGGATGGTGTCGTGTGTGCCTCTTGACTCCTTCCTGAAGTCCACGATGAGCTCCTTCGTTTTGGTGGTGTTGAGGAGCAGGTTATTATCAGCGCACCATGTGGCCAGGTGCTGGATCTCCTCCCTGTAGGCAGTCTCATCGTTGTTGCTGATGAGACCAATCACCGTAGTGTCGTCCGCAAACTTGACGATGGAATTAGTTCCATACACAGGCTTGCAGTCGGAGGTGAAGAGGGAGTAGAGAAACGGACTTAGCACACAGCCCTGTGGTACACCAGTGTTAAGAGTGATGGATGTGGAGCAGGTGGATCCTGATCGAACATTCTGGGGTCTGTCAGTTAGGAAGTCCAAAATCCAATTGCACATTGAAGTGTTGATGCCCAGGTCTCCAAGTTTGGCAATTAACTTGGATGGGATGACAGTGTTGAATGCTGAGCTGAAGTCAACAAACAGCATGCGTGCATACGTGTTCTTATGGTCCAGATGGGTGAGCACAGAGTGCAGTGCCATGGAAACGGCATCCTCTGTGCTCCTATTGCTGCGGTAGGCAAACTGGTGTGAGTCCAATGTGGATGGTATAGAGTCTTTTAGGTGTTCCAGGACCAGCCGCTCAAAGCACTTCATAATGATGGGTGTGAGTGCTACAGGGCGGTAGTCATTAGGGCACCTCGGGCTGGAGTGTTTCGGCACTGGCACAATGGAAGTGCGTTTAAAGCATGATGGTACAGCTGCTTGGGCGAGAGACAGGTTGAAAATGTCTGTAAAAACCCCAGCGAGCTGCTCCGCACATGCCCTGAGCACACGTCCAGGGATGTTGTCTGGTCCAGCAGCCTTGTGTGCGCTGATCCGGCTCAGTGCCTTGCAGACATCTGTGGAGGAGAGTGTGATTGGTGGGTGGTCAGCTGAGGGTTTGAGCTTGGTGGCAGTTTCTCTGTTGTCTCTTTCAAAACGAGCATAAAAGTAATTTAGCTCATTCAGGAAGTTGACATCAGTGGCTGCGGGGGTGGAGTGGGGGGGTTTGTAGTCACTGATGGCCTGGATGCCCTGCCACATGCGTCGAGGGTCAGAGTTGGAAAAGTGACCCTCTATCTTCAGCTTGTAGCAGTGCTTGGCCTTTTTGATGCCCCTCTTCAGGTTTGCCCTGGATGCGCTGTAGGCTTGTGCATCTCCTGATCTGAAGGCAGTGTTGCGTGACTTCAACAGGAGTCGTACTTCCCTGTTCATCCAAGGCTTCTGATTTGGGTATGTGGTGATCTGTTTCTGGGTTGTAACACTGTCGATGGTGGTATTGATATGATCCAATACTGAGGAGGTGTAGGAGTCAATGTCCGTGTGAGCGCCACTGGTGGCTTGAGAAGCAAACATACTCCAGTCTGTGTTTAGAAACCTTTCCTGGAGTGTGGAGTCTGCCCCCGCAGGCCACACCTTGATGGTTTTCATTGATGGCTTCACGCGGTTGATGAGGGGTGAATATTTGGGTCTGAGAAACAAAGAGAGGTGGTCTGACTGTCCCAGGTGGGGGAGGGGTGTCGCAACGTAAGCTCCCGCCATGTTTGTGTAAACATGGTCTAAGGTTTTGTTTCCTCTGGTGTGGCAGGAAACATGCTGGTGAAACTTGGGTAGCACTGACTTTAAGTTTAAGTTTAACTTTAAGACTTTAAGAGTGATTAAAGTCACCTGCAACAATAAAAGCAGCTTCCGGGTGATCAGTCTGTTGTTTACTGATGGCTGCGTGAAGTTCTTTCATAGCAAGCTTGGCATCAGCATCGGGTGGAATATAGGCTGCTGTGATAATGGTGGAGGTGAACTCCCGGGGTAGATAAAACGGTCTACATTTAACCATGAGAAACTCCAGGTTAGCTGAACAATGACTCCCAACAATAGCAGAGTTTGTGCACCAAGCTTTGTTAATATAAATGCACAATCCGCCCCCTCTGCTCTTCCCGGAGCCATCTAATGTTCTATCCGCCCGGAGTGTGTGGCGTCCCGCTAGCTCGATAGCGGTGTCCGGTATTCCGCTGTTTAACCAGGTTTCCGTGAATATTAGGACGTTACAGTTCAAAAGTTTCTTACTGTGTGTGATGCTGAGTCGAATCTCCTCCATTTTGTTCACTAGCGACCGTACATTGGCAAGGAAAATGCTGGGTAAAGAGAGCCGATGAGGAGTAAGCGTTAGCTTAGCACGCGTTCCTCCACGTCTCCCCCGCCTTTGTTTACGATCACGCCGCCGTCTGCGTGCACTTCCGCCCGGCCGGGTAGAGTGCAGAGTCACCGGTGTCTTAGCGATCTCGGGAAGGAGTTGTAGATTGTCCATAAAACTGTCGGAAATTCGCAAACCAATATCCAAAAGCTCAGCGCGGGTGTACGATGTAAAGGCACAACTGTTCTGTGCGAACAGACCCGAGAAGAACAGGAAAAATACCGCAAAATTGCAGAATCTGGAGAGAACCAGAGCCTCGCGATCTACTCGCGCCGCCATCTTGGTCAATGAATTGGTTAAGAGTTCCTTTCAATGGAACTAAGGGGCCATGCCCAACCCCTGAAAACAACCCCATACCATAATCCCCCCTCCACCAAACTTTACACATGGCACAATGCAGTTAGGCAAGTACTGTTCTCCGGGCAACTGCCAAACCTAGACTCATCCATCAGATTGCCAGACAGAGAAGTGTGATTGGTCACTACAGAGAACACGGCTCCACTGCTCTAGAGTCCAGTGGTGGTGTGCTTTACATCACTGCATCCGATGCTTTGCATTGCATTTGGTGATGTAAGGCTTAGATGCAGCTGCTCGGCCATGGAAACCTATTCCATTAAGCTCTCTACGCACTGTTCTTGAGCTAATCTGAAGGCCACACGCAGTTTGGAGGTCTGTAGCTATTGACTGAGTTGGCAACTTCTGCGCACTGTGCGCCTCAGTATGTGCTGACCGAGTTGCTGTTGTTCCCAATAGCTTCCACTGTGTTATAATACCAGTAACAGTTGACCGTAGAATATTTAGTAGTGAGGAAATTTCACTGTGGCGGAGGGGGCATGGTTTTGCGAGGTCTGTAGCGGGAGAGAGAGAGCGGAGCCAAGCGGTCGGTAAGTAGGTCAAGTGCGAATGACGAACACTGAAAAGTGTGAGCAATAAAGGTCGCAAGTCCCAGTCACGCCGACCCCACCTTCTTCCTTCCTGCACATTATAACAACGAACCCCTTTACAATGGTGCCAAAAACCCGGGAGGGAAGAAGATCGCCGCCGCCATGTAGACTCCGCCAAGAAAGCCACTTACGGAAATCGTCCAATCGCTCACCGGTCTTCACCAGGAGCGCCACCAAGACCAGCAGAAACGTTTCGAGGCCCTCCTTCACGCCCAGCATGAAGACCGCAAGCTGTTCCGGAGCTGGATGGACCGGGAGATTCGGGCCGTCCCCACCCCCGCCACAGACTCAACCGCCGCCGTGTCTCTCTCCAAAAAGGGTCCTCAGGATGACCCAGAGGCCTTCATTGACCTTTTTGAGCGGTCTGCCGAGGTCCGGGGATCGCCCCAGATGGACTGGTCAATGCGGCTCCTGCCGCTGTTATCCGGAGAGGCACAGGTAGCCGCACACCAACTACCAGTCCAGAATCTCCTGGTCTATGAAGACCTGAAGCGCGCCATCCTTCAGCGGAACAACACCGCCAACGCTTCCGGACCCTGGCACTCGACGAGTCCGGCCGGCCCTTTGCGTTCGCGCAACAGCTCCAGGACTCCTGCCGCAAGTGGACGGAAGCGACGGAAGCGACGTCGAGGGAATCATCGACCGTGTGGTGCTGGAGCAGGCCATCCAGTTGGCGGAGGACCAGATGGTGGCGTGCCACGGGGTCGGCGAGCCCCTTCCTTCGGCTTCTCTCTCTCTCTCTCTTGTTCTCCCCCCTCCTCTCTTCTCTCCAAACCTGTCCCCCTTCCGTGGAGGCCCCAAGGTGGAGGACGGGACATCCAGCCAAGGCTCCAACAGCTCCCAGACTGGCGCCTAGGGGAGGGGGAGTGACCAACGACCTGTTCTGCTCCACATCCGCACCGGCGCTCTCTCCACGCCAATGTGGAGAACCACTTCCAGCCACTAGGGCGGCGGGGAAGTCTGGGCCGTCTTGCTGGCGTTGCGGGGACCCAGGGCATTTCATCGATCAGTGTCCGGTGATGGAGGTGGGGACACTGATCCGGGTCCCCAACAGAGGTGTAAAGTAATTGAGTAATTTTACTTGATTACTGTACTTAAGTATTATTTTGGGGAATTTTTACTTTACTTGAGTACAATTAAGAATCAATACTTTTACTTTTACTTAATTACATTTTTTAAGAAAAAAAAGTACTTCTTTTTTGGAGATAACTTCATTCTATTTTCCCTTGCTATTACCAAACCAATTGAATTGCGCTGATGCCCAGTTTAATTAAATTTTTTTATTTAAATGTATTTATTCTTAGCCTGGATGCCAGCCGAATTTAGCCCCGCCCACATTTTTTTTTGCTCGGGCAATTCGGTCTGGACTCGCTCCATAGAGGAGTAATTATGCTCGAACAGAAACTGTTCGGACCAATGAAATTGTCAGGGCGGGCTTTAGACGATGATGGACAGATGATAAACAGTAACGTAATCATCCACGTCATCGAAGGCTCTTGGGTTGAATTTGCTCTTATCCTAAACGGAGAACTTGTTCGTATATGCATTCACCTTCACTATTTCTCTCAGAAACGATGATCATGTTGGTAAGTACTCTGTGTATCCTTAAATTATTTTATTACTGGCAAAGATCGTTTACACTCATATTTTTCTTGTAACGTTACTTAATCCAGCGTGCGTGCAGACAGGGTTTCCAAGTGTTTTTGCAATGTCGCGCACAATTGCTACTCAAAACTATAGCCCAAAACAATAACTTTCCGGGGTGTTCTCCGGAAAAAAATGGCATTTGGTTGGCAAAATATGTTATTTTGGCAAGGTTGCCTGCTAAAATTCGCATTCCTGGGTTTATATAATCACATAATTGGGGTCGCTTCAACCCGCGGACAAGGAGAAAAACACGGACTTGGCAACACAGTGCAGTTGAGTTCTGTTGACATTTGACAACTAACGTTACGCGTCGCTCCGTTGCTCTGATTGGTTGTGGGTCTATCCAATTGACGTCTTTCCTGGCTCGGTTGAAACACACCCCATAATCAAAGCTCAATGGAGCGGTACCAGACTCAAATTCTGACTAGAATTGAGTATGGCCACGCCAGGCTAATTTATTCTGCCAATGAGATTCATTTTCACATTCCATGAAATTGGTCAGACATGTTAATTGGTCCTTTGGAAGTGACGTCATGTCGCATCAATTACCACAATGCAGCACCTTGACCTGGGCTGCGTTTCCCAAAACCATCATAAGCCTAAGTTGATCATAGGGACCATTGATGGCAATTGTTCTACGATCAACTTAAGCTTACGGTGGTTTTGGGAAACGCAGCCCTGGAAATTAGAGTGAGAGGCTTTTCAGCACTGCAAGATAGCTTTTCAGCCCCAAAAGACGCTTGACACTCACAATTTTGAAAATCAGCTTCTGCTTAAAGGGATAGTTCCCCCAAAAATGAAAATGTGATGTTTATCTGCTTACATGTAGGTGTTTTTTCTTCAGTAGAACACAAATGAAGATTTTTAACTCCAACCGTTGCAGTCTATCAGTCGTATAATGCATGTGAATGGTACATGACAACTAGCATCATCTATGAGAGTAAAAAAACCTGCACAGACAAATCGATATTAAACTCTGCAGCTCGTGACAACACATTGATGTCCTAAGCCATGAAACGATCGGTTTGTGCGAGAAACCGAAAAGTATTTATATAATATTTTTACCTCAAAACGATCTATGTCCGACACCCGTTCAGCGCGCCATCACTTCCGGTAAGTGTGGTCAATGTACATAATAATAATAATAATTTGTTACATTTATATAGCGCTTTTCTGGGTACTCAAATCTCTTTACATATAGAAGGGGGAAATCTCCTCAACCAACACCAATGTGCAGCACCACCTGATGATGCGACAGCAGCCATATTGTGCCAGAACGCCCACCACACACCAGCTTATGGTGGAGAGGAGACGGAGTGATGAAGCCAATCGGTATATGGGGATGATTAGGAGGCCATAATGGACAGAGGCTAATTTGGCCAGGATGCCGGGGTTACACCCCTACTCTTTTTCTGAAGGACATCCTAGGATTTTTTTAAGACCACAGAAAGTCAGGACCTCGGTTTAACATCTCATCTGATGGACGGTGCTTTTTGACAGTATAGTGTCCCCTACTGGGGCGTTAGGACCCACACATACCACAGGGTGAGCACCCCCTGCTGGCCTCACTAACACATCTACCAGCAGACACCTGGTTTTCCCAGGAGGTCTCCCATCCTGCTTAGCTTCAGTGGGAAACAAGTTTTGGGCAAAAGGGTGATATGGCTGCTGGCAAATGATCAGACAGAGTGCCAGAAGTAATCTCTCGCACGTACCTCTACACAAGATTGTGTACATTGACCTCACTTACCGGAAGTGATGGCACGCTGAACGGGTGTCGGACATAGAACGTATTCGAGGTGAAAACAATTTTTACAAATACTGTTCTGTTTCTCGCACAAACCGATCGTTTCGTGTCTTAGGACATCAATGTGTCGTCACGAGCTGCAAGGTTTAATATGGATTTGTCTGTGCATGTTTTTTTTTACTCTCATAGATTTTGTTTCCATTAACATGCATTGTACGACTATCACACTGCAACTGTTGGAGTTAAAAATCTTAATTTGTGTTCTACTGAAGAAACAAAGACACCTACATCTTGGATGCCCTGGGGATAAGCAGATAAACATCAAATTTCCATTTTTGGGTGAACTATCCCTTTAAGTTAAATCCAGGGTTTTACAACTTTGAGTAGCATGTTGCATACTGGCATTAGGTAGTAGTCTTATAGTTTGATAATTAAATAACATTAAATTCAAACAGTTCTAAAGCAGGTTGAACCTTGTATGTGGTTCATTCACTTCATGTTTTTAGAAATTAAAAGCTTAAAGAAGAATCTCTAGTTTTCATACTTTCTCTAGTTTTCTACTTTTACGCTACTTTTACTTTTTTAATACTCAAGTACAATTTTAATGTGGTATTTTTTACTTTTACTCAAGTATGATTCTGGCCAGATACTTTTACTTTTAATTGAGTAAAAATTTCATTCATTACTTGTACTTTCACTTGAGTAACATTTTTGAGTACTTTTTACACCTCTGGTCCCCGATGCGCCACAAGCTGCCCCCGATCAAGCTGGCCTGTAACATATACCCGTGAGTATCAAGGGGGGTACTTATCAGGCTTTGGTGGATTCAGGTTGTAACCAGACCTCCATCCATCAAAGTCTGATTCAACCTAAGGCATTGGTTAATGGCCGCACGGTTAAGGTACGGTGTGTGCACGGGGAAGTGGTGAACTATTGTTGTTAACCGTGGATATTCAATTTCGGGGACAAACGCATAGTGTTGAAGTTGCAGTTAACCCGCACCTCCGGCATCCGCTAATTCTGGGTACCAATTGGCCAGCGTTTAATAAATTGTTGGGGCACTTGTGTGCGGATGCCTCTTGGGGAAAACGTGTAAAGAGGAAGGAGACGGTTGCTCACGTGGGAGAGGTGGATTCGGGACCCGGGAGCTGTTCCGGGGGAACAGAGCGGTCTGGAGGTGCCCATTCTCACAGACTGTGATGACTTCCCTTGATGACTACCCCTGGAGCAGTCCCAGGATGAAACGCTCAAACACGCGTTTAGTCAGGTCCGTTCCATCGACGGCCACCACCTCCACCCTGACCAGCCGCTCTCTTATCCGTATTTTTCTGTTATAAAAGATAGGTTGTATCGGGTGACCCAAGACGCCCAGTCAAAGCAAGATATAACACAGTTGTTGGTGCCTAAAAGCCGCCGGGAAATGCTTTTCCAGGCGGCTCATTCTAATCCAATGGCCGGGCATTTAGGACAAACGGCTACATTAAACCGTCTCATGGCCCGGTTTTTCTGGCCGGGCATTCACGAGAATGTACGCAAGTGGTGTGCGTCTTGTCGTGAATGTCAGTTGGTGAATCCACCGACCAACCCAAAAGCACCATTGTGCCCTCTTCCGTTGATGCAGGTCCCCTTCGAACGAATTGGTGTGGACCTTATCGGGCCATTAGAACGGTTGGCACGGGGACATCGCTTTGCGTTAGTCCTGGTGGACTACGCAACGCGATATCCTGAAGCAGTTCCGCTCCGCACTATTTCAGCGAATCCCAAAAGATAGTTCTCACCGATCAAGGCACGACGTTCATGTCACGGACGATCCGCGAGCTGTACGAGTTATTTGGCATTAAATCGATTCGCACCAGCGTCTATCACCCACAAACAGACGGTCTGGTGGAACGTTTTAATCGCACGTTGAAAGCCATGATTCGTAAGTTCGTTCACGAGGAAGGCAAAAATTGGGATAAATGGTTAGAGCCTCTGTTGTTCGCTGTCCGCGAGGTCCCCCAAGCCTCCACGGGGTTTTCCCCATTCAAGCTTCTCTTTGGTCGCCAGCCTCGGGGGGTGCTGGATGTCCTTAGAGAGGCTTTGGAGGACGGACCTTCTGCGAGTAAAAATGAAATTCAGTATGTCCTGGACCTCAGAACAAAACTCCACACTTTGGGGCGGCTGTCAATGGAGAATTTGTTACAGGCTCAGGACAAACAACGACAGTTGTACAACAGGGGCACTAGACTTAAAAAAAAATAAAATAAAAAAATAAAGTGCTTGTATTACTCCCTACTTCTAGCTCTAAGTTACTCGCAAAGTGGCAAGGGCCCTTTGAGGTCACACGGCGAATTGGCGATCTCAACTATGAGGTCATTCGATCAGATAGGGTCGGGGCACGTCAAATTTACCACCTCAACCTACTAAAGAAATGGTCTGAGGCGGAGTCAGTGATGCTAGCGACGGTAGTGAGCGGAGAGAAGGATCTCGGGACAGAGGCGGTCCAAAAGCCTCAATCTCTTGCTCTGGCCTCTGGGGGAGACCACCTTTCACCCTCGCAGCTCACTGACGTGAAACATTTACAAGCAGAGTTTGCTGATGTGTTCTCGCCCCTACCTGGTCGGACAAACCTCATTCAACACCACGTTGAGACGGAGCCGGGAGTGGTTGTTCGCAGCCGGCCTTATCGCTTGCCTGAACACACAAAAAAAGTGGTTCAGGCTGAATTAGAGGCTATGTTAGACATGGGGGTAATAGAAGAGTACAGCAGTGACTGGGCGAGCCCGATAGTTTTGGTACCTAAACCTGACAGCTCGGTCCGGTTCTGTGTGGACTATCGTAAGGTGAACGCGGTGTCAAAATTCGATGCTTATCCAATGCCGAGGGTTAACGAATTGCTTGATCGGCTAGGGACCGCTCGTTTTTATTCGACACTGGACTTAACAAAGGGATATTGGCAGATCCCCTTGTCTCCCATGTCCAAAGAAAAAACAGCTTTCACCACGCCATTTGGATTACGCCAATTTGTGGTGTATTCTTTTTGGCTTGTTCGGGGCTCCTGCGACCTTCCAGCGTCTGATGGACAGAATTCCCTGGCCGCATGCTGCATATGCCGCTGCCTACTTGGATGATATCATCCGGATGGCTCCCCGGCCTGAGTCGGGCAGTGGAGGTATGTGGCGGACGGGGCGTGGTTTTGCGAGGTCTATAGCGGGAGAGAGAGAGCAGAGCCGAGCGGTCGGTAAGTAGGTCAAGTGCAAATGACGAACACCTGTCTCTGATTGCAGTAATTGGCGTGGAGAGACCGCATATAAGCCGCTGCCGGGAGAGAGATGAGAGAGAGTTGGACTGGGACTGTGCGCACGCTTCCTGCCTGAGGAAAACCGAGTGGAACCAGAGAGATCGACAAGTTTTGAGTGATTTATTGATGTATTTATGCGCCCACGTGCGTTTGTTATGTTTGTATCTGAAAAGTGTGAGCAATAAAAGTCGCAAGTCCCAGTCACGACGACCCTGCCTTCTTCCTTCCTGCACATTATAACAACGAACCGCTTTACATTCACGAATGGACTTATTACACAGGTGGCAACCTATCACACTACCATGCTTGAATTCACTGAGCTCCTGAGAGCGACCCATTCTTTTACAAATGTGTATAGAAGCGTCTGTGTGCTTGATTTTATACACCTGTGGCCATGGAAGTGATTGGAACACCTGAATTCAATTACAAAAAACATGGTTTGGAAGATGGATTTGTGATATACTCGCTCATTATATAAATTAGTCACACTTTATATTTGGTGTCTTTAACTACTATGTACTTACATCAAAAATAAGCAAAACAACACTTTTTTTTCGCCATTGAGGTGTGATACGGGTAAGGTTAGGATATGTTATGGGTAGGTTTAACGGTGTAAGGGAAGGGTCAACAGTGTAATTATAGATGTAATAACAAATGAATTACAGCTGTAATTACATGCAGGTATTTAAAAATTATATAAGTACAATGTAAAAACATGTATGTACACAACAAGTGCATTGTCTCCAATTATTCATTTAAATGTTAGTACATAGTAGTTAATGACACCTAATATAAAGTGGGATGTATACATTTTGAACAAACGTTAGGTTAGTGTAGTTACATAGTGTAGTTACATAGTCTATAATGATTAATGTTTTGAGTTCAATATAAACACAAATTATATTCCTGTAGCTCAGTAGAGCATGAAACTAGCAATGTCAATCTCATGACAATAAAGCTAATAAATGTGATGTACAGTAAACGCAGACATCCTGTTCTGAATAAGTTGTGAATTATCAAGCAATCTTTGATTTATGGAAATAGATATTTTAAATTAATGAACGAATGTTTTGGTTATTCAACAGTCGTGACAATAACACAATAATGTGGATGTACGATAAGATTTGTTATGCTATGAACAGTCCTCAGATATTTGCAATTCAGAAATATGAAGCTGCTTACCAAAACAGTGGCATCATACTTTTAATCAATAAATATATCTAAACAGATGTATTTACAATAATATAAATGAAAGAAAAAACCTGACAAACTATACAGACTGCACATGAAGAGAACTTTCGATTAGTTAACTCATTGTTTGCACTGAATGCAGACTAACAAATATCAACAATAAAAATCACTTTTTGACATGTTTGGTTTTCCATGACATCTAAAATTATTTTAAAGAATGTATCTTAACATCAGTGAGAAACCACAGGTTTAGAAAAAGGTTTAGAAATCCTAAGGTTTAGGATTTTACAACAACTTTACATTTGTAACAAACTGCTTTGACATCAGTAAAAAAAAATAATAAAAAAATGATGACGAGTGAAAGTAATGGTAGTCTTCTCACAAGAGGTTTTTTAATTCTTAAATCAAGATATGGAAATGTACTCCATTTGTGCAATGTGTGTGTTCTGCTGTATACTCTTTCAGTGTGTGTAGAGACGGTTATGTTGAGGGAGGCACAGCTGAGGCACTAGGGGTGTTCAGGGGTTCAGTCTGTAGGGGGTGGTTTAAAGTAATGTCCTGCAGCAGAACTGTGTTGGTCTCTTTCCACTCCCTGAATTTACTTGCAGTGAGAGCGGAGTCAGCCAGTACCTGCTCCAAAGTCAGAAGATCTGCTTCTTTAGCCTAAATCAAAGACAATTGTTTTTTTGTTAAAAATTAGTGGTTAACAATATATTGTATGATATAAAACAGTGTATTGATAGCAAATTGGATGAACACAAAATTGGTAAAATTAATATGAATTACTTTTTACTAAATATTTACTAAAAATTACAAAACAGTGTTGGTAGATTCTAGAATTGACATAGTTCTGCCAAGTGTCAGTAACCTAGAATTTCAAATAATATCTGATTAATTTTCTACCATCATTAAAAACTGTAGGAACTAACGCATAAGACAGCTCTGTAAACAGCAAAGATATGGTGTCAGCAACTGCACTTTTTTCATCTCAAAAGGGCTGTTCACACCAAGCATAAATAATATTTGTTAAATAAAACCTATTCAGATCAAGTTTAGTTGGAAAAGAAATTTGACCAATCAATGAAAGAACCAGCAAGAATCACTACTGAAGATGGAGCTGCTGTTGTTTTTGCATACCATCTTCTTTTAGCACAAGCCTGAAAACGATACTGTACATACAAATTTGCAGTTCATTATCCCTTTTTAGCCTACTACTGGCATAACTCTGGTCTCTTAGTCCTCTAACAATATATGTGCATATTAAATAAAATGGATGGATATAAATAATATAATCACTCCATAAACAAGAAAGAGGTTTATTCCTGCAACAGTACTCTTATATGTGTCCCATGCGCATAAATATTTCTCAAATTGCATCATGTGTATCAAATGTAATTTGATACTTATGACTGATTATGCCCAAACGCCAGTTGCGTTTAGTCTGTGTTTACGGTCAGCATTTAAAATTATATTGTGTTCAGTTCAGTCTTAGAATGTTTCAGCTAGTCCCCGGCTTAAATTGCAAATTCCAATGCTTTCTTTTTAAAATAGGTCTGTAATTATGTTGTATTATGTGATATGTTTTATTTTGTATTATAATACAGTATGTATTATAATTTTATACATATTTTATGTAATATAATATGTTTTATTTGCTTAAACAATTGCGTAAGTAGTGAAACAATACAAACGCAAACGGGGCAAAAAAAGTTTAGAAACATTTTGAGTCCCCCCTCTCTTGACTCACAGTGGTTTGTTCCACCACTCACCTCACCTACACACAAATCCAGTGGAAGTGTACAAAGTTCTTCAGTAATTGTTGAACTCCGGTAAGTAGGCTGTTAAAGTCCTCATGAAATCAAAATCTTCTTATTTAATCGATCTTTGTTAGCACACATTACAGGTCTTAGGGTGAACAGTTAGTCAGTGCAAGTTAATACACAGAAAAAAAATAGTTTGTCGTGGTAATCTTTAATCAAAATCTGATAGTAACTTCCGGTCTGGAATGGCGTTCCCTTTCCGATGACGGCAGTTTGACGGCTTGGGTTTGAATATCCTTAACCACTCCCCTCCAACTGTTATTCTGCTATAAGCGAGAGATGAAGAGGAGGAGTGCTGAAGTAAAACCCTGCCCTCTATTCAATATTCCGTTTCACTTGGAAATACGTCTCAGCACTGAAATAAAATCAGTTGCAACTTCCGGTTCACTGGGACTTTAAGGCATAGGATGATGTTTTTATTTTCTCTTTAATACAGATGATGCTGAGTTATTAATAAATTAGCAATGACAAAAAAATTATGATAACCGATTTATTTTTCCATGAGTCTGATCGATTATAGTTTGGTAGCTTGTTGTAAGTCCCCCACTACAACGATAAGCCTATGTAAACTGATAATAAAATAATATTGTAGAGAGGGTTTTGCTAAATACTATGTGGAAGAAGCAAGATAATTTAATAGTGTGGTAAACCTATGATAACCCACATTTAATATGATAACTGTGTTGTTGGCCAGATAAAAATGACACAAAAAAGGCATAAGATAATTTTTCAGTGCACCAGAACGCCACACATACTGTATCCTTACAAGTAAAATTTTGGCTGTATTATTTGTGTCCCCTTCAAAAATTGCCATTGAGAAATGTAATGTTAATTGTGCCCACTGTTAGATGAAATTTACGCCCATGATAAGTATAAGTATAAGTATAAGTAGGTGAATTGGGACGTATCAAAGGTCTTACTAGGCACACTACAAACTTCCAGGCAGGTGTGTAGAGGCAAGTTGGAGCCAAACTCTTAGGACAGTGTTTGGACACCTGGTATAAAGGGAGCTGTCTTTGCGCGCTTTCTAGGCTATATAAAATACATTCAAAATTTGAATAAAAGTCGACACATAACGCTAATGGATATGATTAGCATTTGGCTTGACTATGTTACCAAACAGCTAATAATGTGTTGCTAATATTACACAAACCCTGTTCCCTTTCGCTATCTCAGGCCCTGTCCACACAAACACGGGTATTTTCAAAACATTCATCCACACGTAAACGCAATATTTCGATACTGAAACCAAACTTTTTTGAAAACTCCTGCAAGTGGTGTCGTGTGGACGGTGAAACCGGAGATTTTGGCTTGTTGCGTCAGAACCGGAACCGGCAAAAAACTTTTTCCAGGCTTCTAATTGGCCAACATGGCTTTATGGTTAGGGTTATTGTAACGATCACCAGCTGGAGTGCCCTTGAGAGCCACCAGAGGGCACTCCACACATAAGACTATATTCACTCACCTACTACATTTCCCATAACTCACTGCCCGGACTCATCATCACTTATCACTGATCACATTCACCTGTACTTCATTTACTGATTGCATTTCACCTGTGTCTCACCATCCTGTTATTTCCTGTCTATTTAAACCTTGGTCATTCATTTACTCACCGCGAAGTCTTGTTTAGTGTTACGCTGCAATTCCGAGCATTCTCCTGTTTTTCTTGTCTGTTGGTTTTGGATATCTTGCCCTGTTCCCTGGATTACTCTCTTGCCTCTGGTCCCTGCCTGTTTTGTTTTTGTTTGTTTGTTTCTTTGTTTGGACTGCCTGTCTGTGTATGACCCCTGCCTGTACTTTGGATTACGCCTCTGGATTGTCCTGTAATAAAGCTGCATTTGGATCCACCTTCTGTCTCGGAGCAGTTCGTAACAGAAGACTTCGCCACTATGAATCCAGCAGCACAGTTAATGCGTCTCCGTCAGGGAGATCGCCCCATCGAGGACTATGTAGAGGACTTCATTGAGCTGGCCCATTTGACTTCAATGGACGAGGTATGCCTCATGATATTTTTCAGAGGAGGACTATCTGAGCCACTCAGTTCTATCATGCCTTTGCATGATCCTAATTGCTCTCTAAAAAAGTATATTGACATTGCATTGCAACTGAGCGGTTCTGCTTTTACAGTGGGTATAATGGAGAAGGATAGTGACATACCCACTGCATCTGCTATGCATGTGTCTTCGGACGACATGGCCACCAGTCCAGTCGGGCCTGCAATTCACGCCAGTCCAGCCGAGCCCGCACTTCACGTCACGTCTGCCGATCCAGAGACAGAGCTCCACGTCACGTCTGCCGATCCAGAGACAGAGCTCCACGTCACTTCTGCCGATCCAGAGACTGAGCTTCACGTCACTTCTGCCGATCCAGAGACAGAGCTTCACGTCACTTCTGTCGATCCAGAGACAGAGCTTCACGTCACTTCTGTCGATCCAGAGACAGAGCTTCACGTCACTTCTGCCGATCCAGAGACAGAGCTTCACGTCACTTCTGCCGATCCAGAGACTGAGCTTCACGTCACTTCTGCCGATCCAGAGACTGAGCTTCACGTCACTTCTGCCGATCCAGAGACAGAGCTTCACGTCACTTCTGCCGATCCAGAGACAGAGCTTCACGTCACTTCTGCCGATCCAGAGACTGAGCTTCACGTCACTTCTGCCGATCCAGAGACAGAGCTTCACGTCACTTCTGCCGATCCAGAGACAGAGCTTCACGTCACTTCTGCCGATCCAGAGACAGAGCTTCACGTCACTTCTGCCGATCCAGAGACAGAGCTTCACGTCACTTCTGCCGATCCAGAGACAGAGCTTCACGTCACTTCTGCCGATCCAGAGACAGAGCTTCACGTCACTTCTGCCGATCCAGAGACTGAGCTTCACGTC
The DNA here is from genome assembly GCF_949357685.1 of Gobio gobio. Classification (NCBI taxonomy): domain Eukaryota; kingdom Metazoa; phylum Chordata; class Actinopteri; order Cypriniformes; family Gobionidae; genus Gobio; species Gobio gobio. The sequence continues at coordinate 43,403,482 of NC_137106.1, forward strand.
ACTTCTGCCGATCCAGAGACAGAGCTTCACGTCACTTCTGCCGATCCAGAGACAGAGCTTCACGTCACTTCTGCCGATCCAGAGACAGAGCTTCACGTCACTTCTGCCGATCCAGAGACAGAGCTTCACGTCACTTCTGCCGATCCAGAGACAGAGCTTCACGTCACTTCTGCCGATCCAGAGACAGAGCTTCACGTCACTTCTGCCGATCCAGAGACAGAGCTTCACGTCACTTCTGCCGATCCAGAGACAGAGCTTCACGTCACTTCTGCCGATCCAGAGACAGAGCTTCACGTCACTTCTGCCGATCCAGAGACAGAGCTTCACGTCACTTCTGCCGATCCAGAGACAGAGCTTCACGTCACTTCTGCCGATCCAGAGACAGAGCTTCACGTCACTTCTGCCGATCCAGAGACAGAGCTTCACGTCACTTCTGCCGATCCAGAGACTGAGCTTCACGTCACTTCTGCCGATCCAGAGACTGAGCTTCACGTCACTTCCGCCGAGCCAGTGTCTCCGGACAAGATGGCCGCCGCCGAGCCTGTGTCTTCGGACAAGATGGCCGACTCCACGCCTGTGTCTTCGGACAAGATGGCCGACTCCACGCCTGTGTCTTCGGACAAGATGGCCGACTCCACGCCTGTGTCTCAGGACAAGATGGTCTTCACGGAGCCGGTATCTGTTCCTGAGCCGGTGTCTGTTCCTGACACGGTGTCTGTTCCTGTTCCCGAGCCGGTGTCTGTTCCTGTTTCTGAGCCGGTGTCTGTTCCTGTGCCATGGTCTCCTCCCTGGCCGCCTGAAGGGTCGTCTCCGCCCTGGTCGCCTGCACAGCCTGATCCGCCCTGGTCGCCTGCACAGCCTGATCCGCCCTGGTCGCCTGCACAGCCTGATCCGCCCTGGTCGCCTGCACAGCCTGATCCGCCGTGGCCTCCCAGCTTGCCGCAGTCTCCAGGTCGTCATCCGCTCCACGGGCCTGGCCCTCCATCCCGCCCCCGGGTCCGCCTCCGCTCCTCCTCCCTCCGTGACAGTTTTAGGAGCGACTGAAATCCGCTCCTTAGAGGGGGGGCTATGTAACGATCACCAGCTGGAGTGCCCTTGAGAGCCACCAGAGGGCACTCCACACATAAGACTATATTCACTCACCTACTACATTTCCCATAACTCACTGCCCGGACTCATCATCACTTATCACTGATCACATTCACCTGTACTTCATTTACTGATTGCATTTCACCTGTGTCTCACCATCCTGTTATTTCCTGTCTATTTAAACCTTGGTCATTCATTTACTCACCGCGAAGTTTAGTGTTACGCTGCAATTCCGAGCATTCTCCTGTTTTTCTTGTCTGTTGGTTTTGGATATCTTGCCCTGTTCCCTGGATTACTCTCTTGCCTCTGGTCCCTGCCTGTTTTGTTTTTGTTTCTTTGTTTGGACTGCCTGTCTGTGTATGACCCCTGCCTGTACTTTGGATTACGCCTCTGGATTGTCCTGTAATAAAGCTGCATTTGGATCCACCTTCTGTCTCTGAGCAGTTCGTAACAGTTATATTGCAACCTGTTGATTTGGCATGCTCTTGACAGCGCTTCATAGCGTGGTTTGCCTTTAAATGTGGATTTTTTTAAACGGAGGAGGGGAAATCTCAGTCTATAAAAATACCCGTGTACGTGTGGACTAAGCCTCAGAGTCAGATGGCTGCCTTCTAATAAAATAAGTGAAGTTCACAACGTAATTTCGGGAGGAGTGAATCCATTTAATCTTTCAATTAACTGCCAAAGAATATAAGCAGCCACCTACCTCCTTCTGGCATCAGCTGTTTTTGCATCCCTCCACCTCCCCAACTCCACCAATATAAATTTAGGCATCTCGTTTACCATACTCCTCTTCCTAGCACTAGTGGTCCCTGGGGGGTAAATCTAAGCTTGAGTTGAAGCTGCTTCCTCGAGCCCCTTCACTGCGAACAGCAAGCCAAATACACTTAACCTTATAAGCTAATGAGTATACGGGTAAACGAACATGTGAATGATAAGAAAAGTCCTGCGCCGGACATCGACAGGACCAGTGGCGGCTCCAGACAATTTTGATTGGGGGGCAATGGGGGGTCCTGGTCATTTCAAGGGGGGTCTCATGAAAACCAACAAAAAATACAGTGGACACTGCTAATAACTGCATATTACTGTTACTAAACAACAATAATATAAATTGAACCAAATAACTTTTTCGATTTGGTTGACTGCATTTTTAGTTTGATAATGAATAGACTGTGAAGTTTGGATTTTCCCCTTAGGTCTATAGCAGCGTAACAACTTATAGCCTACTCCTTCATTTATGCCATGGTATTGTAGCTTGTCTATAGGCTACGTGTTGTAGACCTAGCATATTTGAGGTATTTTTTTTATTATAAGTTGTGTATTTGTTTATTATTATTATTAGGCTATATATTACGGTGACGCATTGCTGCCACATACATATCATTTTTTTCACTCAATTATGTCGTAATAACGAGATCTTATGTCGTTAAAACAACATATTTTTCTCGTTAAAACAACATATTTTTCTTGTTAAAACGACATGTGTTGTACAGTGATGTCTACAACATATGCCTGTATCCACATTAGAGAATTCATATAGCCCATGTGCATTTGTCACACTTCCATGTCTGAAAAGCAGAAGCAAGCTCAGCGTAAAATAGGCTCTTCCGCTGCCTGTATCAGTGGCAATGCCCACAGCACGAAAGTGTTGTCATTTATTGATGTAGCCTACAGTTCTTAACAGCCACGGGTAACAGGTGCCATGGACCGCTCATGTTCGCATCAGTGGCATAACTTTAACCTAGAAATCACGGACCCCGGTGCACAAATATCATAGCCTAACTATCTATAATAGGTATACTGTTATATATTGATTGTATGTTATACTGTAATACATATATTTTAGAAATGTATTAAAAAGAGAGACGCTTTCAGCAATACTCAAAGGCCGCGGAAACAGGCCATTTTGCTTTTTATTTATTAAATATAGGCTACAGGCATTTAGTTTATGAAACCTTGATCAAAATTAAAATACAATTTATAGAAAATGAAATTCACTTTAAAGAAATGATTTCTGCAAAACAACACTCATGTCACTCATGTCACTTATGTCAAACAAAAATCATGTCTGACCCCATGTCTCCAGGCATATTGCAGGTCTATATCTCAGGCTACTCATGCCGACGAAAGCGCCCGCGAATTCTTTAATATTTATCATTTTTGCAGGGTTTTTTTACCACTTCGTTATTTTGGCTCGGAATTTCGTTTGTTGGAAATATGAACTGAATAAAAAGTAAATTTGAAATTAAAACCTTTGGGTTTAATAAACAAAATACATTTTTGAAGCGTTTGGAGTGGAGTAGGCTACATGCAAAACGTAGCCTATTTAGATTCATAGTTAAGCTATATGTTTAAATATTAGCCTATTATATTATTGTTTTAATTTCAAATGTTGATGATGAAAAGCGAGCAGCATGAGTAAGATAGGCTATAAGACGCGCAATATGTCTGGAGACATGGAGTGGGGTCAGACTTGATTTTTATAGAGTGTTTTTTTGCAGAAATAATTTCTTTAAAGTGAATTTCGTTTTCTATAAATTGTATTTTAATTTTGATCAAGGTTTCATCCACTAAATGGCTGTATATTTAATAAATAAGAAGCAAACCAAGATCGTCGGGAATGTATTGACGTGTACGAACCCACTGGCCTGTTTCCGCGGCTTTTGAGTAGTCTAAGCCCGTCTTTCTGTTTTTAATACATTTTTTGAATATATGTCTTAATTACAGTAGGCCTATAGATAGGCTGGTTATGATTTTTGTGGCTGCACCAGGATCCGCCATAAGTTACGGCTCTCTGCAAGGCGCAGCGACGTTCATGGGGCGTCGCAGTGAATCTTATGTTTATAAATATTTTTATATGTCAAATAAATTATTAATTATTATTTTTCTGCGTAGTTTGAAGAGAGACGTTTTTAAATCTTTATCCCGGATATATATTTTTTAATCAGGAGGAGGGTGGGGGGGTCAAATGGGGGGTCAAGCTGTTTTTTAGTAGGGTCTTGAGACTCCCCAAGACTGTCCGCCGCCGGTGGACAAGACTGGTTGGTTACCAGTTTGTGAAGGTAGGAGAGTTTCTAGCAGCATTTTTAAGAGGCATTTTTCTTTTTCTTTGATGCACTGCAGTTTTAAGGAGCAAATACTCAGCAATGGTGTTGACTTCTGAATTTGCACATGATTTGTCTTAAAGCATATTAAAAACACCACATATAAACAACATAAAAAACTTTCATATCTTTTAAAATGTAATTTATTCCTGTGATCAAAGCTGCACTTTCAGCATCATTACTCTTGACTTCAGTGTCACATGATCCTTCAGAAATCATTCTAATATGCAGATTTGTATTTCAGTTATTACTGTTGCTCAATTAGTGTCGATGTTGAAAACAGTTTTTGCTGCTTCGTACTGGAACTAGAAACGAAGCATGCAAGGCTTCACCGTCACACAAACAAAAGGGTTAACCCATTTGCTCAGCAACTGTGTTTTTTTGGTGTTTGTTGTGGTAGTGTGAAATGCATGGCCTAGAAGTCAGAAATGTTAGATGGATGATAATACTGCTTTACAGATCAGGTCAAGGTAAATTTAATGCGACCTCATGCTTAGTACACACGCTTGGTGCTATATGTTTCGGTCTTGGTCAGGGCTAGCCTGGCTCCGCCCTCCTACGTACTTCCGCTCAATTTTCATTTTCCTTCAGTACTACGTCTGGGACTGCGGTGTATCCTTAGGTTTTCCCCCGAACAATTTTTTACCGGTCCAATCAGCGAACAGAGGGAGTGGCTGAGAGCGATGACGTTGATGTTGTGCGCTAGTTTGAGTTGTAGTTCAGTAATGGCGGCGGTGAAAGATGCGAGTGTGTGGCAGCGCTGACGAATGTCCAGAAGTTAAAAGTGTGGCGAGGTGGACGAGCGAGCGACACCGGTGTGCGTGATTGAGACACACCGATCTCGAGTCCTCTCATGGGGGAGCACGGAGGCATATAAGGACGAGCGACACCGGTGAGAGAGGACCAGGCCTGGATTTTAAGTTGGGTTTTGTTATGTTTGTGCGCGGCAGTCGTCCGTGAGGGGCTGCCGCTTTTACTTTCATTTTGTGTTTATTATTTGATTAAAAGTTGTTAAACGTTCGCCGGTTACCGCCTCCTTCTTCCCTGAACAAACGAACTCCCGTTACACGGAGCAAGAACAATCACTGCTGTACTGCTGATGTTGTGGTCCGGGAAAAGTCTTTTCCAGCTCGCTCCGTTAGTGGTGAAGGAGTTGCTGAAGCCGTCCGTCTCCCACCACCCGCGAGAAAAACCCAGGCTGAATTATCGACTTTTGACAAACACCAAGGTCGTGTGGTAATGTAATTGCTGTCCGAATCCACATCTGAGTTTTCAAGAATATATCACTTCAAAACTCACTGTTTATATCCTTTATAGACCCTTTCAGAGCACTGCGCGATTGCGTGAGCTGTAATTTGCATTTCTAGACTTGTATTTCTTTAAATACTGGCAAGTGTTTACAAGAGCAAAATATTTCACCACCACTCAAAAAATAAAAGAAGAAAAGCACGTAAACATTTGAATTGGGCTGTTATTCACGGCAGCATTTATTCTTATCATACTAAGCATATGACATTTTATTGACAGCATACAATCATGTTATGATTGCACGAGATATGCACCACGAGAGCAGCGCGTTCAGATCACAAAACTCTCCTCTCCACCGTGAATAAATAACAATCCGAATGTACTAATGCACGAGGTTTTATCACTGACACTGAGGTGGTGTGCTCAGTTAATGTGAGAATCAAAGGCGAACGGCGCGTGACATACGTCACGACCAAACGTTAGTGATTGGTTAGGCAGATCCAGAGTGACTCTTGGCAGATCCAATAGTTTTAAACTTCAACAGAGAACCCGCCTTCAAGGAAGTAAACGCTTGTCAATGGAGAGTGGCCAGACTCTATGTACAAATGAAATGTACAAGAGTCTGGTAAAACCAGGCTAGGTCAGGGCTGGACTGGGGCTAAAATTCGGCCCTGGCAAATCCAGCCCATCCGGCCCATGAGTCCCTCTTGAATGTTTTAACTGGGGGTTAGGGCCTTAAATTGGAGTAATTAAATAAATCTAGGACAGGGACAACTAATGATGGATATTATCGAATTTACTGCAAATGCAGATAACAAACGTAATATTGCACTTTTGTCACACAGAAATGCACTTGACAGTAAACCACTGATTTTGAGCTAGGATACATTAAAGTGAATTTACTGCTTTTAAAATCTGTCATAATTTACTCACTCTCATGTCGTTCCAAACCTGTATGACTTTCTCTCTTCCGTGAAACATAAAAGAAGATATTTTGAAGATGGTTTGTAACAAAGCAGATAGAGCAACTATTGACTACCATAGTATTTTTTTTCCTACTATGCTAGTCAATGGTTGCTCTATCTGCTTTGTTACAAACATTCTTCAAAATATCTTCTTTTGTGTTCAGCAGAACAAAGAAACTCATACAGGTTTGGAACAACTTGAGGGTGAGTAAATGATGACAGAATTTTCATTTTTGGGTGAACTATCCCTTTAATGCATGGGATCCAGGCTTTAAAGCTGTTTTGTTGAATTATAATTTAATTACTCTACACTCTAAAAAAAAAAAAAAGGTTCTATATGGCACCAAAAATGGTTCTTGGCTCGTAATCATAAGGGAACCTTTTTTAGTGCTATAGCACCAATTTTGGTGCTTCAGTGGTTCTTCAGCGGTTCTTCACTGGTTCTATATAGCACCTTAGTCAAAGAACTGGTGAATAACCGCTGAAGAACCACTGAAGAACCACTCAAGCACCAAAATTGGTGCTATATAGCACTAAAAAAGGTTCCCTTATGATTACGAGCCAAGAACCATTTTTGGTGCCACATAGAACCTTTTTTTTTTTTTAGCGTGTAATGACATTTTAACTGAGTTTAACTGTAGGTCAGTTTCATTCAACTGTATGGTAGTCACAGGTAAAACCATGCTCCTCATTGCCATAGGTAAATAAATAAATAAATGATAAAAAACTATTGAATTTGGTTGTGCTAGAGTGACAAGTTTGTAGTTGTGTGTATTGCTGTTTTCCAATATACCTCGTGATGTATTTACATGGTCGCGGCTGTTTTCAGCTGATTCACCACAGAACCTTTAATGTTCCCATATCACACGATTGTATAAAACAACATTCGGAGTCAAAGTGCCGGTTCATCACTTCATAGAGCAGCAGAAACGCAGCGCACGTTCGTCGGCAGCAGCGCTGTTGCGCGGATATTCGCCTTTTGCAGTTTCATGCGCCTAATATGGACACAGTCTATGGAGGAGGGAAGGTCTCTCTCGCTTTGGCCTGTCAATTCAGAAGACAAACCAATGGGCTGCTGTCCCTGCATGATGGGCCAGTCCATGGCAAAAAATTAAATAAATAAATAACCTTGTAGGCTATCGGCCCCAAAGTGCGTCGGCCCACCGGGAAAATGCCCGGTATGCCAGATTACCAGTCCAGCCCTGGTCTTGGTGTGCATAGACCTTTCATTGCTGATTTGTTTAACAGTTGATGTGAATATGCCTTAATACTTACAGATAAAATTGTAAGATTTGAAGAAGAAGGTTTTTCATCTTAGAAAAGGTTTATCTGAACGTCTAACCTTTAGAGTGCTGTTGAGGGTTCTGATGAGATGTATCTTCTCATTGAGCATCTGGTTTTTGCAACGCTTTATAAAGGAGGTTCGTAATTCCCATTTTGACGATGGCTTCCGCTCGCCCGTTGGAGACAGGCTTGCTCTTTTCAAATGCAAGTACAATCTTTCCATCTCATCATCAGTTCCTTCCTGTCCATCTAGAGCTATTAAAACAATTATAACTTTTATAGCAAGAATTATGTTTAAACCTGAGCAATTAAACTTCTGTGAACGTTTTTATTATTGATAAAAAAAACTAACAATTCTAATATGCTGATCAATAGTCATGACACTGGCTGAACAATGTCATTTCCTATCATAAATCTATTTATGATGTTAAATTGGTTCCCCAACTTGCTTACTTTCAGGTCTGGTGTCATTTGAGGTCAGCAGTGTTTCTGGTTCCTCTGGCTCTGTGGATATTGCCGTAGGTGTTGTTCTTGATGAGCATCCAAAGAGGCCTTGAGATGAAGCAGTGATTTCACTGCATTGCGAGGTTTCCTTTATTGTGGGGTTCACTGTATGGACCACAGCAGAGCAGACCACTGTTTCCCCAGCAGTAGGTGTGGCCTGGGAGACAAGGTCTAGCCAAGAGCGTCTATGCTTTGCCAGAGAGGAGGCAGAGCTGTTGGAGTTCATTGTGCTGACGGGAGAGGATAGGGTTCCAGTGGCTTCACTAGGAACGGGGGAGGAATATGGAGGAGGGAGGCTTTCCTAAATGCAAAAGTGAGACAGGGTGATGCAGAGTGAGACAGGGACAGTGGCATACTCTATTATAATAAATGTCTGGTGCAAATGTCTTCAAACATAGTTCTTCTAGATCAGGGGTGTCCAATCCTGCTCCTGGAGGGCCACTTAACTGCAGAGTTTAGCTCCAACACACCTGCCTGGGGGTTGGTGATCCTAAAGACCTTCACATGTGTTTAATTAGAGCTATAGCTAAACTCTGGGTGCTTCTCAATAGAGGGTATGCATGTGACATCACCGCCACTCGGAGTGACTGCGTTAACACCCACTGAGTGGCAAAAAGTGTGCAATTCGTTTTCAGTATGAATGCCGCAAGAAACACACAAAACACAACTAAAACAGGAAAGAGCTTTGAGATTGACTGTACAAATAGATTTGACAAGATATCTGAGGTATATTTTTTACAGACTGCCAAAAGCTACAGAAAAGAGAAGCAAATGGATTGCAGCAATTCACAGAAACAACTGAACTCCAGGCAGCAAAACATGGATTTGCAGTTATCATTTTGTGTCAAGATGTTGAATTTTGGGGTAAAATCATACCCTATATATAGTATTGTTATATATTGAATTGACAACTCATCAGTTAAATATTTACCATCTTATACTCTGGGCTGGACGAAATGACTAACGTTAAAGATCCACTTTTGCGACACGACCTCAAGTTTACCGCTATGGGTGTGGTTTTGAGTCAGTGGGGAATGGTGTGTCAAAGGACCTACGAGATACTTCCCCCAGTCTCCATGTGCTCCACTTCTATTGGATAGTCACGTCGCATTCAATGGATTAATTTGCATAAAGATGGGCATCGGCCAGCTTTTTGACGCACAGCATTTTTTCAAATGCAGCGTCACCTTCCTGGGATGCTTTGCGGGCGCGTTAAAGTTGCTTGACATCTCTGGCTTGGCGTGCTCAGTTGGGGACACTCAATTTTTCAACTAAACATTGAAATAAATTAATAAACTAAATTAACCATATAAACTAAATTACTGATCTAATTATTGATCTAAAACCCACACTGTCACTGTATGATAATTGAAATGAACTGATGACATCAGCGTTTTCTCCAGAATGGCTATACAGCTGAATAAAATTATGCTGCATTATTTTCCTGTTTAACACTGTAAAGCTGCTTTGAAACAATCTACATTGTTAAAAGCACTATATAAATAAAGTTGACTTGACTTGACTTGACTTGACATCACCCATAGGAATAAAGTGGTGTGCGGCGCGACAGAAGTATTGCACGGACAAGTGGATCCGTACCGTTAGATTTAGACCTACCTATATTGTATTTATGTAAAGAGTTCACAAGTAAATTTGCTTTATGTATTTCCGTTGAAATTAAGCTCATGTAAATGTCAGGAAACACGGTTCCTGGCTTCTTGCCAATATCCATGGGTCACTGTCGAACACAACACAATCGAGGAACACAATCAAGTCCAACCTTTAGTTTAAACTGATAAGTGTTTGTTTTACTCACATTTTCCCTTATTAAATCCAGTCATGCAACAGCACTTTTGCCACTCAGTCTGGCTGAGGGGGTGTTTTCCATCAGGGATGTCAATGCATACCCTCTATACTCAAATTGATGTTTCCTCGTTTCCTCGCGCCTACGTCCTCCAGCCTGTGACTTAGTTTTATAATGCCCCTTTTCTATTCTCATAATAGTAGTGAATATTACCTTTAACCACAGTGATGGTGACTAAAGTAAATATTATAGATGGTGAATTTCATTACACAAGTCTTATCACAAGTGATATTATTTAATGAACAAGTCCAATCGAGGTAAACTTGCCTGGTTTGCAGTAGCCGAGGGACTATTCACAATTGCTACAGCTCGGGTGTGGTGCTCAGAATATGGTGGAGGTGGTGTGTCGGTGGACTCCTCATGATCACTGGCCTCACTGTAGCATTCTGTGCAGGAGAAAAACAGAGATGCAAAAAATACATGTAAATAAATAGATTAATATTCTAAGGAATACTTGTAACACTAGTAGACCTACAACTTACCAGCTGTATGACCCTCTGTGGGTTCATACTGAATAGATGCCAAACCAAGTTTATTTAACCATCTGAAATAAAACAATACAATAAATCACCAACAATGACACACAGAACAGTCAAAATGAATGTGTTTTTCCAAGCAATTAATAAAATCTAACACAATTCTTTTAATAAATTAAACATTTGATTTGAAGTTTCCTTCAGTTTTAACCTCCTTCATCTTCCTTCACCTTCAACCACATGCCTTCTCTGGAAAAAAACAACAACAACCCCCAAAGACAGGTCTGCCAACTCAATGTCAGCAAACCCAAACACGCAAAATGACTGAGAGTAGCTTTAGCTTCTGGTAGGGTCTTACTTGGTAAATTGGTCCCAGGTGAGAGGCCAGACAAAGAGTTATTCAATGTCCCTTGAAAGTGATTTGATAAAAGAGAAAAAGACCATGACCAGAAGTGGGACACCGGGGCCTTCTCCTGGAGCCAGATATGGGAAAGGAGCTCACAGGCGAGCACCTGGCGGCCGGGCTCTGACACATGGGGCCAAGTCAGGCTCAGTGGGACGTTCTGCTTGTGGGCTCACCACCTGCAAGGAGAATCTTAGTGGTCCCATGCACACAGGAAACTGTAACATCAGCTAGATATAGTCAGCCTCACCTCCACACAAAGCTCAAATTCCTATAAAGAGTTTGGACTCTATAGAGTCACCCAGGGTGAGAAACAAGACCCGGACTCATGGTTTCATGTGCCAACTTTGTGATGATATAGTGAAAGACTCTGGCTGTGTTCTGTGTTTACATTATGTTCTTCTAGAGGAAGTATGGCGACACAGAGTCTGAGTGGGTCCTGTTCAAAACTTCCATAAAGGAATAGGCTGCTTTGAGCTGTGATTGGAAGGTTGTTAATCTGGCAGCAACCCAAGGAGAAGCCATGGAGAAGGACTTTCGGTTGGCCTCAAAGATGTTGTAGCAAATTGCTTAGTTGAGGGAAGCATTGCCTGATGCAGGCAGTTGTAAATCGGGTAGTGAACTTGGTAACCTTACCTGGTGATAAATTCTGGAGGTGGAAGGAACACATTTGAGGATCTTCTGACCCTGAGGACATGCCCTCAAAAGAAGGCAGAGTCATCACCCATTTTTTCTAGTGGAAGCCACTGAGATAGTCAAAAAGTTCAGAAGTGGCCAGGAGTGGACGAGATTCAATATACTGAAGATACTGAAAGCCCTGGCTGGGGTCAGGGCAGTGCCTGGAGATTGGAAGACAGGTGTGGTGGTTCCCGTATTTAAGAAAGGAAACCGGAGGGTGTGTTCTAACTATGAGGCATCACACTTCTCAGCCAACCTGTGAAAGCCTGGTTGCAAGCAGAGTGCTAGAAAGGAGAATCCATCCAATCGTCAAACCTCACATGGAGGAGGAACAATGCGGATTCCATCCTGGACATGGAACCACGGACCAGCTTTTTACCCTAGCAAGGAATCTGGAGGGGGCATGGAAGTTTGCTTATTGACTCTACATGTTTTTTGGACTTTAAGGCCATGTTTTAAGGGTGTTTTGTGGGGGCCAATAAGGGAGTATGGTGTACCAGGGCCACTTATGGGTACCATCTGGCCCTACTAAAACTACTGCCACTGCGACCCTATCCCGGATAAGTGGCTGGAGAATGGATGGATCAGAGCATGCTACACATTTAACAAACATGGTAATAATATAACACATTTATTCTTGAGACATCTACACAAATTGAAAAACTGAATAATTACACCTATCATTGTTTTTTCCTTAAAAGGGAACTGAATGTGTTAATCTATATCAGTAGTTTATACAAAACATTACTGTAACACTATAAATACCACCATGGATGTTACTAAAATAATAGTTTTTTTTTTCCAAACTGTTGTGTCAATGGGCTTACAATTTCATGTCCTCATTGCTGTCAGCTGCAAAGTAAAACATCATGACTTTGGGGTGACAAGCTTTGATCGCACTGTGAGAAACAAACAACAAAAAAGAATGTAAAGGGTTGTTCAGTTGAAACATATATTATAATCATCATGATGATGAAACAGTGGAGGAAAGAAGCATATTATATTCTACTTAGAGGTCCTTTCATTTGGAAAACAAATTTTCAGCAATTAAAGAGATGCAGTTGAAAATGAACAGAAATGACAATGCCACTTACTATTTTTTCTTACACTCCATTGCTCTGTCAATTACAAAATCAGTCAAATTTATGAAGCCTTCTGCTTTTTCAGCCTTTGAAAAAACACAAAACAAAATGTGCTTGTATTTGCTTGCTTGCATTATTATCAAGGCAGAGAAAAACAATTACATTTAAATGCTGTTTATTTATTTATTTTTTACCAAGATCAATCCTAAAATATCTAAGAAAATATGCAGTGGGACCTTAATAAATAATGTACAATTAATAGAGAAAACAATAGCGTGATAAGAGAAAGGCACATCAATGGCATTCAAATACTCACCACTGGATTTGTGTACCAGTACAGAGAGGTTTTCTTTAGCACAAACCAATACTTTTTCCACTTAATACCAAGAAATCCTTTCCCCTCTTTCTTCCTATAGAGCCAGCCCTCATAGTCCACTGGGTCCAGATCTTTCACTGAAACTCTCCTTCTGCTCATTCTTAGACTGCCTATTATAACACATGTACAAATGCCACAATAAAACAGAAATGATGACACAGGAAAACACTTGGGGTTACTTGACTGTAACCCTGTTCCCTGATAAAGCGGAACGAGATGCTGCATAAGCTTATGCAAATGGGGATGTCTTTGACATAACCAGTAGTGAAAATAGTGTGAAAACACGTCAATGAAATTGACCCGGGAGGTATTTATAGCCTCGGCTGGTGACGTCATAGGCGCACCTGCTGCACGAGGCTATAAATAGATGAGCTTCAGCTGGAGCAAACCAGATCTTCTTTGTTTGAAGACCAGTCCTGAAGCATCATCAGCACGGCCTAGCAATGCAGCATCTCGTTCCGCTTTATCAGGGAACAGGGTTACAGTCAAGTAACCCCAAGTGTTCCCTTTCAAAAGCTACACTCAATGCTGCATAAGCTTATGCAAATGGGAACGAGAATACCCACGCCGCCGTGCTTGATGGTGCCTGGACCCCTTACGGTTGTGTAGGTGTGCACAAGAACGCAAGAAGCCTCGGCATTAGCCTGTGATATCGACTCAAGGACATGAGAGCCCGGAGTGGCATGAGCATCCAAGCTATAAAGTCTTATGAATGTGTGCGGAGAGGACCAACCTGCCGCATCACAAACACTTTGTAAGGGAGCACCCCTTGCTAACACAGTAGAAGAGGCGACTCCCCTGGTGGAGTGAGCCCTTAATCCTATAGGCGAAGCTTGACCACGCGCCTCATAGGCAAGAGCAGTAGCATCCCTGACCCAATGTGACATTGTTTGGTGGAGGCAGAACCTCTGTTACGGCCCCCATGGCAAACAAACAGTTGCTCTGACTTACGCCACTGGCTAGTGCGGTGGACGTAGGCCTGAAGAGCATGGACTGGACACAGTCCAGTGATCCGGCGTTGTGAACGGCAGAGGGCAGAAGGTTTCAAGAGTGACAGAATGTACAGTCGACAAAGGAACCATAGGCAGGTAGTCAGGGTGGGGATGCAAAATCACTTTCACCAAACCTGGGGCAAAATCTAAGCAGAATGGCGATATTGACAGAGCCTGCATGTCCCCAATTCTTTACAGAGAAGTTATAGCCATAAGAAAAACCATCTTTAGAGTCAGAAGTTTGTCAGACGCTGATTCTAGAGGTTAAAAGGGGGTCTCAACCAGACCCTCGAGGGCTAAAACTAAGTCCCATGAAGGGATCTTGGCTCTTAATGGAGGCCACAACTGCCTGGCACAACAAAGTGAGCAGTCAGAAGATGCCTCCCAAGCGGCACCCCATCCACCAGGGCATGGCAAGCCAAAAGAGCGGCCACATAAACCCTGAGTGGAGGGGCAAGCTAATGTTTCAAAGGGGGTCTCAACCAGACCCTCGAGGACTAAAGCTAAGTCCCATGAAGGGATCTTGGTTCTAACAGGTGGCCTCAACCGCCTACCCCACGAATGAAGCGAGCGAGTAGAGGATGTCTCCCGAGCGGCACCCCATCCACCAAGCCGTGGCAAGCCAAAAGAGCGGCCACATGAACCCTGAGAGTGGAGGGGCAGGTGCCTGATGACAACTTTTCTTGCAGAAAATCCAGAACTGAAGTAACCTGGCAGTTGACTGAATCTACATTGTGTCGTACACCACCTTTCAAAGACACCCCATTTATTAGCATAAACTTTCCGAGTGGAGGAAGCTCTAGCACTTAGGATGGTCTCAATAACTGCAGGCGAAAGCCCCGTGTCCCTCAGTTGGTGCCCTTCAGGGGCCAAACATGAAGGTTCCACAAGTCGGGCCTGGAATGGAATATCGTACCCTCTGCCTGAGACAGAAGGTCCCTCTCTTCGCCGGAATCGCCCAAGGCGAGCCGTTGAGGAGAGACACTATCTCCGAGAACCAAACCCTGTTCGACCAACGCAGCGCTATCGATAAGAAGCAAGACCCTTGTTGGCGAACCCCGGCTAGAACTCCCAGGAGCAGAGCGACTGGAAGGAGGGCATACAGATGCATTTTGGGCCATGTATGAACCATCACATCCAGACCCAGCGGGGGTGGGTGACAGAGAGAAGCAGGGACATTGCGCTGTCTGAGAAGAGGCGAAGAGGTCCAATCCCTGTGGTCAGCTCTGTAAAATCTGATCCAGATCTGCTTGACTACTTCTGGGTTGAGTTTCCACCCCCCCATCTGTAACTCTGTCTGGACAGTAAATCTGTTCCCACATTCAACCGCCCTTGAATGTACACTGCTCGAGTGACAGGAACTTGTTCTGAGCCCAGAGAAAAATCTGTCTCGCTATTCTGATAGCGTGAGCACAGACCCCCCTGGTGATTATATATGAGATATTTAGCTGGACATGTTGGACATGACAGCCCCTCAATTGGGGGAGAAAGTATTTCAGGGCCAGAAATACAGCCGTCAACTCGAGGCAGTTAATGTGCCAACTTAGTTGATGACCCTCCCATTCCCGTTGGGCTGGACGACCACTTAAGGCCGCACCCCAGCCCGTCAGGGAAGCGTCCGTCGTTAGCAACTTTCGACGACAAGGTACGCCTAGAGTGGGACCCAAGGCAAAAACCGGGGTCTGAACCACATAGTTAGTGTACGAAGCCACATGGCGCGCCACTTTATTTGCCTGAGGATTGGCCCTAAGCCCTCTGGCTTTGAGCCACAACTGAAACGGTCTTATGTGCAACAACCCCAAAGGGAAACCCGTGGATGCTGATGCCATTAGACCTAACACTCTGGTGCTGATGATCAGTAAGATCTTGGTCTAGCCTGACTTTGCTCAGGGAATACTGAATGGTCTTGATTCAAGCCACCTTGGTGACCAAAAACCGAACAAACCCTAGATAAGTCGTTCTCTGGGCAGGAGAAAGAACACTTTTCTTGGTGTTGAGTCTCAACCCTAGAGAAACTAGATGAGCTAACACACTGTGTTGAAGCACCATCTCATGTGATTGTGCTAATTTTAGCAATCGCCTCTGTAATTCAAAATTTGAATGCCCCGGAATCCCAATGGAGCCGGTAATACATCCATACATTTCGTATACGTGCGGTTACAGAAGACCCGAAATTGGTAAGCTTTTGCCCCCAAGAGCGAAACTCAGGAACTTCCTGTGTTGTGGCAGTCTTTATATGCGAATACATGCGTCCTTCGGATCAATCGTGCCGAATCCAATCACAATGTTGAATATGCGACACGACCGCCTTCACTGTAACATCTTAACCTTGAGTACTTTAACTGCTTCACGGTTTAAGACTCGAAGATCTAAGATTGGACACCCCCCCACCCTACTGGGGACCAGGAAGTAACTGCTGTCACTTGTGACAGTATGAACGCCAACTCCGCCTTCACGGAAGTGGAGACCACGCCGTTTAAACACGGAGGACGACAAATAAATTAGTTTACTAATTTTTACTGTGCTTAACACCCATGCAGAAACGCCTGGCAGAAGTTCACACGCTGCCTGAGACTCTGAGAGTGACAATTTTAACACTTCCTGTTGAGGGGATGTTAGACGTTCTATGTCCTGGATGATAGCAGGATTTAAACACTGAACGTCTAACATTTCACTGGAAACCACTGCCCCCCCGAAATCACCAGAGGCGGCGGGGATGGAGTGGTTTTGCGGATAACGGGGTGGGGCAAGCAAACGTTTGACATGCCCTGTCCTGTGGGGGCAGACTGGGCACCAGACCACCGGACTTCTTATATTGATGACAGTCCCGAGGTCTGCCCTGAGAGGTTGTTGAGGATGACGAGCTGGTCCCCAGTCTTTACGAGGGAGAGCATGACTCGCCACACTCTGCTTATTACCCCCCTAAATCTTGAAGGACCGAAGAGAGGTTATGTGGATGACAGCCCCTCCCCTTGAGTGCACTGAGGAAGAAACTGAGTGAACACTTCCTCATGTTTCTTCCACTCCTTTAAATCTGGCCACTACAGAGTTAACTGAGTCACCAAATGAACCACTCAAATCCTTCAGAAGGTCAGCCTGATATGCCTGCAAGACAGCCATTGTGTGCAGCGCAGCACCAGCCTGTCCCCTTATATTTATAATTCTTATATAAATCATATACAATATATATTATATATATATATTCCATATAAAATAATATACAATATATAATTCATACATATATAAGCTTTGCCCACGACAGCCGACGTTTATTTTCTACATGGCTTCGTGGGGAGGTATGTCTCTTTAAGGAAAATGCAGACCCAGGCGAGAGATAGCTTGTGAGCGTCTCCCACCTGGGGTATTCTCACATATCCACGCGATTTCGCACCCATGATAGTCGAAAATGTCGACGTCAAGGGTACAAAAACACGTGAAGTAAATGTTTTTTCTAGACAGAAACCTCAAGCTCACTGCGTTCGGGGATCTCTCATTCACGGTACCAGACAAACTGTCCTGGCCACCGCGCAAACAACCACCTCGATAAATTCCTCGTATGGATTCACTATCATGTGAGGAACGATCGCAGGCCGGCTGCTCGAGGTCCGCGGACCCAGAGATTCATCATCATTCCCCGCGCGAGCCGAAGAAACGCTGGAGCGCGCTTCGGGATCACGCGGGGAAACATGCATTTGTTGAGCGAGCAAGCGAAAGGGACGGACCCATCTCTTGCTCGTCAACAAACCCATTCGAGAGCTCCGAAAACTGGTGCGGACTGAAAGTAGCCCAGACGAGCATAAAGCATTCTAACTGCAAAGGCTTGCAATGCTCGCACTCGTCTGACTCAATGCAGCCACCGCATGCTCTTCCCCAAACACACACAGCAATAAACGTGTGCATCCAGTTCTGTTATTTGAAAGAGAACATGGATATACAGCGTTTTACTCTGCTGACTCGTTTCCAACTGATCAGATTTAACTAGAACTCTTTCCACTAATGTTTCTTTGTAACAGAGATGAGAAAGAGAGAGAAATCTGCACACTGCCATGTTGAAAACTAACTCCTAACAAAGATCTCGAGTTGAGTCTTGAAAGAGAGAGAGAATTTTTTTTTTCCAGAGACTTTGTAACACACCATAACACAGAGTTGGTCTGAAAACAAAAAGACCTGGTTTGCTCCAGCTGAAGCTCATCTATTTATAGCCTCGTGCAGCAGGTGCGCCTATGACGTCACCAGCCGAGGCTATAAATACCTCCCGGGTCAATTTCATTGACGTGTTTTCACACTATTTTCACAGCTGGTTATGTCAAAGACATCCCCATTTGCATAAGCTTATGCAGCATTGAGTGTAGCTTTTGAAAGGGAACATCAAATACATCATATTTGATCATAACTTTGAGTTGTTTGTGCAGTGCAACACACACCTCCACAATCCTTCTTTTTTGACTTCTGTCTGAGAGACACCTGAAGACAAATGCATGTGAAATATATTGATATTATCATGACCACACCATGTCTTGTAATCATGATTTCTGGCACTTTCAGTTTCACAATGCAGACAACAATAATAACATAAATGTACAATAAGTTCACAAGAATTACCGGATTGTACTCATCAGTAGCCATACGGGGAGCCAGAGAAATGGGGAAAGAGGCCTGGAAAGAAATCAAAGCAGACACATTCAAAGTGTTCATTAGGATCAGTTTCACTTTATTTTACAGTCCTGTTCAGCAACATACTATGTATTTACAATAGTAAGTTCAATAACTGCTAATAACTAGGTATTAACCTGATCCCTAAACCAAACCTTAACCCATTTTAAGTCCAAGTAGTTACCTCAGTACCTTCTTGGGTAAGTACACTGCACATACTTAAAAATGAGACCCTTCTTCCACAATTGCTCAGTTTGGCCAGATGGACATTTATTCCAAATTTCTTCTATTAAAGAATTATGGACGGCCACTGTGCTCTTGGTAACCTTTAAAGCAGCAGAATTATTTGAAGCTTTCCCCCAGATCTATGTCTCAACACAATCCAGTCCCTGAGCTCTCCTTTGACCACATGGTTTGGTTTATACTCTAGTGTATTTTCAGCTGTTAGACCTTGTACATCCAGGTGTGTGTCTATTCAGATTTTGTCCAATCAATTGAATTTGCCACAGATGAACTCCAGTCAAAGTGTAGAAACATCTAGAAGATGACCTAGAGAAATGTAAATAATGCACCTGAGCTAAATTCTAGGTGTCATAGAAAAGGGTCCGGATACTTTCAGTTGTGGTCAGAATTATTGGCACCTCTGGTAAATATGATCAAAGATGGCTGTAAAAAAAAATACATCTGCATGGTTTATCCATTTAATCTTTCATTCAAAAAATTCACATTAAAATCTAACCTTTCATTGAAGAAAAATAATTGAAAGGAGGGGGGTCACATTATGAAACAAATGTTTTTCTCCAAAACACGGACACAATTAATGGACAAAAATTTTTATGAGTAAAATATCTCTGAAGTATATTCCCATTAATATTTAAATATTTTGCACACCAGGGTGACTAGGAACATGAAATTATCTAGCAATGACGTCTTGTTTCACAGAATATGAGGAAACACAAAGGCCAAATTCCCTTAATCATTTAAAGTTTGAGTGGCCAAAGACTCTCCAAGGATCACAAAAGGACAATTGTAGAGATCAGTTAAGTCTTGGGGTCAGAAACACCTACATCACCACATATTGTTTGGGAGGGTTTCAAGAAAAATCCTCCTCGCTCATCCAAAAACAAACTCCAGCATATTCAATTGTCAGATACGTCTGGAACTTCAAACGGGACCTGGTTCTGTGGTCAGATAAAACTAAAAAAGTGATTTTTGGCAGAAAACCCACCAGATGGCCCACAGTTAAAAATACCGCTGGATCTTTAATGTTGTGGGCCTATTTTTTTGCTGGAGGTCCTGGACATCTTGTTCAGATACATGGTATCATGGATTCTAGCAAATACCAACAGATAAAAAATCAATACCTGACGGCCTCTGCTAGAAATCTTATAATGGGCCGTGGTTGGATCAGAACAATCATCCAAAACAAACATCAAAATCAACAAATGTGTCACGGAGCACAAAATGAAGCTGCTGCCATGACCATCCCAGTTTCCTGACCTGAATCCTATAGAAAATGAGTGGGGTGAACTGAAGAGAAGAAGCACCAACATGGAGCTGCAAATCTGAAGGATCTGGAGAGATTCTGTATGGAGGAATAGTCAGGTGTTCTCCAAATACACCAGGCATTATAGGAGAGGACTCAGAGCTGTTATCTTGGCAAAAGTAGGTTGCAAAAAGTATTTAATAAAAGGGCCAACGTGTTGTGGAGAAAAGCATTTATTTCATAATGTGATTTACCCCCCACTTTCAATTCTTTTAATTCAATGAAAGGTTCGATTTTGGCGATATTTTTAATGAAAGATCAAAAGGATAAACAATGCAGATTTACTTTTACATCTTTGATCATATTTACAAGAGGTGCCAATAATTCTGACCACAACTGTATGTCAATGTGATATTTTCAGTTTACATATTTTTAGTGATATACACTCACCTAAAGGATTATAAGGAACACCTGTTCAATTTCTCATTAATGCAATTATCTAATTAACCAATCACATGGCAGTTGCTTCAATGCATTTAGGGGTGTGGTCCTGGTCAAGACAATCTCCTGAACTCCAAACTGAATGTCGGAATGGGAAAGAAAAGTGATTTAAGCAATTTTGAGCGTGGCATGGTTGTTGGTGGAGTATTTCACAATCTGCAAAGTTACTGGGATTTTCACGCACCGCCATTTCTAGGGTTTACAAAGAATGGTGTGAAAAGGGAAAAACATCCAGTATGCGGCAGTCCTGTGGGCGAAAATGCCTTGTTGATGCTAGAGGTCAGAGGAGAATGGGCCGACTGATTCAAGCTGATAGAAGAGCAACTTTGACTGAAATAACCACTCGTTACAACCGAGGTATGCAGCAAAGCATTTGTGAAGCCACAACACGCACAACCTTGAGGCGGATGGGCTACAACAGCAGAAGACCCCACCGGGTACCACTCATCTCCACTACAAATAGGAAAAAGAGGCTACAATTTGCACGAGCTCACCAAAATTGGACAGTTGAAGACTGGGAAAATGTTGACTGGTCTGATGAGTCGCGATTTCAGTTGAGACATTCAGATGGTAGAGTCATAATTTGCCGTAAACAGAATGAGAACATGGATCCATCATGCCTTGTTACCACTGTGCAGGCTGGTGGTGGTGGTGTAATGGTGTGGGGGATGTTTTCTTGGCACGCTTTAGGCCCCTTAGTGCCAATTGGGCATCGTTTAAATGCCACGGCCTACCTGAGCATTGTTTCTGACCATGTCCATCCCTTTATGACCACCATGTACCCATCCTCTGATGGCTACTTCCAGCAGGATAATGCAACATGTCACAAAGCTCGAATCATTTCAAATTGGTTTATTGAACATGACAATGAGTTCACTGTACTAAAATGGCCCCCACAGTCACCAGATCTCAACCCAATAGAGCATCTTTGGGATGTGGTGGAACGGGAGCTTCGTGCCCTGGATGTGCATCCCACAAATCTCCATCAACTGCAAGATGCTATCCTATCAATATGGGCCAACATTTCTAAAGAATGCTTTCAGCACCTTGTTGAATCAATGCCACGTAGAATTAAGGCAGTTCTGAAGGCGAAAGGGGGTCAAACACAGTATTTTTATGGTGTTCCTAATAATCCTTTAGGTGAGTGTATGTTCAATGTCATATATTTCTTTCTAATAAAATGTGCAATATAAAGTATACATTTAGATTTTTCTTTGTTATTATGGTGTATGGAGTGTAGATTGATGTGGGATGAAAAACAATAAAAATTGTATCAAAATATGGCCACTAAACACCTAACATCATAAACAACAGTGGCATGGAAAACTCTTCAGAATGTCACAACCTTTATATTATTTCATTAATAGGCAAATTATCCATGCTTTATCAATCTGAAAAAAATTTATTCACAATAAAGAAGCCATGAAAAAAGTAGAAGATTTTAATGACCTAACAATAAAACTGAGGGTGGAAAAAGATGCAAGCTAAATGAAACATATTGCTCAATTTCCTCAAACGTTTCAAGTTCCTCTTTCAGGTATAACAGAATAGCAGACTATGTGAAAGAGCATTTTCTTCACATGCAAATATATTATTCAGTTTTAGACGTTTCAGATCTGATAATCATCCAAAAAAGGTTTTCTGCCATAGAACATGCATAAATTGTACCTATTCAATTTGTCTTTATTGTAACCATAATAAACAAGAATATAGGCTACAATAGTGGGTCTTATAAAGTGACACTATATGATTAAAGTGTCAAAATCTGATATATCTAAAAAAAAAAAAAAAATTATTATTAGATGTTTATGATTAGATGAGAGCATTTAGAAGAGACATTTTAAGCTCTCCAGCCTGCAGTTGATAATAATACTTTGTTACAGTACATATATATAATATATTAATACATTATCTGATTTACCTGTTCACCAGACTTGGAGTGTTTGACCGCCTGTTTTTACACTCTGAAATGGCATGAAACTGTCCTCCTACCCCGATTAAAATTAAGTGGCCGAGCACACAGCCGGATCATTTTAGAAAAAAGAACTTCTGCTTGCGCAAGAAACATTTCAAAACATTCTCCACTTCTTATTCTCCACAAAAAAGGGCAGTAAACATGATCACATGAACGCTGATTATGTATTTCTATAACATTAAACTGTTACTGGTGTTCAATGTTAATGGTTTTCACATGAAATAGAAGTGAACTTCTGCAACAGTCAGAAAATGTGTGTAGTCTGCCACCACTGATTATAATATTCATGAATGAACCAAAACATCACCTTATGTAACAACCAAGAACAGTTACTGTGTGAACTCTGATTACTGTGTTGATATACAGTAGTGCAGTAATTGTTCATTGAAAAAAGCAATGCACATCACAATCTTCATCTACATGTCCTCAATCTAAGCTCATGCTTCACTCCTCAGCACAATGGTAAGGCCAAAATTACAACAACAGAAACTCTTTTAAATCCAACATAACAGAACATTAATCATCCCAATTTACATTTAACAGAACATTTACTCTCCCAATGCAAAGCCATTACCAAGACAATACCATTTTACAATTTCAAATAGAATGTTCAACAGCTTTTTTGCCTTGACAAAACATAAGCAAAATGAATAAACAGCAAAAACATAAACGGTGACTGTTTCTGGCTTTTTAAATTAAATGAACCCTTATTTCCAGGGTTTGCAGAAGCAACCTTCTATTGTGGGGAACAGAAGACTGCAGCAGATTTAATTTTTGCATTCCTATTGGCTCCACTTCTTTCCAACACAAATAAATAAGAGATAAATTAAATCAGTCAAGCAAGCTGCCAAAACTATCATCCTGTGTAATATAACAAAAAAAAGTCATAAATATAGATGATTGTCTTTTGGACCTTTCTGGATTACAATCCGCCATCAAAATTATGTTTAATTATTCCAGCTGCTGTGTAAAATGCTATAAATGATCCGCCACCTGCAGCATCCTCACATGTGATAGCCTACTGGCCGAACTCCTTTACAGGGAGTGCAGAATTATTAGGCACGTTGATTTTCTGATCATATTTTTTTTCCAGGCACATTTGACCAATTCCAAACCACAGTAATCCTAATAACTACTATTGATTTAGTATTTAATAATGTATAAGTGATATATAATTGTTCATGAAGGCTGGAAATGAAAATCACCTTATATTCAGGTGTGCAGAATTATTAGGCATGTTTTCTTTTACAGATAAATTGAGCCAAAAAAGAGATTTAACTCAGACTGAAAAGTCAAAAAGTATTAAATGCCCATGAGAAGGATGCAATACTAATGCAATACTAGACATTGCAGTTAAGGCGTGACCATTGGACAGTGAAATGCTCGTTGGGTCAGCAGGATCAGACAAAAACATGTGGCGGAGAAAAGACATCTGTTAACTGCAAAAGAATTAAGAATTAAGGTGAAGAATTAAGGGTGAAACCATCAGGAACCCTTTAGTCTCCAGCGCCACCATTTTCCAAAGCTGCAACCTACCTGGAGTCTCCAGAAGTGCAAGGTGTCAGGATCTCAGAGACTTCAGTTAGGTAAAGAATCCTAAAAAATGACCCCCACTAAATAAGAATCATAAGCTGAAGTGTTGTAAAATACATGAAGAAGGTTTTTTTATAGGCTTTATGGACAGATAGGTTGAGAATGACTCTTGAAGGACCAGCACCACATCCTCTAGTACCACTGTTTGAAGAATTCATCTTCCAGAATCTGGCAGTACTTTTTGGGAGTTCATTTTAGTCCATCCTGAAGTCCGTTTTGCAGAGATGGACTAAAAATGAACTCCCAAAACGTACTGCCAGATTCTGGAAGATGAGTTTTTCTTCAGGTGCGTGATGTTCTCTTTTAATATGATGTCATTATGTTGCTGTCTTGCCGCCAGCCAATGGACCCCTGTCTGCCTGTGTTCCCGATCCTTGTTTGTTTCTATGGTTACTGATTATGTTAAGCACCTGTCTCTAGTTCTGTTGATTGTGTATTTAAGTCCTGAGTTTTCCTTAGTTCCTTGTCTAGTGTTAATGTTATGTTTAAGTGTGTAATGCTTTGTTTTCCCTGGTGGTCAATAGAGGTGAGTTTAAGCGTCTTCTTGGATTCTCCCTTGGATTAACACAGTTTAGCTACTTGTAACACCTGGTGACATTCGAATTTTGGAGGCATAGAATTCACAAAAAGTATTATTTTTATTTTGTTTGATTAGGTGTTTGATACAGAAAAAACACTATAGAGAATATAATTCTCTGTCATTATCAGTGTTGGGAGTAACGCATTACAAAAGTAAAGCATTACAGTAACATAGGCCTATTAGCCTACTTTTTGCTGTAACGCAGCAGTGTAAGGCATTACTAATCAATTTTCAGTAATAATTTACTCGGTAGATATTTAGTTGTCTAGCATTATACTACACACTTTAAGCCCATAATTCAATTTGTTTAAAATTAAACAAACAAACAAAAAAAAAGAAAAACAGCAAGACCGCGAGACAACGAATGAAAAATGCAAGTAAGTTATTACCTGTTCGTGGTCAGTCAATATCCGCGTGTGGTGTCCAAGTTTGTAAATAAACACTAAATGATAGCTCGCGCTGGCCAGTAGAAAAGCCATAGGTATGTATACGTATACATATCTATGAGAAAAGCGGCTAAAGAAGGCTTTTCAAAGAATAGCACAACAACGGCGAGCGCATTGAGTACAAACACCTCCGCAAACGGACGAGGCGCGCGCGCGCAGTCAGCAAAACAAAAGTAAACAAGGCTTAATGGATGAAGATGGCAGAAGACGACTGTACATTCGCGAGATGGACGTATGCGCATTACTTCGAAATCAGAGATAAGGACAAGAAGAACGTAATAGTCAAATGCAAATGCAGTCAAATGCAACCTTTGTCTAAAACCGAAAGAACCATCGACGTCGCGAAATAGCACTAGCAATTAAAAATTAAAAACATCTCTTGCACTTTGAGCATGATGGTTTTGTGTTGTGAACCTCTAGAATTCAAAGAGAATAAAATAATGACAACAATAAGAAAATAACAAATGTGCATCTTGTCATGGCATAGAGTTTACATAGTACAGTTCTGTTGTGTCTAATATGAACAGACCCAAGCTTTTTCCAAATATTGCCAGATAATCACTTTACCTCTACCATACTTTTAACAGACTTGGATCGTTTAATTCTGTCTGTCATCCTTTCTTGCATTGTCTTGAGCCTTCACTTCACTTTGCCAATGCTATATTGTTATAGCCTAGGATAGCCAACAGTCATTATGCTACATCATATCGCCTTCTACTGGATGTAAAATTCTCTAGTAACCTACATTTTGTAATTTTAGAATGTTAAGTTCTACTTCTGTAGTTATTTTGGTGAAAGTAACTCAAAAGTAATACAGGAGTAATGTAACGCATTACAATTATGAGACAGTAATATTGTAACATAACAAATTACTTTTAAATAACAGTAACAAGTAATCTATAATGTATTACAGTTTGTAAGTAACTTGCACAACACTGGTCATTATTCATAATTCTCTGTCATATTATTGTATTTCTGTGCCATGTTGTTTGCAATGTTGACTGGGCAAGCTCAGTTCAAATAATCTAAAGTTTTAGCTGCACTGTAATCATATGGCACATGGCCATAGACTTTAATAAACATAATATATATTTGAATGAAGCGTATATTTTTTCATCCAAAGTCAACTTGTTTTTGCTGTATTAAAGAGTTCAGTTACCGGAACTAACCACCAGAGGTCGCCAAGGTCCGCAAACTGCAGAGGTTCAGATGTGGATGTTTTAATCTACCAAGAAAACAATATCACCCATAATAGGCTACTCTGTTATTGTCGGTGCTTTGAAATGTGCAATTTTTAAAGCCACGTCTTTCTCCCACAAAGCCCCTTTTTCAGTCTTTGTAATTAACATTTATGTCTCAGCTGAAATGATGAAACTTCATGCGATTAACTCAGGATTTAACTAAGGACCACCTCACCACCTAAATAAATATCCCCCTGAGAGAAAGCAATGTCGCTGCCCGGCACAGAGGGTCCATTCTTCTGCTCAGTCTGTGTACTGTTTCTCAAAGCAAGAGTGGCTTCTATAACTGTTTCTCTCTCTGAGTATTCAAGAGGAGGCTGGCACCAGCATGACCATAAGTCATTGTCTAGAAAAAGCCTTGTTTCCTTTATATGCCCACTTTAAGAACTTTGGAGAACACACATTCACACTCAAAATACATTTGATATTTTGATTTGCTGGTCTCCGTTCACATTATATTATTTGGGTTTGAACCATGGTACGCTTGCGTCATCAAGCTGCAGCCGTGTATACTAGGTTTGAAGGAAATGATGCTTGCATCATTTTTTGTTTTTTGAACCTTTGGATTTGTTTCCAAAGCTCTGCTGAAGAATGTACTGCAGATTTCGAAAGAATGCAGGAGTTAATTTCTTTTGAAGGCAAGCAGAAATTAGATATACACCCTGTTGAAAAGCATATGCTGGTTAGGTATGTTATGAAGCATGGCAGCTGGTTTGAGATGGTTTAAGCTGGTCAAGTGTGGTCTTAAGTTGGTCCTAAGAAACTAGCTCTAGCTCAGGAACAGCTTAAACCAGCTCAAACCAGCTGCCATGCTTCAAAACATAACTAACCAGCATATGCTGTTATTTTTTCAACGGGGCATTCTCTCTGCTTGCAGAGCGTCAGTCACACTTGTCAGGAAAGATAGTGAGAACACAGAAATAAACGCAGTTTTATCAAATCATACTTCATCAATAGCAGTTCACTTCCACGATTTAGTATGATTGCATGCATATCAGCAGAAGACCGCCTGAGTCTGAGTTCACATGAGACCACCCTTTTATGTGGACTAGGGATCGGTTCGAGAATGAACCACATTGGTTCTTGTGGAAGCTCAAACGTGATGCGTAACACGAGAATGAACCTCATTGGTTCTTGCGGAAGCTCAAACGTGCTGCGTGACACATTTACATTTATGCATTTGGCAGACGCTTTTATCCAAAGCGACTTACAGTGCCCTTATTACAGGGACAGTCCCCCTGGAGCAACATAGAGTAAAGTGCCTTGCTCAAGGACACACTGGTGGTGACCGCTGGGATTGAACCAGCAACCTTCTGTGTATCAGTTCCATGGTTTAACCCACTGGACCACCATCTCACAAGAATGAACCTCATTGGTTCTTGCGGAAGCTCAAACGTGCTGCGTGACACGAGAATGAACCTCATTGGTTCTTGCGGAAGCTCAAACGTGATGCATAACACGAGAATGAACCTCATTGGTTCTTGCGGAAGCTCAAACGTGCTGCGTGACACGAGAATGAACCTCATTGGTTCTTGCAGAAGCTCAAACGTGCTGCGTGACACGAGAATGAACCTCATTGGTTCTTGCGGAAGCTCAAACGTGATGTTTGACACAAGAATGAACCTGATTGGTTCTTGCGGAAGCTCAAACGTGATGCGTAACACGAGAATGAACCTCATTGGTTCTTGCGGAAGCTCAAACGTGCTGCGTAACACGAGAATGAACCTCATTGGTTCTTGCGGAAGCTCAAACGTGCTGTGTGACACGAGAATGAACCTCATTGGTTCTTGCGGAAGCTCAAACGTGCTGCGTGACACGAGAATGAACCTCATTGGTTCTTGCGGAAGCTCAAACGTGCTGCGTGACACGAGAATGAACCTCATTGGTTCTTGCGGAAGCTCAAACGTGCTGCGTGACACGAGAATGAACCTCATTGGTTCTTGCGGAAGCTCAAACGTGCTGCGTGACACGAGAATGAACCTCATTGGTTCTTGCGGAAGCTCAAACTTGATGCGTGACACGAGAATGAACCTCATTGGTTCTTGCGGAAGCTCAAACGTGATGCGTAACACGAGAATGAACCTCATTGGTTCTTGCTGAAGCTCAAACGTGATGCGTAACACGAGAATGAACCTCATTGGTTCTTGCGGAAGCTTAAACGTGATGCGTAACACGAAAATGAACCTCATTGGTTCTTGCGGAAGCTCAAACGTGATGCGTAACACGAGAATGAACCTCACTGGTTCTTCATTTGTGTTCTGAAGATGAACGAAAGTCTCAAATTATGACAACATTTTCATTTTTGGGTGAACTATTCCTTTAACATCCACGGAACCTTTCCATTGCACAAAAGGTTCTTTATAGTGGAAAGAGATTCTTAGATTATTAAAATATTTTTTACACCAAAGTTTTCTTTCTTTTTTTTTTAAGTGTGAATATACTACAGCTTAATATCTGCCAGTGTTCAGAAAAACGAAAGTTCACTGTGTGAGTTCAGGATAAAATATGGGTTGGAGAATGAAAATGAAATAATAATGGCTGTCCTACAATATGTTTTGTATGCGAATTAGAGGACAGTTTGGATAAACATGTATTGTGCATGGATATTTGGAAAACCATGACTGCATGAGTTTATATTAGCCAGAGTGAGTTTGGACATGTTTAATATAAACCCAGATACAAATATTTCGCAAACTGTAGTGTTCATAATATATTCCCACATAAAATGAAGTCAAAATAATTCACTTGTCTGCACACATTTTCAGCTCACTATCTGCAAAAAGCTACAAAGATTCTGGAAAACTGTTAAAATTGCTCTAAAAAGAGAAGCATGTTCAGATGTGGTTCTTACCGCTTGAGAGAACGACCAGGATCGCATGGCACTGTTGCTGTACCTGCTGGGGAGACGATGATGGATTTAATACAGGAACAGGCATGGCAAAATAAACTGTATGTCTGAAGCTAAAATAACAGAACACTTTTGTCAAGTAAAAATCACGTGGCATGAAATCCATTTGCACACAGAGTTTCCTTAACCTCATATATTTTCATATGTTGCTATATACTGTACGATGTGGTTTATGAGATTTGTGTGTGTGTTTTGTGTCTGTATAATTATATGTATTCAATGAAAACATAAAATACACACATTTTCAGTCTTACATACAGTTCATTTAGATTGTCTGTTCTGTTTTCTAAGGATTCATGCATTATGCAAGTCTTTTTAAACTGTCTATTGCTTTTACATAGGCTAAAGTGCAACAATTAATTACATAAAAAGCCCACAAATTGATATCATTCAAAGGCATTTTCTTATAATATTGTGGCAGAATAAATCATTGAATATACATAAGTAGCTCGATCAGGCATAACATTATGACCTAATATTGTTTTGGTCCCCCTTTTGCTGCCAAAACATCCCTGACCTGTTGAGGCATGGACTCCACTAGACCCCTGAAGGTGTGCTGTGGTACCTGGCACCAAGATGTTAGCAGCAGATCCTTTAAGTCCCGTAAGTTGTGAGGTGGGGCCTCCATGGATCCGACTTGTTTGTTCAGCACATCCCACAGATGCTCGATTGGATTGGAATTTGGAGGCCAAGTCAACACCTCAAACTCGTTGTGCCCCTCAGAACCATTCCTGAACCATTTTTCCTTTTTGGCAGGCGCATTATCCTGTTGAAAGAGCCACAGCCACCAGGGAATACCGTTTCCATGAAAGGGTATACATGGTCTGCAACAATGCTTGGGTAGGTGGTACGTGTCAAAGTAACAGGACCCAAGGTTTCCCAGCAGAACATTGCCCAAAGCATCACACTGCCTCCGCCGGCTTGACTTCTTCCCATAGTGAATCCTGGTGCCATGTGTTCTCCAGGTAATCGACAGACACGCACCCGGCCATCCACGTGATGTAAAAGAAAACATGATTCATCAGACCAGGCTACCTTCTTCAATTGCTCCATGGTCCAGGTCTGATGCTCACGTGCCAACTGTTGGCACTTTCGGCGGTGAACAGGGGTCAGCATGGTCACCCTGACTGGTCTGCGGCTATGCAGCTCCATACACAAAACTGTGATGCACTGTGTATTCGGACACCTTTCTATCAGAACCAGCATTAACTTCTTGAGCAATTTGAGCTCCAGTAGCTCGTCTGTTTGATCGGATCACATGGGCCAGCCTTCGCTCCCCACGTGCATCAATGAGCCTTGGCCGCCCATAACCCTGTCGCCCGTTCACCACTGTTCCTTCCTTGGAGCACTTTTGATAGATCCTGACCACTGCAGACCGGGAACACCCCACAAGAGCTGCAGTTTTGGAGATGCTCTGACCCAGTCGTCTTGCCATCGCAATTTGGCCCTTGTCAAACTCGCTCAAATCCTTACGCTTGCTCATTTTTCCTGCTTCTAACACATAAACTTTGAGGACAAAATGTTCACTTGCTGCCTAATATATCCCACCCACTAACAGGGGCCGTGATGAAGAGATAAATCAGTGTTATGTCATTGGTCATAATGTTATGCCTGATCGGTGTATATATATATATATATATATATATATATATATATATATATATATATATATATATATATATATATATATATATATATATATATATATATATATATATATATATATATTTTATTACCATGTTGTCACATGTCTGTTTGGTCCTTCTGTTGTGTTTTGATTCTGTCACATGTTGTCTTAGTTTACCGCCCGCAGTCTGTTTCCTTGGTTACCCTTGTTAGTTAAGTTCTGTTCAGCTGCATCTGCTATTTAAGTTCCTCTTGTTCACTCAGTCTTTGTCCGGTCACCGTTATGATAGATGTGTTGTGCTGTTGCCTGTCTTTAGTTTAGTTGTATTAAACCACATTTGGAATTGTATCTGCCTGCCTGTCTTCGTCTTCCTGCACACACCCGTGACACATATTGAGTTATTTTGCAATCAAGGTCTATCGTGCATTCTGTCTGCAGTATTTCTAATTAGTGGTCTATGACCACATGCGTCTCATTGATGATTGCATTGTGTCTCGCCATGAGTGAAACTTAGGTGCTTCTTCAAATTCTAATAGCTTCAATTATATTGAAATCCCCTGTATGTATGTATTGGTCAAGGGGTATGATTAATAGACACAAACTAAAGAGCTAAATGACTGAAAGTATTAAAAGTCTTGCAAATGCTACTTGGGAATTTTTTTTGGTTTCACAAAAAGATAATGATGAATATGAAATATTATTATTAAACAGCAGAAACATTGAAAGGATTAGCCATTTCTAATTATGTGCAGGTTTCAGCAGTAGCCTTCACTCATCAGATCTAGGCTGCCAAGACTAAGCCATGTAACTAAAAATCCACTGCCCAGTTTTCAAAGTTATCCAGACAATTTAATTAAGTTACTTTTCTTTTTTTATACACATTACAAATTGTTCTTTCTAAAATAATAAATCACTCAATGTTTACATGAAAATGTAGTTTCAAACACACACAATATTAAGTTGCTTTTTAACTTTTCAACCATGAATTTATGTAAGATGTGGTAAAAGGTCCACTGATTTTATTTTATAGTGTGTACTACTAAGTTTCATCCTGGCTGGTTCATTTGGCCTAGAGACATTTAAAGGTATGCCAAAAATGTAACCATTGTGAAATAAATCATATACTGTCTGAGAAAATGTATAATAATCAACCTCCACATGTAATGGTTAATGTTCCAGTACTTGGGGTTGTCTCGTTTTGGTCCATGGGGAATTTAAACCATGTCACCACACTATTGCATGCTAAAAATACACATGGTGCAGCAAGGCCACAGAGCATCTCGCATCCTGGCAGGAAGAGCACATTCCTGATAACTGAGCTTAAACTATTTGAGCTAAGATTCTTCCTGTGCTTTTGTTTTGGCTCACAGTGACTGTGAAGCCGGGATGGACGCTGCTCATTTAGTTCTGCACCCACCTGTTGATGAACGCGTTGTTGGAGACCCAGTCAGGATCCTGTGGCAGGACATAAAGAACAGTTAATATATGTTTCAACATGGAAAGGGCTGACTGATCCTTATTGACTTTTCTGTGCATTTATAACTTTTCAACATTTTAAACATTCAGCTTTTGCTGTTCTTGTAGATGCGGATGGCCACCCTTTATAAGCTACAGTTTTTGCTGACTAATTACATATAAGACAAGGTTCTAGGCAAAAGGTGTTATATACACACATGCATCACTCGCAAAACATGCCTCATATTTATCCGTGCATTATATAATATAATACAATATTAATAATTCAATATAATTTATACTATAATTCAAAGAGTGGATTCACATTCCATGCAGAGGCCATTGCTTGTTACTTTGCTCAGCAGAGATCAATGCATTTCGTCCATAAAATACATTTCATTGAGCGTTTTGCCAACAATCAATTTTTGTTTTTGTGAAATAGGGTAATGCAGTAAATATGGAACCATTCAAAAGGTCAGTATGAAAATATTAGGGTAAGTTGGATTGATAGATAAAGGCAGAGAAAACAGAAAAAGTTAGACGGACTGTAAAACCTTAACGTAAAAGGAAAGGAGCAGAGAAAATGTGCATGAAGTTGCACACAATTAGTATGTTTGATTATCATGCACACCTGTCATTCATTTCTTTAATTGGTTTTGTTTGTATTTAAGTTTTTCTTTCAGTTCATTGTGTTCTCGTCATGTTTGTTGTGTTCGAGGGTTCTGTCATGTGTTTTGTTTTGAGTTTTGTTATTAATGAATCTTTAAACTGCTGCGATTATGTCCATTTATCACCGTTATTTGCAACCGTTTTGACCGTGCTTTGGTCTTCTTTTCTTATGGAGTTAAATCTGTACTCAATGTCAAAGTATTAGCCGTTACTGACCTAACAGACAAACGATGCATCTTTTTAAAATAAAGACAACTAAAAAATTCAATGAAGACAATACAAAAACATCTGGAATAGCAGCTTTAATGGGCAGAAGCAAATAACGTGGCACAAAATGTAAATGTGGTTCAAAACACCATTTGCTTAGTTAATCGTTATAGTTAATAGTGCAGAATAAAAAAGACTGTTGTTGCAGTTGAACGGTATCTTATTTTTTATTTAAGTTCAATCTTATTTGTAATTGTGGCGGGCAGCGAGGCCGAGGGACCGTGAGGGCGGGACGAGGCGGCGCTCATCAGGGAGGATGAGCGCCAGCTGCGCGCCGCAGCGATCTCGGCCCTTGCGGAGGAGTGAGGGACTATAAAGGAGGAGCGACAACAGTGGTGCCGAAACCCGGGAGGAAGGAGGGACGCGCTGTCGAAGAGCCCTCGCAGCTGAGGGGGATCGCGGTGCCGCGGAGTTCGGGCAGCGCGGAGGAGAGAAGTCCGCGAGCGGCTGCCCGAAGCGGTGGTGCTGGAGCGGATGAAGGTCGGTGGGACGGAGAGCTCGCTGCCGTGCCCCTGGGTCGAGGTGGGGTGGCTGCCGTCCTAGAGGGAGCGCGGAGGAGTCACCGGCGTTCGCCGTGGGCCGGAGCCTGTATCCCTCCGCCGTGTAGGGGAGGGGCAGGGAGCGCGCGGGACTCGCTGCCGGCTGCCCTCGACAGGAGGAGCCACCGCCGGCCGCCAGGGGGCGGAGGACCGTCGAGCCGTCCACCGGCCGTCCAGTACCACCGCATGGCACCGCGAAGAAGAACCTCTTGGCTGGCTGAGGACCGAGCGGCAGTGTGTCTGGGAACCGGACCAGAATTTTTTTTTTTTTTTCTCTCTTTTCTCCTCTCTCCACTCTCTCGTCCCTGTCGCTCCTCAGGTTCCTCGCTCCGTTCTCTCACCTCGCTGTTCTTACCCCCAGGTCCCGCGGCCGCCGTGATCGGCCCCCCCGGGGAGGGGGGGGGGGGGGGAGTAGAGCGCAGACTCGGGAGTACCCCCCGGCCTGCGAAGGGCGTTGGGGGTATGTGGCGGGCAGCGAGGCCGAGGGACCGTGAGGGCGGGACGAGGCGGCGCTCATCAGGGAGGATGAGCGCCAGCTGCGCGCCGCAGCGATCTCGGCCCTTGCGGAGGAGTGAGG
Organism: Gobio gobio; assembly: GCF_949357685.1. NCBI lineage: Eukaryota > Metazoa > Chordata > Actinopteri > Cypriniformes > Gobionidae > Gobio > Gobio gobio. The sequence continues at coordinate 43,438,064 of NC_137106.1, forward strand.
GACTATAAAGGAGGAGCGACAACAGTGAGGGACGAGAGAGGACCAGGCCTGGATTTTATGTTATGTTTTATTTTGTGTTCGCTGCAGTCGTCCGTGAGGGGCTGCAGCTTTTTATTTTCATTTTGTGTTTGTTTGTATGTAGGCGGCAGTCGACCGTGAGGGGCTGTCGCCGCCATTTTATTTTGTGTTTATTTGATTAAAAGTTTGTTTAATGTCCGCCGGTTCCCGCCTCCTTCTTCCCGTACAAACAACGTTTTACTACAGTAATATTTGTTTTGTTTTATTTTGATCATTTTCTCTCTATTGTTTGAACGTGCTACCATTTTTCAATTACAATTTAATATCTAGATTGGCTAAAAAGCATAGATTTTACAGTGACAAGCTAAGAATGCTGTCATAATTGATTCACCATTAATTCAAAACTTTATTATTAACCTTATAATTTTCTTTATTCTAACACAAAATGAGATTTTTTTTTCATAATGTCTGAGCTGCTCTTTTCAATACCACAAAAAAGGTCATACATTTTTTTATAAAAACCATGTGCACTATATGTATCTTCTAAAGCCAAAGCTTGTAGATCTGTGAAATTTTAATCAACCTGCAAAACATTCATTTTTGTTAACAAAGAAAGAATATAATACAGATTTGTAACGACACAGGGTGAGTAAATGACATCAGAATTTTTACTTTTTGAGTGAACTGTCCCTTTAATAAAAAATAAGAAAAAATGTTTTTACAAAAATCATCGTTTTCAATATGCAATAAGCATTTGAAAAAAAATATATACTGTTAATATACCCATGTTATATACCCAGCAAAGCACAACACCACAAATTCAAAAAAGATCAAAAACTGATTTATACTTTGGTGTAATGTAATGATTAAATTAAAAAAATTCAAAATAATTTACTCACAACTCATACTCCTAGCACATAAAGGAGACAACACAATTGAACCATGATGAAACTCATAGAAACTTTGGAAAAAAAAGTTTGCTCAACCCTCCAATTACATGAATTGAAGGTTACACAAAGCAAGAGAAACAACATGGTGCTTTTGTTTCACTGATTAGATATTAGTGGACTAAACTGTTTGGAAAGACACATGGGTTTAACAGAAATGGAAAAACTTTTTCATTTCTTTTCTTTTTACCAGATTCATTTTTTCCAACCATAAGCTATGTAAAAGTACTACTGTTACATAAACACTTTAAATTTCATGGATAGCACTGTGGAAATAGCTGAGGTAGATGCACATTTTCAAATGGCTTCATATACAAATTAATACTGTGGCGTACAAGACCATTTTTCTGAAAAGCAAACCCGAGATAATGTATCTCATTTTCCCCACATGTGTTTCCAAACCTACAATTCTGAGGTTAAATTCTAGTCGTTTTAGACACATTAAGGCAATCTAGTCAAGTAGTAAAATAAGAGGCACAAAGAAATATCCCGAGAAAAGGAGAGTGAAAGCATGAGAAAAGAGTCACCGCACACAGCTGGACAAAGGGAGAAGGCAAGCTGACATTAGTGAGTCAATAGCTTAAGCCGTGTGATCCAACTGACCAGTAGCGAGGGCTCCGCGGGCGGCCGTTTGGGGCTGGATGTCATGGGGGTCTTTTTGACTAAGTCCTCTTGATATGGTATGGTGGCACTGTTGTGTAGATCTGAACTGCAGAGGAATCGGCTGTTCCGTGAGTAGTCGATCCCGTAAGCGGGTCTTTCGGCTGTGAACTTGTACGACGAGCCTGGGCCCGAGGCCTCCTCAGCGATAGTTGGTATGCGCTCGTTGCTAAGGTATCTGTACAGGAGATCTTCACCTACACCAGAAGATTAAAAGATGCATGAAATGTACAGATGCTTTAAATTCCCTTGAACAAATTCATGTTTCAACAATCATATGGTGTGTAAACATTTGTAATATTTGATCTGCAAATGTGTAATCCACTATTTGCAGTGGGTATATTTTTCTTGCGATTTCTTGCGATCTTGGTTATGCGATACCAACATAATTCTTGTGAGTAGAGTTTAGCTTTATGAAAAGTGATTTTCATAAACACTACTGTTCAAAATGTGGGGTTGGCAGTGGTGTAAAGTAACGAATTACAAATACTCTCGTTACTGTAATTGAGTAGTTTTTCTCAGGAATTGCACTTTTACTTTTACTTGAGTACATTTTAAGTGCTGTATCTGTACTTTTACTGCGCTATTTTCCCTAAACCTGCAGTCGCTCGTTTATTTTTGTCCTGTCAATATGATTGGCCAAGGCGAATAATAAGTCCTGTCTCCATGCGTCACGCGTGTGACTCCCGTCATATCAACCATAGCGTTAGGGAGTCGCGACCAGCCTAGAGTGAGAGGCACGCGCGCTTTATGAAAGGGGGTTGTTGCTGGTTACTGTATGATGACTTAAATCATGAAATTGCTCCGTGAGCCAACATACATCCACATCTCAGCGTAGTTTATCAACTGAGCGAGGAGAGAACGCGTCCAAAGTTAAGTGTTTCTTAAAGGGGCGGTACACTTCATTACAAATCATTTATAAAACTCCAAAAATATACATACCAGCATAATTAAATCAAAAGACAATCCAATGAAAATCAAAAAATATATTCAAAATAAGAGAATCAGAGTTTTTAATAATAAAGAAAAGATTTTGAGTGAAAATTATAATGTTGATTTTACACTCATTACAAGTGCATATTTTAATGTAATGTGTTCTCACATGGCGATTTAAATTGTAGATTGTAGTCCATGTATAAAGCAAATAACTTTCATAAAACATCAGATTTATATTTAAATCAGGTTTATGTTTTTAATTACAAGCAAAAATAATCAGTGGTGAAAATTGTGAGTTACTCGATTCTGATTTCTGAAGTGTATTCTTTTAACAGAGAAAACATCCATTGAAATTAAAGCATTACAATGTATGCGTCTTGAAAAGAAAGAACTGCTTTTTTAACATAAAATTGTTAATGTACAATGCTTTGCAACCTTTTTTAATTAACCGCAAGAAAACCTCTAAAGAATGGTTGTCATAAATTTTACCAGATTATTGGTTGCTTTCTCAAATATTACATGGCTGTATTTTTAGTGCTAACAGTCAAAAATAAAACTTGGAGAAATATTGAAATACTGTTGATCTCATGTTTTTTTGTTCTTACTGAGAATCATCCATAAAAGAGTAAGCAACATTTTTTATTTGCAGGGTATAAAGTGGAATAACATTCATAGCATAATACTCACTACTCACTACTCTTGAGTACTTTTACAAGGGCTACTTTTTACTCCTACTATGAGTAGTATTTAGGACAGGTACTTTTACTCTACTTTTTGACAAGTAACAGTACTTTTACTTGAGTATGCTTTTTCAGTACTCTTTCCACCACTGGGGGTTGGTATGATTTTTAAAATGTTTTTGAAAGAAGTCACTTATGCTCACAAAGGCTGCATTTATTTGATAAATATACAGTAAAAATGACTAAGAAACATCTTTTTACAGATGTTACAGTCTATATGCCAGATTTACTAACAGCTTGCACCAGTGCAAACCCTCTTTTGCCGTTAAAAACTAGTCAGGATTTACTAATGACAGGGTTATTTTTGCGGCTGACCTTATTGCATATGCATGTGTAGGGGTTTCCCTTTCAGATTTAACATTTATGAAAGGAGATTATTTAAATATTTAGTCAATCATTTTATCACTTAAAACTCATCTTTGATCACCAAAATTACACATTTAAATGTTTTTTTCCTGTGCATGTCTTCATGCCTTAAAATAGCTTGATTGTAACTCTACAACCTTGCTTCATTTAGTATATGCGAGCCATGAATATGCAAATTAGCCCCGCCTCTATGACGTATTGACAAGCGCTGAGGCGCAGAGGATAGAGCAAAACAAAACATTGGTCACAAAATAGAAGTCTAAAACTTTAAATGTAAAATAGAAATGTGGGAGGAGCTTGAGTTTGTTGTCCAGCCCAATTTGTTTGAACTGTGAGATTACTCTCACCTAAGCTTACACTACTTCTACATCCTACGTCATGCGTCAGGTCAAATGTCACTCTTCCACCGGAACTAGACTTTTTACAAACGGATGGACAAGTCTAAATTAGTTTTTAGAGGAACAATAATATTGATTCTTACAGTGTGTTCACACTCGTAGTTTGATACTCTTGGTTCTTTTTTCTGTCCTTGGTTCTCTTTGTCACTCATATGTGTGCATATGGTGGTATTTTTACCAGCTGAGAACTCATAGAGAGTTTATAAAATGTGTAAATCCAGGAATTCCTCCATTACACACAAATGAAGCTCTGCTGCAAGAAGACGGCGGCTCTGATGCCTATACCGAACAGTATTGGACAACATTGCACCTATTATGAGAACCATGTATGCTTAAAGGAACATGGCACTATTTTTGAAAATAGGCTCATTTTCATCCCCCCTAGAGATAAACAGTTGAGTTTTACCGTTTTCGAATCCATTCAGCTGATCTCCGGGTCTGGCGGTAGCACTTTTAGCATAGCTTAGCATTGATCATTGAATCTGACCAGAGCGTTAGCATCTCACTCAAAACAATGACCAAAGAGTTTCAATATTTTTCCTATTTAAAACTTGACTCTTCATCTTGACTAAAACTTGACAAGTTACATTGTGTACCGACGCTGCGTAATATCATTGTGCCGCTGCACCCGTGGTACGGCAGCAAAGTTCCTTGATTATAACGCAGGAATGAGAGAATAGTTCCTAGCCATATCGGCCTAGAAAATCACAACTTTTCATTTTTTCATTCTTAGTACACTATGTAGCTACAGAAGAGTCAAGTTTTAAATAGGAAAAATATCGAAATTCTTTGGTAATTTTTTGAGCTATGCTAAAAGTGCTACCGACAGACCCGGAGATTGGCTGAATGGATTCGAAAATGGTAAAATTCAACCATTTAACTCTAGGGGAGTTGGAAAATGAGTGTTTTTTCGAAAAAGTGTCGTGTTCCTTTAAGCATTTGGTCCTTTTTAGGTTCGCATCTTGTGAAATCATATCCTGTTTTTATGTTCGGATGGCAGCGTTCAGACTTGTTCAAATGAACCAAACAAACAGAAGATAACAAAGGTAATGCGTATTTGGCGTGCTGTCCGAGGCGTGGGCTCCGAATTTGGCCCGTACCCAGAGAACTATAGGAATAGTTAGAAATGAGGAGATGGGGTGGAGGAGGGATGCTGGAAAACTGTCATAGAACATACAGTAATTCTGCTGTATATATATACCTCTTGTCTCATGAATTGAGTTGATTAACTGAATGTGCTTCTCCTGTGTCACAAAGTTCGGGAGGAGCAAGTTCAGATAATTAACCTAATTAATTATCTGAACTTGCTCCTCCCGAACTTTGTGAATAAAACATTGTGTGAACAAGTTCTCAAGTAAAAAACCCTCAAATTCTCCATGTGAAATCCTCCTCCGAGGCCTGTGACGTGGCTAAAAACAGACTAGTTAATGTGGCACGTTTTTGTGAAGGTGTTCTGTACCTTTCCGTCCCTGTGTCCAGGGCTTCGCATACAGGTCTGCCACGCTCAAACATGTATCCACTGGCATAGACAGAGGTCGCTGTTTACCTGTGTGCACATTCATGAGAAACAGACAATTAGTCACACTTAATAAAAACGTACAAGAGGACCTGGCATGCCAAAGGAGTTGTTTGATTTAAGATACACTGCAATGATACCATTACCATTATCTATTAGAACAGCATCCACTCTATGGATGTTAAATAAAAAAAACATATTTATTTTCTTTGGCCTTTGAAGTTTTATAAATCAGGTAATTTTTTTCCAGGAAGGTCCCGTTGAGATTATCTAAAGAAATCTCTTCTTCCAGGGAGTCCTGGCCAAGATGGCCGTAATAAAATTTCACATAAACATATAACACACATGATACATTCTAAATAGTCAAAACTAAAACATTTATCATAAATCAACTAATTAAAACAGAAACAAGATTCATTCATTTTACACTGCAAAATTTTTTTTTGCTATTGCTATTTTTGTAATTCTCAGTATACTATAATACAGTATGTGACGTTATACTGCTTTGTCTTAGTCCCATAAAGCACATTGATTAGCATCATATATGGTTCTATATAAATACAATTTGACATTTGACAGTGATAAAAGAAATTGTTGAATGTAAATCTGAAATATTGACCATGTGATGAGGATCTTCCTCTTGGACGCATCTGCACGTTGACCTCAACTGGGTGAACAGACAGTTTGTCGTAGTCTGTGATTGTGAAGCGCCGGTGGCTCTCCAGGTCCAGGAAGGAGTTTGGGGACTCGGAGCCTTTAGGTCTGGCATTGAGGCTGCTGTATGAGCCATTCCGTACTTCCCTATAACAGCGGACAAAAGTTTATTTAATCAGCAGGAACAATTAAATAATATAGTTACTGTAATTTCAGAAATACAGAGCTTGGAAAAGTACTGCATTGGGTACCAAGTGATGGAATCCAATGGTAATGTATGGCTCTTTGATTAAATTTGAGTACTTGATTTAAAAAAAAATAAAAAATCCGATGCAACCCGTGTTGCGTAACCAACAAAATACCAGAAGTGGCACATTCCTGGACAAGAATCTATGAACCACGTTATTAGACCGTTTTCTAAGGCTGCACAATAGATTAAAACCATTTAAAAATTATAATATAGCATTGTGCTATATGCATACAGTTTATGTGCGTCTCAGAGTGGTTCCACTCACAGTAAACGCTGCTCCCCAGTCATGAACTCAGTCTCTGCCTGTGTCAATGGGCGTGCTGGTCTGAAGACAAGGTGTGTTCAAGCGCATTGTTGGCGCGTTGCTATTTTGAGGCAATTGAAAACGACTGAACAAAAACCTGGTCTAAAGTCAATAGCGCAGTATTTTTTGTGTTATTTAACACCGTGGGCGCGTTGGTAATGTGCTTCTATAGGCAAGTGCACAACCGCGTACACTCTGCTTATTACACACAGGGATGCGTAGCAGCATACAAACATTTTTAAATATAAAAAATACAAGAAATCCTCTCTGGTGAAGCATTCAGTCTTTCCACTTGTAAATTCCACCACGTAAATAGCAAATCCGCCATGGTGCAAGCGCAACTGGCTTTTAAAGGGAATGGGAGATGAGACTCTGATTGGTTTATTGCAAGTTATACCCATATATGACTCATTAAAAGACTAGGTACAACCCTTTTGGACCATGTGACTGGTGAGCCAACATTTTTTTCAGTTTTTAAATTTGCAAAAGTGGATCCAGACATGCCCTAAGTGCACCTGTGGTGTGCGCTTCAGACCATGCACATTTAGATCGTTAAAATAGAGCCCAAAGTCTGATGTGCTTTGTGTTTCATATCTAAGTGTTGCACTGTTATCATTTACATGCATGAAGTGTCTCAGCAGCTCAGTTGACAAACTCTGCATATGCAGTGAGTTTAGGTTGTTTGTAATGTCCATCTGAACACAATGTGTGCCATTCCACCAGATTTGTAATGTAAATCATTTATAAAAACCTACACAAACACAGTAGAATGCACTAATATGTTTCTAAATACGTGAACTGTTGTTCATTGCAATTTCAAAATAAAAGTCTCACTCTGAGTTTGTGTTTTGATTTCATATTCTTGTTCAAGAATTTACACTGGCTGTAGCACTATCCTAAAGAATATTAAAGATTAATTGGAAATTTGAATTAAATGTTGTTTGTCTAAAATTAAACAAGGATTTGATCATGCTGTAAACAAGAGATGGGCAACTTCGATCCTGGACTGCCACTGTGCTGCAGAGTTTATGCTGCGTTCATGCCACGTCGTAATTACCGTAAATAGGAGATGACAACACATGACACTGTACTTGGAGCTGTATATGTTTCTATTGCATTATTAACGGCCAAATATATCTGCAGTGGTCACGTGGTACAAGTCATAGCTCTCAGAAAATTAAGAATCTTAAGCGGTAATTACAAGTTCTATGATCTGATTTAAAAGTCAGAATAGTTACGTAATTACGACATGGCGTGAACGCACCTTTAACGCCAACCCTAATCAATCGTCAAAAATAATCGACTCATTACTCGATTACCAAAATAACAATTAGTGACAGCCCCAAATATCATTATATTTTGATATATCCGATGTATGGAATGTTTAGCATAATCAAAATACCATGATATTTACAAGGTATTTGAATGCTCTATGTTACAAGAGAACATTCCTGGGTGTTTCAGCTTCCAGGCTCACCGTGGAGTGTAAGGCACTGAGGGAGGAGGAGGGATGTACAGGTCCAGTATGGCAGGCTTGTCCTTCCTACTGCAGAGTTTGACAGATTCGTCTGGTGACTGACTCTTACTAGGAGAGGTGGAGCTCTGATGAAACATGATGAAAACCTTTAGTAAGACATCTCTTCACAAATAAAAAGGCACATCATCAAGGTATCACTAAATGGAGTAACAAATAATAGACTGATACTGTATATCAATGCAGCAACATTTGTTCAAACAAAATACTTGATATGATGTGTGTTAGGAAATAAATTAATTATACATACACAGTATAATATATTACTCAATTATATATTTTCAAATAATATAATAATAGATCTATTGTTCAAACGATTTAGACATTAAAGTGTGACTGAAGTATCCAAATACTTTTTGAGGCCGCTGTATAAACCAAAACATGGCACATACACCTAATTTTTCATTTTCAATTTGATTTGAAGATTTATAAACTATGGAGCTCCCCCACATGACATGCAAACAAAAATATATAGCGTGGCCATAATTTTCTAATTCATTCACTTGTTTTAGTTAAATTGTGGCCATAAGTTAAGAATTAATTCCCACAACTTATGAATTTGTTTTCTTTTTTTTGGTAAATCATTAAATCATGGCCATGTTGAACTTATTCGTTCCCTCGTTTTGATTCAACTAAATCAAGGTAATGAATTATTACAACAAGGCCAAGTTTTAGCAAAACGATAGAACTAATTAGTGAAACGTGCTGATATATTAGTAAATCGTGGAAATTAATTGTTAATTTGTGGCCACAACATACATATTTTTCTCCTGCATGCCATGTGTGGGGCTCTGTAATAAACCACAGCCTTTTGTGCAAATAATATTGCTGACATTCCCTTGGTGCAACTAGAGGCCTAGAGATTAGAATGATTTCTGAAGGATCATGTGAAGACTGGGGTAATGTCTGGTGAAAATTCAGCTTTGTCATCACAAGAATACATTACATTTTAACATATATTCAAATAGAACGCAGTTCCTTTCAATTGTAATAATAGTTCACAATGTTCCTGTTTTTACTGTATTTTTGAGCAAATAAATACAGTCCTGGGGCCAGATTTACTAAACAGGGCAAATTAGCGTGAAAGCTAGGGTAGTCATTTCCATAACACCAAAAAGGAGGACACTTTGCAGCATTTAGTGAAGCAAGAATAATTGCATAGGACTCTGGTGTTCTCGCAACTACAATACAATTTTGTCCATTATATCGATGGTATCATGATACAGTGATTCTGAAATAGCCTACTCTATTCATTGCCAGACCATTTGATCTACGATATATCTTGAAGTAGACCTATGTGTAAGAGGCAAAAAAGTGTTTGTTCACAGTATTTGTATTTATTCACAATGTGATGTCTGTTTCAAAAACTGACCACTGAGATGAACCTGTCTTGCAAAGGGCACAGTGCCTAAAAACCAGAGTTGGACGAAGTACACAACTCCTTTACTTGAGGGAAAGTAAAAGTACTACTGGTCAAATATTACTCCGTTACAAGTCAAAGTTGTAAAAAACTATTTTTACTTAAAGGGTTAGTTCACCCAAAAATGAAAATTCTGTCATTAATTACTTACCCTCATGTCGTTCGACACCCGTAAGACCTCCGTTCATCTTCGGAACAGAAATGAAGATATTTTAGTTGAAATCTGATTGCTCTGAAAGGCCTCCATTGGCACAATGGCACTTTACACTCTCAAGACCCTTAAAAGGTACTAAAGACGTCGTTACAAAGTCCATCTCACTACAGTGGTTCTAAAATAACTTTATGAATCGGCGAGAATAGTTTTTGTGCGCAAAAAAACCCTAAATAACGACTTACATAGTGATGACGATTTCAAAACAAGGCATCATGAAGCTTCGAAGCGTTATGAATCAGCGAGTCGATTCAGTGGTTTGAATCGCCAAATTTCAGCAGTTTCATGATTCGGCTCACTGATTCATAACGCTTCGAAGCTTAATGATGCCTTGTTTTGAAATCGTCATCACTATGTAAGTCGTTATTTTGGGTTTTTTTGCGCAAAAAATCTATTCTCGCCGATTCATAAAGTTATTTTAGAACCACTGTAGTGAGATGGACTTTGTAACGACGTCTTTAGAACCTTTTAAGGGTCTTGAGAGTGTAAAGTGCCATTGTGCCAATGGAGGCCTTTCAGAGCCATCAGATTTCAACTAAAATATCTTCATTTCTGTTCCGGTCTTACGGGTGTCGAACGACATGAGGGTAAGTAATTAATCACAGAATTTTCATTTTTTGGTGAACTAACCCTTTAAGTAAAAGTACAGAAGTACTTGTTTTTAAAAGTAGAGGAGAAGAGGAGAAGGAGAAGAGCGAGCTCGGAAAAAGGCGGATTCGAACCCAGGTTGATCGCGTCAAAACCAAGATCCTTAAGCCTTATGCTTAACTGAATGCGCCTCTGAAGAGGTGGAAATACACACCTTTTTTAAATCTTGTTTGGCCCAACCAGGCATTGTTAGGCGGAGCTAGTGCAAATAGCGCTTGCCAACAAGGCACGCTATTTGCACTTGGTGTAAATAAGACACTCCGATAAATTTTTCGTCTGAAAGGGAAACTCCTACAAATGCATATGCAATAAGGCCAGCCGCAAAAATAACCCTGTCCACACCTTATCAGTGCTAATTTATCTCTGCGTGTCTTTAGTAAATCCTGACAGTAGCTTTTTAACGGCAAAAGAGGGTTTGCTCTGACGCAAGCTGTTAGTAATTCTGGCCCTTTGTGAGCATAAGAGACTTTAAAAAAACATTAAACTTTGACCACTAGTGTATATTTGGCCATATAGTATAAATATTTCATGTATGTTGTCTTTGATTAATAGTTTTAAAATCAGAAAACACAATTCCGTTGACTTCTATGCTGAGGGTTGATGGCAGTTAAACCATTATGAAAGACACACCTGAGGCATGGCTGGTTTCCAGCGCATGTTTTTGAGAGGTGCTGGGGTAAATCCTGAGGTTCCTGTGGGTCTTTTCTTTAAAAGAAGTACTACACGTTTAGGGTCTTCTCTCAGCTTGGCCACCAGGTTCTTCAGCTGCCAGCCCACCTGGAGCAAACAAGCACAAGCCCTTAAGCACTATTGAAAAGAATTCTGCTCAGGCTTTTTAGATTAACAGAGACATGATCATAGCATGATCACAGTCCCGCAGAGAAAGCACCTCTGAACATAAATTCTTCACAGATACGTCAAATCATGAAAAAAATTTATCCAATATAGCAGACGGGGTGGAGAGAAATTAAATATAACAAGCATTTCATTAAGTACTAAAAATGTATAGATGAAAAAGTTAATTTTAATAGAAAATACCATTGCGCAACATGATAAACGTGTATATAAAGAAATGCTTACCACTGTCTGCTGGTTGACCTGGATGACCTCATCTCCAGCGTGGATCTTGCGCGTCATATCTGCTGGAGACTAGAGGGGACTTTCTATGAGTATTTGGTTTCCTTTAAACATTCATATTTTCTGTCAAAACCATTTGTACATTTTGTGAACAAGACGCCATCCCTAGTCCTCTCACTAAATATATAAATAATTTAAGTATAAAACAAAAAAATGGGTAAAATTGCTTTTTATTACTAGTGAATCAAATCTAAATTGATTTGTTAAGTTCATGTTGTGGGTTCATACATAGGCATCATCACTGTAGCTCAACTATAATGTTTGGGATTGTGGTTGCTGAATAAACGCGAATTTACGCGGTTCAGTCCAAATTTTCTGAAGAGACAAGATTGCCTTATATGATATAACACACGAGAATGAACCGCATTGGTTCTTGAGGAACCTTAAACATGCTGCGTAACACGAGAATGAACCTCATTGGTTCTTGCTGAAGCTCAAACGTGCTGCGTAACACAAGAATGAACCTCATTGGTTCTCACACATCAAGTGAACTCGCTTGAGCTTCCGTTTACCACAACTGATGTGTGAGTTGATGCATGTTTATATGTGAATAAAAGCCTAAATTCAATCTGTTCATCATTTAAAGCAAGGGTGCTCAACCAGTCAATCGCGGTCGACCAGTCGATCGCAGACTGCTTTACAGTCGATCGCGAGAGTAAATTGCACTCTGGTTTGCCCTTTCTCTCTCTTCAACATTCCCATATCTCAGACCTCAAATACATAACATATTACTCTTTATAGACATAGTATTTCTTGAGTAAAGAAAACGCTGTACTTATTTTAAGAAAGTTATTTATTTACCCTTACAAGATCACTGATTACGTTCAGCTCTGCGTTGCGCTGTGTGTGTGCCGGCTGCCTGCCGGAGGAGGAGGGGCGGAGCTATGAGCTGTGAGGATTTGTTTGCCAGTCCAATGAAGTAACGAGATTTAACACCAGCTCTTTTAATGCTTTTCATTGGTTTCATATTTGCAAAATCCACTGAAAGACGTAAAGGGTGACCAATAGCATTGCTTTATGAAAAAAACAAAAACAAAATGGTAACACTAATAATAACGTTCAGTTATATGTCACTTAAGTTATTAGTTAATGATGAACTAATAATTTATAAAACATGACTAAACATTCATAAATGATTAATAAGTAATATGCTAACATTTTATGACCATTTACTAATGGTTTGTTCACCATTTGTTCAAGATTAACCATTGTTTATTGAGATGATACTAAAACAATTTTGACATACTTCAATGATTTATAAATGATAAATAGTGCATCAACTAATAACTCAAACATCTACTACTGATTTATTTCAAGATTTACTATTATTTTATAAAGATAACTTACAGCACATTTGTAAATTGTTAACATACCACTGATTATTAAGTTATAAAAATATAGTCATGTTTTGTAAATGATTAGTTCATCATTAACTAATAATTTATAAATGTATTTTTTTCACGTGGGATCATGTACCTGTGCTTTTATTTGATAATTTTGTTCCTATTTTTGCTGTTTCTTTTTTCGCTCTCATTTTTCTCTTTTGTGTGTGTTGTATTTGATGCTCTGTTCTTGTTTTTAGGTCTGCAGATTAAAAATAGCCCTTTGGGCCAATTCTGTCACATTTACATTCATGTTTATTAATGTGCACAGCCCCTGTAAACAAAATAAAATAAACTAAACTAAACTAATTACTTATAAGTGACTTATAGCTGAACGTTATTGACAACGACGAAATTAGGGGCTGAATTCGAAATCGCATATTAACATACTACTCATACTATTTCATATAAATATATGGCAGGAATAGCAAGAGTAGTATGCTAGTACGCTAATCTGAATTCAGCCAGGGTAGATCTCGGCACACTGACAAATTTAAAAGTAGATTTTTGTTCAAAAAAGGTTTGGCACCCCTGATTTAAAGCAATCGCCACTCTTTAGAAAATTTGGACTAAACCAATCAATTCAAAAGGATTAGCTTTACGATCTCAAAGTGGTAGTTCCATAGCGGTCAATGGAGGGACAGAAAGCTCTCAGATTTTATCAAAAAAGATCTTCATTTGTGTTTCAAAGACGAACAAATGTCTTGACATGAGGGTGAGTAAATGATGACAATTTTCATTTTTGAGTGAACTACCGCTTTAACATGGTCATGCTCAAGATGTACTACTTTTAATCTTCAATGATGGCTAGCATATATCTATGTATGTATCATTTCATGCATTCCCTGGGAATGCAATCTAATTAAAAAAGAATAAGCAAACTTCACATGTATGGCAACATTCTTACTGAGATTCCCGCAACTCCCACAACATCCTGTGTGCCATCTGTAGACCTAACAAACACTGTTCAGTCTGCAAACTAAATGAAGCCCCATGTATTCTCTATGAGTTTGTTCATCTAGACTGAACATTACATGCACAAAGGCTAAATTTATCTCAGCCACTGGCATATAAAAAGCGAAATGTGATGAATCAAAGGCTTTCGTCATTGGAGCCCTTACTCACATGTTCAGTGGTGCCAGTGATGACATGAAGCCCATCGTAGGTGGATTTGATGTACATGCCCTGAGTAACAGGAAGACAGGGAGAGAAAACATAAAAAACAACAGAAAAAGAGAGAGAACAGCACTATATACAGTTGGCAGACAGGAACCTGCAAACATACAGAGAAAGTCTGATTCATATCCTACGTGCTGATTTCATTTTCTGACGACAACTGCTTTTACTTAGTCCAAGCTGGTCATTTGTAATCAAACCGTTAGGGCCGAGGTTGACCATCTTGGTTATGCTGGTAGACCATCATGGACCAGCAATAAAAAAGTTCCAAAAACCAGCTTGATCACTGTGCAGAACCTTCAAAAATATGTATTACCATTTACAGTCAATTATTGCTCTTGATATTGTAATACTGATTATTAATGTTGATTAATAGAATACATTTTTGTGTTTGGGGAAATTACGTATTTTCCAGCTCTGCAGGCAAAACAAGCTTAGAACTGTTTATAAATTAGTTTATTGCTTTTTAAGACTTCACATTGGTTATTTTAGTAGCATGAAAAACATATATTCATTCCCATTGCTGGCCGTATTGGTGCCCTAAGCGTAATTACTTTATGGTGCCCGCGATGGAGGCGTTCGCTATTTTGTAGAGCTGAGCGGGGGGGGGGGGGGGGGGGGGTATGAGGGTGGCTTTGGTGGATGGGTCTTCTTTTGGTGCCCCCCTCAGCACTTGGTGCCCTACGCACAGCGCATGATGCGCGTGGTGGGAGCGGCGGCACTGCATATATTTAAACTGGGAATAAATTATACAGAAACCAAGCAAAGATAGTTTCCGATCACTGAAGGGGTCCGTGACTTCAGTGTAGTCTAGTTCTGTACTCTTGCAAAAACTCCTTTGTAGAAAATGTGAAACTGTGAAATGAATCTCTTACTTGCATCGTTTGTGCACTTTTTGTTTATGATGAGAGAATCTGCAGACTGCAGAATTCAGTCAGTGAGTATGTGTATTGAACAAAACTCTGGCTTTTTGAGCGGTGAGTAATCTGAATGCCTCTGATTGGCCATTGCATTCATGAGTTCAATAGAAAAGTGTGTGATTGGTTAGAATGCTCAATGATGCAAAAGCACTTAAAAAATAATCTGCAGCAACATGAGCAGCTCTAATGTAAGGCCCCCTCAGGTTTGAAAACGCGAGGCGCAACACACTGCCTTTTTTGGGTTTACTTTTTTTATTTAGAAAAAAGCAGTGTGCTGCGTTTTTTATGTTGCTAGACAACCACCAAATCAGCTGTCCTGTCAGTCTAACTGTAAACGTCTGTCACCACAATGGAAGGCCTGCCTCTATTCATTCAATTGGACAATGGAAAAAATATGCGAATGACTTGGCCACTTTTCTGCTCAGAGTTTTTTGTTTTTTTTTACTTCAGGCGGTCAGAGGCACAACAGACGGCTAAAACGCGAAGCACCCGGGGGTGCATACACATCGCGCAAATCGCTCACTGCCAATAGAAAACAATTTAAAAAAGGCACCTCTCACAGCAAAAAACGTGCTCTGTCTGATCAGGGCCTAGTGCTGCAATCCACACTTTCATTTATTTTTCACATTTCACTTAATTTGCAGCAGCCGTAATAGTTTTAGTTTAATTGTGCAGGCTAAGTTTTTTCGTTTCATTTTGCAAGCGTTTTTGCCCCAAGCCCCCGTTAATTTCAGACCGTTTGACACCCATATCATCTTTTTTTTCCTTGCATGGAACACAAAAGGAAACATTCAGAAGAATTTTTTCATGCAATAAATTAACAAATGCAAAAACACCATAAAAGAGTCATAAAAGCAGTCCACATAACATATTCTATGACTTCTGAATTCATAATTTTATTTATTGATAAAATTGTCCATTAATAGCAATAGAATTTACATTTAAGTTAGAATGTAAACAAATTTGAAGTAAGTACATTCTAGGAATTGGAACAAGTGCTTGAGTTATTGGAAGTGAATTTTACTATATTCTGATTGGTTATGATGGCATTTTGGGCGGGACTGTGAGGTCTGATTAGTTAGTTTTGGGACGACATGCTTTCCATAACAGACAACTGAAGGGCAACTATGGCTTCGAAAGTTCAGTGATGCCTGGAATCACTTTGATAATTAAAATATAGTTAAGTGCAAGATGTACAGAGCCAATCTATTGTATACATGACATTATAATGTGAACGGTATTGTTTTTCAAATTATTTTCGCTCTAGTTGCCCTTGTTTTAGCCTGCTGTTACTAGAAAAATGCACCCACAACCGGAGTTGCACGTTCTAACTAGCAAAGTCCATGGCACTAGTGTACTTTTGTGCACATGAAAATGTTAATATTAAGTTCATAAAAATTATATCATCATTTAATCACCCTCAAGTTGTTCCAAACATGAATAAAGTTCTTTCTGCTGAACACAAAAGAAGATATTTTGAAGAATATGGGTAATCAAACAGTTGATGGACCCCACTGACTTCAATAGAAATTAATTCATACATGTTTGGAACAATTTAAGGGTGAGTAAATTATGACAGAATATAATTTTTGGTGAACTATTCCTATACAGTAAGTTGTTTAAGTTATATGTATGTATTTGACTGGAATGTAACAGTTCAAGTTCACTTATGCATTTGTGTTATTTTGTGTAGATAGATAGAATTTGTAATATGGTTATGTTTTGAATATATATCTGAATAATCGTATTATATTAGATAATCTAGAATACTTTGTTTGATTGAATTAAAAGAAACATATTATTGAACTATTTAAAAATGTCAATTTAAAACGATCGTATTCCTAGAAACACTGATGATAATCTAGCAGTGTTATTTTTTTCTTGTCATATTATTGTCAATAATATGTTTTAATTAAAATTGAGCACTAATTTTTTTTATCTTTTGAGTACTTGAAACTGACTAAAATGCCCAAAGCTAATACTCTCTTTAAATGTTCTCTTTTTGTGTTTGAATGGTATGGCTGAGAGTAAATTCTACTTTTTGTCATTATGACCTGTTTTGAGATGTCCTCTTAGGAATGACATTATGAATGTAAATATAAAAATAATGATTATAAATTTATTATAAACCTCACCAGTCCCTCTCCTGGTTTGATGTTGGTCAGTTGAACTTCCTCCAGACAAGCTGACTGGCTCATGAGAGGATCAGAGGTGGTTCTCACAGTTTGGTCACAGATACTGTTCAACACCTTTGACTGTAATTTAGAAGAACAGAGTGCTTAGAAAAATAGTGATTTTCACATGATTTTCTGTGCATAATGACCAAGCATTAGAAATACAGATAATTCTGCGTATACATCTGAGAGTTGATGTCCATGTTTGCCCCATGACAAAGTATTGGGTGGAGGGAGAAGATTACAGAAGTAAAGGAGTTGAGATAATTATCTGAATTTTCAGTTATGAACAGTTTTTTTTTTTTAAACTGTGGGATTTCCAGAGTCTAAATGGACTAACATGTTGATTGTAACAATAATATAAACACTTAACTTACTTTTACTTTTACACGCTTAAAATAAACTTTTAATTTAATCTAATGCAATCTTTGATGTGTGCCTGGAAAAACTGATATCTTAGGTTTACTTAAAAATTCCACATGAATTCACCCAAGCCAAGCACATAAATAAGCCCAACAAACCATAGGGCCCGCATAAACAAACTGAATGCTATCTGAGCTTTGATTTAATTTTCCGCTCAGTGCACAAGGACAGGAGTGTAAACAAACCGAACAGTAACATTCTGGATGAAACACTGGAGAGAACAGCATTAAAACAACATGGTTTAATTTGATTTATTAATAAGTCACTGCTGGAATCATTTCAAAATGTAACCTATGTTGCAATCTGAAGAGTTGAATGTTCAGCCAGATAGTCTTGATGAGTGTCACTTTTTCTTTTCTATATAAATAGCTAGAGAACAACATAAAGTAAGATACAAATCACCTACACTCCCGGTCAAAAATAAATAAGAAGTATCTTCTGCTCACCAAGACTGCATTTATTTGATCAAAAATACAGTAAAAACAGTAATATTGTGAAATATTATGATTTAGAATAATGGTTTTGCTACTTAATATTTTTGTGGAAACATTGATGCATTTTTTCAAGATACTTCGATAAAGTCCAACAAAACATATTTATTTGAAATAGAAATCTTTTGTAACATTATAAATGTCTTTATTGAAAATGTTGATTAATTGAATGCATCCTTTTTTAAATAAAAGTATTAATTTCTTTAATACACTCACTTACCCCAAACTTTTAAATGTTAAACTGTGAAAAGTGGTAACCTGTAATTATTACAGTAAATAGCTATTTCTACGTGATTTAACCTATACAAATTAGTTTAGCTGGTATAAATTGAAGTGTATAGGTTGGTTAACCTTTTTTTTCTTCAGTGTATGTTTCACCACAGTTTCAAATAAAAACTTAAAAATAAAAGAAAATATGCCAAACTTTTTTAGTTTTTATTTTCTTAATTATTCCAAACTTTTGACCAGTAGTGTATATTAGTCTTGTATTGCAGACAGCCCAATTATACTATCAGCTTCTTATGAATGGACTGCCTTTCTTTCCATCACAGATGCTTGACAGGGTAGGAATAAATAAACCCAACCCATTCATGCTTTGTGTGTGTGCCTATTATTATAGATGCCAAGCTATTATGCCTAGACTTAGCGTGTGCTTGCATGTCAATTCCACACTTCCTTCACCCTTCTCAGTGCCAAATACTGGGCACATATAACTGCATGTGTTCACATTTTACAGCACTTTTTAATTGAAAGTGTTTGGCAAATTAATTAAAATCTGTTACTTAGAAGTCTTTTAAATTGCACATTTTAGGTAATGTATTCTGACTACTTTTCGGTTACTTTTACATTACTTTTGAACCAAATCCTGTCACAAATATTTGAGTAGAATAATCTTACAAATTTTTTTTATCAATCTATGCAAGAGACCAAATGTATTCCATTCTTTATTATCAATAACATTAAGTGCATAAAAGTTGGCATAAAATGGAAATTGAATCATCTTTCTGAATGCATCTTATTGATCTTATTGGGCCTTGGCCGGCCCATGACCCTGTCACCGGTTCACCACTGTTGCTTCCTTGGAGCACTTTTGATAGACACTGACCACTGCAGACCGGGAACACCCCACAAGAGCTGCAGTTTTGGAGATGCTCTGACCCAGTCGTCTAGCCATCACAATTTGGCCCTTGTCAAACTCGCTCAAATGCCCATTTTTCCTGCTTCTAACACATCAACTTTGAGGACAAAATGTTCACTTGCTGCCTAATATATCCCACCCATTAACAGGTGCCAGGATGAAGAGATAATCAGTGTTATTCACTTCACCTATCATAATGTTATGCATGATCGGTGTATATACTGTACGTATATCACATTTTACCCAGATGCCTGAGAACCTGAGAAATATAAAACTAACTAAAACTAGACATATGATCGCCATTTACACAAGTGAAATAAAAAAAAACCTATTTGAACTATTTGAGTATGTTATAATTAATAATGGAAATGTAAAAAGATACTTACAACATCCAAAACCTTCTCTTCCATGTCATACACAGTGCAGTCCTGTGCAAGAAAGAAAGAAAAATGGTAGATCATGTTTGAAACCACTGTGAATAATAAAAACTAAAAGTTCAGATTCAGGAATGTTGTATAATTACAGAGCCTCAAATAAACAGCTTTCAGCCTTGAATTACATCTCCATGTCCACGCCAAGACAAGATAATTACACAACACATTGTGGGAGTGCACCAAAGTGAGGAAGATGAGAAAAGACAAGACTAGAAAACCTGGAATTTTGTGTATTAAAGGAAGACGGGAAAGAAACCTTCAATAAAGTCATTTATTTTTTGTGATCAACTGTTTTTTTATTGGTTTTGTATAAAGCAGGTCACTTACAGATTGCCCAGATTCTTCACAAGACATAAAAACCTGTCCCTCCAACCCCCCACAGCGGCCCACCTAGTCTAAGCCAATAATACAATCAAAACAAATTATTTATTTTATCACATCTGGTAAAGATAAAAAAAATAAAAAAAAAATAAAAAAAAAAGATAAATTAATAAAATAAGAAGTTGTAAAGGTTACATAAATGTATGTTACATAAACCTCATTGGTTCTCGCATGTCACATGACCAAACATCATAATGTTTGAGGTTTGTGTCAGCATTTAGTCTGCGTATGCATGTGTTAATTAAAGTTTTTATTTGATTTGAGAGTGAA
Organism: Gobio gobio; assembly: GCF_949357685.1. Taxonomy (NCBI): domain Eukaryota; kingdom Metazoa; phylum Chordata; class Actinopteri; order Cypriniformes; family Gobionidae; genus Gobio; species Gobio gobio. The sequence continues at coordinate 43,458,592 of NC_137106.1, forward strand.
AAGCTTATATCTCCGTCTGTTTGTCTGAAGCTGCATGAATATATAGGCTATAAGATTACTATGGCTCAGAGTAAACTTACTTGAAACCACTCAAAGTTACCAGTTCACTACAATAGTTAATGTCTGGAATGTGTTTTTGTTCTTATTTCTGAGCTCCACGTGACTGGGAATCAGAGGGAAATGTCAGAAGCACTTGTGTTAATCAGTCACACTTCTGCATTCCTGTTCTCCAGTAAGAGGCTAAGCAATCTAATGCTTTTTATCCTACATCATTAAACTCCTGACTGGGCTGGAAACTCAACATTAATATAGAGTACCAGACACTGTTGAAAACACCCATGCCGTTTCTGACCATTTTGGATCCAAGGCGAGATCCCTATTGGCTCCAGTTTACTCTCTATTGAAACTCTTGGAATCCACTTGCTTTCCCATCACTAATACAACACCTTACTCTATTTACTCCTTATCAATCATATGCGCTCAGTTATTGATCCATGATAAAAATGTTTTATTGTTTTAAACTCATAGCACAAGTATTAAGTAAGGAATAACTAATGGGCCATTGAATTCATCAAAAATATACTGTAGCCACTAACAGGCAATTATTAAACTTATACTATGGTTACCATGTAACTGAGAGAAATTTAGGAAAGCATGTGTGAATTACCCAAGTTTGTGCAGTCTCTCAATAGGGTGGCAGCGCTTCTACTACTAGTGAAACTGTACATTTAACTGCTTGAAGAATGGTGACGTTACTACCTCACTCTACCAACTGAGAATTGTTGTGTAGCTTTTCAGTTGCAAAACTATTTTACTAATAAAGTCGCGGGGCATCGCAAGTGTCTGTGCACGTGTATGTGAGAGAAAGAGAGTGTGCTTTCCATAGATGATTAAAAGTAATTTAACAGGAAAACATGGAAAAGTTTTTTTTTCTTCATATTTGTTGTTATATATTTATTTGCTTGGTCAATGTCATTGTGGGTTTTGGTTCTATTGAACAGAGGTTATATTAAAACAGAGGTTTTAATTCTAGGTTGTCCTGCAAATTCCTCCCCTGGTCTGGAAGCCCAGTTAGGTCCTCTTTCAACACAAACAAATAAAAAATCTTGGGAGTGATCTTTGACTCTTCATTATTTTTTGATAAACAAATTAGTGCTGTTATTAGAGGAAGCGTTTTCCATTTAAGATCTATTGAAAAATGTAAGCATCTCCTTTCAAGCAAAGATTTAGAAATTGTGATTCATGCTCTTGTAACATCACGACTAGATTATTGCAACTCTCTATTATTCCGGTCTCCCTCAGTCTTCATTATCACGATTGCAAGTTGTTCAAAATGCGGCTGCCAGACTGCCAGACTGCGTCTAAAAAGAGGGACCACATCTCCCCTATTTTAACATCTCTTCACTGGCTTCCCATTAAATTTAGAGTTGATTTTAAAATCCTTATGTTTGTATATAAGGCGTTGTCTGGCCGTGCACCAAGTTATATAAGTGATCTTCTTCTGCAATACTGTCCTGCTAGGGCACTAAGATCTTCTACTCACTTGCTCTTAACTGTGCCTCGGTGTCGCTATAAATCAAAGGGTGATCAGGCCTTTTCTGTGGCTGCGCCCAAGATTTGGAATGGTCTCCCCTAGCATGTGAGGTCTGCTCCTTCATTGGACATTTTTATATATACTCTTAAATCGTATTTTTATTCTTTAGCGTTTGGAAACCTGTAATTAATTTTGTTTAGATCTGCTTTGTACTCTTGTACTTTTGATCAACCTATATTGTGTTTAAATGTGCTTTATAAATAAATTATGTTGTTGTCGTCGGCGGTAAAGACCTTTTGAAATAACTGAAATAATTTGGTGAAGTGATATGGAACTGTAATGCGGTCAAGACCTGTCTGCTTTAGCCGCACGTTTCCTTTAAAATAATTGCACACATTAGAACATTTGTCAACCAATCAGAATCAAGCATTCAACAGCCCTGTAGTATAAATAAAAAATAAATAAAAAAGTATCCCCACTATCATTTCCCCTACTATTTTTTTCCAAAATCTGTTTTTTTTGTTGTTGTTTTTTTTTTTCAATTTGAATTCTTCTGGACCTTTTAAATAAAATTTTAGTACTCAAAAAGCAAAAAATATTATTTGTCTAATTATTTTGAAATCATGAAACTTATACAATATACAATAAAAAATTCTCAAATTCCATAAAAAAATTTCAGAATTTTGTGTTTTCCAGTTTAATTTTTTCTGTATTCAATTTAAATGGTTTAATTAAATAATGTAAATGTTTAAAAAAGTATGTCTATTCCAATAAATTCATAAAACTTCAACAACCTAATTATTTATAACTTTTTTACCGGAGTGTCTATTTACACTAAGTGCAAATCCCGTCTTGTTGGCAAACGCTGTTTGCACCAACTCTACCCACTGACGCCTGGTTGGGACAGACAAAATGGCGGAAGACACTGATGTGTATACAGCAGCAGTAAAGGCAGTAAAGTGCGCAGCAGAAAGTTTTGACGTTAATTGACCCGAGGTTCAAAACCACCTTTTGCCGAACTCGCTCTAATCCCTTTTCCCATCACAAATCAGATCGGAAAGGCATTTATTTTCAATAAAAATGAAGAAAATATTTGAAAAGTGGAAATAGTGTCTAACGTGTGTTCATCGGTTAGGGGTAGGTTAAGGGAGGGCTTTTTAATCCCCAAAAAGCAGCATTCCTAATGCTAAAATAATTTTAACAAATATAATCATTTACACACTGTTATTATTGCATACTGTTTAATGTACAACAACACTAAGGTGCAAATAGTATCTGCCACTATTTATAAGTATAAATATCAAACTAGTGTAAATAGCAGATCGCTAAGAAAATATGCTATTTTCACTTAGTGTAAATAGAATCTAGTTGCTATTTACATGGTGTAATAATCAAAAGAAAATTAAACAATTCCTTTTATTGGCAAACAATATGGCAAACAAAGTGCTGTAAGCAGAAGTTTACTTTTAAAATTAAAACATGGAAGAAAAATTTTGATTATTCCTTTAAAAAAACTTTAAATTATATTATTAGGGGTTCAAGCATGAAATGCTGAAACCCTATTGTAATTGTAAGGATTCGTAAAACGCATCGTGCAGGCCAAACCGTAAGGCCTAGAGACATGAAACCTGGCCAGATGGTAGGCCTCAGTTTGGGGACAATCTATCAGAGTATGACCCCGAATGGCCCATAGGTGGCGCTACAGCAACCAAAAGTTCAAAATTGCTCATAACTCTTAGACTGTTTGTCCCAGGATCAAGTTATATCGTTGGAATCCTTGGCTCAAGGCAGACAAAATGGCTATCTCCGATTTGGATGTAGGCAGGGAAAATTTTCTGCTATGTCGAATTTTGTCCAAAACCTACTCATGCGAACTAGTCCCTGGTTTTTCGCCCGATCGGAACCGAACCAGTCTAGGACAATTCTCTGGACTCTCTCGATCAATAATTATCAAAAAAGTTGAACTTTTGCATTTGGATGGCTATAACAGGGTCATTAAGAAAAGAGGCGTGGCAAAATACACTCAAAAGCCTATAAATTCTAAGGGAAAGCTCAAAACTTCACGAAAATTGGTGGCCATATGTGACATCATATCCTTAACAAGCATTAAACGTTTTATAGAGATTGGACCATAGATGGCGCTATAACTGTTAAAAACCTTTTAAAACCATGTTTCCTATGGTAAATTGACTGTAAATTGACTTTTCCATCTATTATTTCAGTTTAAAATCTTGCTAAATAAAACTTAATGTCTTTTGATGCTTGTGTGCTTAAAGGCCTTAAAGGCTTGAACCCCGCTAAATGCTGCTTGCAGCTTTAATTATTATTATTATTATAATTACTTTGAGAGGTACATTCTAATGTACAATAATAATATATTTCTGTCACACTTTCTTCGAGTTAAACCCAACTTTTATTTTGATGGGTTGTCGTGAAGATGATGTGTATATGATGATACATTTATCAAATTAAATGGTAAAATGCTGGTGAAGTGACTCTCCAAGCAGCTTTGGAAATTAAGTTAATGTGTTCTTGTCCTCGTATAGTGAGATGGCAGACAGCGTAAACACAACCAACATCACGTGTGCTTGAGTACGTGTAGTAAACGAAACCATGCCATTCATTCACAAAGAGACACGTCATAATGTTAAAAGTCTCTCAAATTCTCAAAAGAAATCCTACAGTGTGAAAACACCAAAACAACTTCATGAAAGAAAATTTGGAATTTCTACAATTTGACATCTGTCAATATCAAAAACTCAAACTTAACAATATTGAAACACTATTTAACCATCTAAACATAATTACTAGCCGAGATAGAATGTGACAGGAGAGAGTATGTACTTCTCTGATTATGGCAGCTATGAAAGCTCACAGAACTCCAACTGAGAACATCTTGCAGAAGGCAACCAAAAGCAAGGAAGATAACATGGAGGAATGTTGGCAGCCATGTTAAAAGAGCATCCTGGCTTGTTTTAAAGAAATTGTAAACTCAGAAGCTGTGACTGATGTGTTGGGGGTCTGCTTATTACGGTCAGAAGTAAATCCCCCAAAGCAAACACAGCAAGACGACACATGGTCAGATAACTAGCTTCAGGCTTGGATTGAATCCAGTTTTCCAGCTTTAAATCCCCCACTGGGAAATGCATGAGAGCTTAAAATGAACGTTCTAGTGTGTCTCCTCAGGGTTTCTGCAGGTTTCATCAAGTCAAATGTAAGACTTTTTAAGACCATTATGAATTAAATTTAAGACCTTTATCACACAATAAAAAAACATTTATTAAAAAATAATATATATATATATATATATATATATATATATATATATATATATATATATGCAATTATTTAATATAAGTTCTCAAATAATTAAGTAATCAAGTAAAAAATCTGTAATAAAATAAGGACTTATAAACAAATGACAATACTGCCCTACAAAGGCAAAAGGCCTGGAGTTACGGTATTCTGCCTTTGTTTTACTGTCCATTAAAGTTCGCTCTGTTTAAATTACAGTGTAGCCTGTGTCATACATCTGTCACTGAAGCACTTCTGACACACACGATACCTGAATAAAAGTGTAGGTAAAACAAACAGTTGAGTGGATATTTTTACTAATAGCGTTTAAGGATGGTTGAGATGGCTTTGAAACGCAGTCATCAAGGTCAAGGTAAGAAATTATGTAACACAAAAGATGCATTTTAGACTAACAAATTAGATAGATCACAATCTAATTCATTTAGCTAGCTAGCAGCCTATAGCATAAATAATTGAGTCAGCTGTCCAATGAATAGGCTACCAAACTACTCCATATACAATTTGTTTTTGTAAATCATCCAAAACAACCATGGTCACTAGATTTTATACAGGTGTTACTATAATGATTTTGTAAATGGTGATCATCAACCAAATATTGGTAATGTATCAAATAAACAAATATTGATGAGTAAAAAAGATATGCCTAAAGAATAAAAGCATTATAAACTCAAGCAGCGCGAGCAGAAAAATCGCTAATAAAGCAGAGCGCATCAGTTATCATGCAGAACATCGGTATGGTTATCGTGTTTATATTGTTTATGTATTTCCAAACATCGAGAGGCAGACGACAACATTATGTGATCAAATACAATAAACTTAAAGGGTTAGTTCACACAAAAATTAAAATTCTGTCATTAATTACTTACCCTCATGTCGTTCGACACCCATGAGACCTTTGTTCATCTTCTGAACACAAATTAAGATATTTTAGTTGAAATCCGATGGCTCAGATAGGCCTCCATTGGCAGCAATGTAACTTGCACTCACAAGACCCATAAAAGGTACTAAAGACGTTGTTACAAAGTCCATTTCACTACAGTGGTTCTACAATAATTTTATAAAGCGACGAGAATAGTTTTTTGTGCGCAAACAAAAAAATCAAAATAGAGACTTTATTCAACTTTATTCTGGGCCTCAGACATGAACTCATGAAGCACCACATGCATGCACGAGAGTAGAGCCGGCGTTCTGACACATGACTCGGAAGAGAGGAGCTTTGTTTACAAGCAGAGGAAGACGCGCCGTATCTAAGCTGTTGAATTCTACATTGATTGTGCTTTAGGTCTTGGCGTAGTGCTCAAAATGGTGCTAAAGTGTGCATTTCATGGATGCCTGAACTGTGCTCAAAGTCATATTCTTGTGCATGCATCATGGTGCTTCATGAGTTCACGTCTGAGGCCCAGAATAAAGTTGAATAAAGTCGCTATTTTGATTTTTTGTTTGCACACAAAAACTATTCGTCGCTTCATAAAATTATTGTAGAACCCCTGAAATTGCCTCATCTACACGGCATCCTCAGTAAACCCTTCTCTGGCGTGATGACTCCGATCTTTCGAATATTCCTATTTTATAATTGTTTAATCGACACGTCATCCTCAATAAACCCGTCTCCGGCGTGATGACTCTGATCTTTCGAATATTCCTATTTAATAATTGTTTAATCGACACGTCATCCTCAATAAACCTGACTCCGGCATGATGACTCCGATCTTTCGAATATTCCTATTTAATAATTGTTTAATCGACACATCATCCTCAATAAACCCGTCTCCGGCGTGATGACGCAGATCTTTCGAATATTCCGATCTAATATGACCTCTGACTAGTAAAGTTGCCAGAATAATAATCATACACTGTTTGTTAATTGGCCAGAGGAGAACTGGCACCCCGACTGACCCTGGTTTCTCCCAAGGTTTATTTTTCTCCATTTTGCCACCTGATGGAGTTTTGGTTCCTTGCCACTATCGCCTTTGGCTTGGCTTGCTCAGTTGGGGACACTAAATGTTAAACTAAATATCCAAATAAATTTAATTACTAAACTAAATTAAATACATCAACTAAATTACTGATCTAACCACATTGTCACTGTATGATAATTGAAATGAGCAAGATGACATCACCATTTTCTCCAGAGCGGCTGTACAGCCGAATCAAATTTTGTTGCATTATTTTCCTGTTTAACACTGTGAAGCTGCTTTGAAACAATCTGCATTGTTAAAAGCACTATATAAATAAATTTGACTTCACTTGACTAGTGAGATGGACTTTGTAACTACGTCTTTAGTACCTTTTATGGGTCTTGAGAGTGCAAAATACATCGCTGCCAATGGAGGCCTTTCTGAGCCATCGGATTTCAACAAAAATATCCTAATTTGTGTTCCGAAGATGAACAAAGGTCTTACGGGTGTTGAACGACATGAGAGTAAGTAATTAATTAACCATTTAACATGCTCAACAGTGAGATGGTGATCCAGTGGGTTAAACCATGGAACTGATACGCAGAAGGTTGCTGGTTTGATCCCAGCGGTCACCACCAGTGTGTCCTTGAGCAAGGCACTTTACTCCATGTTGCTCCAGGGGGATTGTCCCTGTAATAAGGGCACTGTAAGTCGCTTTGGATAAAAGCGTCTGCCAAAATGCATAAAAAAAAACAGCTGTTTTCAACAGCAATAACAGCAATTTTTTGTGGGATTTATCATGGATTCACTGCATTTACGGCCAGCAAAGCAACGTAGTAAAATTCTAATAGTATTTTTGTTTTTCGATTATTAATTACAGCTCGAATATTCGTGCACACCCCTAATTAAGACCTGTTTAAAATGATTTAAGACCTAGAACTCAATACATAAGCGAATTTAAGACTTTTTTTGATTTTGAAATGTTAGACTTTTTGGTAACACTTTAGAATAATGGTCATTAGTTAACATTAGTTAAAGGTCCCGTTTTTCCTGTTTTTTTTTAAGCTTTGATTGTGTTTACAGTGTGCAATATAACGTGTTCATGTTTCGCGTGTAAAAAAACACAGTATTTTTCACACAATTTACTTATCTGTATACCACTGTTTTCACTGTCCTAAAAACGGCTTGAGGATTTCCCTGTTCTATAAAGTCCCTCCTTCAGAAATACATAACGAGTTCTGATTGTGCCAGCGGTTCCCGTGTTGTGATTCGACAGCAGCTTAGCGCACGTTGCCCAAAAAGGTCACGCCTCTTACCATAATGGGGATTATGCATGTGCTCAAAGTACAGCGTCCCTGAAGGCCAAACAAAGGTGATTTGACTCCGGGATGAAAATAACAGCGTCTCGACAACATGGCGACAAACACACTCTACAAACCGCTACAAACGCAACACTTCCTCTTCTCCACGTGGGAGAGCAACAAGACCACGCCCCCTTTTTTGCGTACTCTTGTGGGTGGAGGTTAGTCAACAAACTGTTCTACTGACGTCATTAAAGCAGGAAGTACAGGGATGTAGTCCAAACTGGCCGTTCGCTGTAGGCTTTGAAAGGGAACTTCTGTTCTCGCTTGGCATTGAACTTTGAGCTTTATAATTTTACAGGTATTATTTATGCTCTAACAGCAACATTACACACTAACTAAATCCAGCTGTTCATGGTTTGTTCATGTTAGTTCACACTGCACTAACTAATGTTAACAAGATTTTAATAAAGCATTAGTTAACAAACATTAACAAAGATAAATAAATGCTTTATAACTGCAGTTCATTATTAGTTCATGTTAACTAATGTAGTTATCTAATGTTAACTAATGACCATTATTCTAAAGTGTTACTGACTTTTTTTTTACTTTTTAAAACCCCGCGGAAACCCTGGTCCTAAAAAGTCATACTGACCTGTTGAACTGTAGTGGTCAGTTCCAGACACAACTGAATGATTTTGTTCTTGGTTGTGGTAAAATCACTGATTCCCGTCAATGGAGTTCTGCAGACAGAGGAAATTAAGGTTAAAAGACGTTATAACATGCACACTGTGTAAAAGATCAAATTAATACCAGGACAGGACAACAAACTTCTTGCGTAGGATTTTCTGATGTGGCCGTACAATAGCAAAGAATATGGAATCGGTGGTCATAAAAACTGGAGCTGGGATTAAACACATTACCATGTCAGCTCCCTAGAAATCCATTAAGTGTAGTCAAACAGTTTCCATTTCTGTTTTCCAGACAGATTAGACACTATATAACATGAGAAAATATCACTGAATTTCTGTGGTTAAAATATTATAATAATAGTAATAATAGTACCAGTGGCTTTCTACTTTAAAGGAATGTTCTGAGTTTAAAGTCAACATCTTTTGTATCATAATATCCAAAAAAATTGTGGTTACAATAAGGCACATGAAAATCAGAGTAAAACAGGCCTTGCTCTTCAAGGATTTAAAAGCAGAAAAATTAAGCTTTGTTAAAACACTTGTATAAATTCTTACTTAAATTTTTTTCATTTTTTTCCTTTTTGTGGTTGGAGATTTTTAGGGGGGTGGACAAACTTGTAGAAAGAAACTAGATGAAACTAGACAAAAATAAATCTCACTCATACCCAGCATAATTCCTGTATTGGGAGTTTTTCCCTTTTTGCCAGAATATGTGGCGACAAGCTCAGTTAAAAAAAAAGATCAGTATCTTAGTTTTACGACATGCTACGTCAAAACAAAATTCCTTTAAGGCAATTCAGCTCACTCCGTGGCCATATTTATATCGCCCATGACTTTCTAGTCATGCAAGTACTACAGCTATTTACTTGAATGGGGACCATGACTCTGTTAAAGGGTAAGTTCACTCAAAAATTAAAATTCTGTCTAGCCAGATAAGCCAGACCTACATCAAGATGTTGGGTCTGGGAACACACCATTGGCAGGGCTCTATCTGAGGGGCGGGATAAACGGTTGTCTTTCAAACTCCCTTGCACGCAATAGGATAGCGCTACAACCAACCAGAGCACTATCAGTGGTGAGACAACAATCACAAGCGGGTTGCGGCTGAGTCCCATACGTTTTCCCACCAGCAGAGTTAGTTGATAGATTAAACTTTTGCCGTATCCGTTCGGCAAAACTCTGAACACATCCTTTTTTTTTAATACTTCAGTGTCGTTCTTTGTTAGTAGGGAAGTAGCAGGGAACTGTCGCAACTCTGCGTCATTATGTTAAGCCCGCCGACCGACTCTATACGCGATGTGATTGGACTGACTAGAGTTTGGTTTTTCAAGCTCACAAGTCAATGGAGAGAATTACATTTGTTGCCACTAGGGTGCGTCTAGATTTCAAGGCTAAATTCTGTCATTAACGTAGAACTAACATACAAATAGGAAGAGCTATACTGTGGTAACAACATACTGCATAGGAGACTGGCACAAACGAGAAGAAATAGTTGAATAAAGTCGTTATTTTTGTTTGTTTTTTGCACACAAAAATATTCTCGTCACTTCATAACATTAAGGTTGAACCACTGGAGTCACATGGACTATATTAACAATGTTTTTACTACCTTTCTGGACCTTGAAATTGGTAATTAAATTGCTGTCTATAGAGGGGTCAGAGAGCTCTTAGATTTCATCAAACATATCTTCATTTGTGTTCCGAAGATGAACGACATGAGGGTGAGTAATTAATGATAGAATTATCATTTTTGTGTGAACTAATCCTTTAAATGTTTGTCGAAATGGAGAAAAGCAATACTACATTTTGTCTGTTGATTAGAGTCTGCATCGCCACACCAAATGAACTCTCAATGTACTGTACTATAGCCGTGTTGAGCCATGCTTCTATGAAAAACATTATTGACTCTTTTAAGTTTAAGGTAGGAAAACAGCTGCAATTTTGTTTTTCCCCGTTTATATGTATTTACAAGTGGGCAATCCTTATTGAATCGTGAAAGGAACTTTTGTGTGGTTTTTGGAGTAGCTGCACTGTAAAACTATGATTTTACGAAGTAATAAAACAAAGATTATACTATTTCAGTCTTTCTACTCCAAAATTACATATTTAATCCAATGTGTTACTAGCCGTTTCTTTGTGAAATTTACTAACAATTTCTGAGTGGAAAAAGTAAATCCTACAACACATTCTTTCATTGTATGCAGAGCGTTGCAAATCAGTCACTTATCAGGTTCCACTGTAGGGAGGATATAGCAAGTCGGCTAACTAGGATCTGGAACAGAGCTTTTGTGTTCACAAAAACCTCACCCTTCACGAGAAAGATGTGGTTAGCCTTGTACAGACTGGTTAAGAAAGAAAGGAGGATTGTATCTGGTTACAACTTTCTACCCTGTCTGGAAAAATATCTAAATGTAAGTGCTGCTCATGCAAGTCTAAGTTCTGACTCTGCAGTGAATTATATGACCTTCCAGAGGATTGCCATCAGTTTTAAGAGTAAAAGCTCCTTATAAATCATCTGTGCGCAACACAAGATAGCCCTTTACATGCTTAAATTCCCAGAAAACTCTGTCCATATGCCTCCTTTACATAAGTAAAGGAGCAATAGAAATAGAAATAACCAATAGAAATAATATGTAAAGAAATGACGAATAGGGATGTTTGTACCTGTCCAGCCATGCCAGGAGGCTTTTGGCTGCTCCAATAAGTTCAACCACAGAGGAGAGGAATTCATTTGGGAGCTTGCTAGACGTGCTGCTTTCATACGTAGGACTTTTCCTGCGTTCTGACGTTGCATTGTGAAGGCTGTTTGTCACAGCTCTCATCTTCAGCACTAGAGTCTTCAAGTTATCCGTCTCCACGCCATAGTTCTGAGGAAGAGGCAGAAAATGATATATTACTGTAAAGCCCAGAGTATACTTGTTTTTTTATGTGTATGCTAGGGAATGCATACAGTATCATATCCTATACTGATGACAATTTTTACATCATGTACTCTGTACACACAGCCAGATTTTTCTTCACAATTAATCAAAATAAAATCTAAACCGCGTTTTTGGCTTTTGCAAAGACTGCGATGTAATTAAATGTATGCGCTGCATGTTTCAGAGTGTAGTGTGGCACTGTGTTCTTGCATGTGAGCAGCTCATGACCCGCCAGTGTTTTCAGCGCCTCAGAGAGGCTTGTTTCACAGTAAATGCTGCTCCACACAAACTCAATCTCTGCCTCTGCTCTGAGTTCGGGTCACTCTAACTTCTATTTGTGAATCATATTCCCATATTTGTAATGAGCAGTGCTTATAAACAGGGCTCCCTGTGGTTATTCGTCAAAATAAAAGTTTGATGGTTTAAAGGGATAGTTCACCCAAAAATGAAAATTACCCCATGATTTACTCACCCTCAAGCCATCATAGGTGTATATGACTTTCTTCTTTCAGACAAATACAATAGGAGTTATGTTAAAAAAAAAATCTGGCTCTTCCAAGCTTTATAATGGCAGTGAATGAGGTAATCCGGGGGTTTAATAAAGGCCTTCTGAAGCGAAGCGATGCATTTGTATAAGAGAAATATCCATATTTAGAACTTTATAAACAAAAATAACTAGCTTTCGACAGACGACAGTATGCATAGATTTATGGTGAAAGAGTAAGCTGACGCATGACATATTGATGAACACAGAAGGGCAGAGCATAGAGCAAAACAAAACACTGGTCACGAATTAGAAGTCTAAAGCGAGAATTTATAAAGAGAAATGTCTGAGGATTTCAATATAAGAGAAGAGGAGCTTGAGTTTTTTTCAGCACTATTTGTTTGAACCATGAGAGTTCAAAACTCAAACGCTTACTCTATTCCTACATCCTTCATTGTGTCAGGGGTTACTCTTTTGGCGCAAGTCGACTTGCGTAGGCTATCTGCTGGAAGCTAGTTATTTTAGTTTATAAAGTTCTAAATATGGATATTTTTCTTACAATAACCCATGACTTCGCTACAGAAGGCTTTTATTAACCCCCTGGACTCGTATGGATTACTTTTATGATGGATGGATGCACTTTTTTGGACTTCAAAATCAGGACCGCCATTCACTCCTATTATGGAGCTTGGAAGAGCAATAATATTTTTTGTGTTTGTTCTTTGTTTGTGTTAGATTTAAAAAGAAACGGAGACGACAGAACAAATATATATATATATATGTCTGCATCAATGAATGAACAGATACACCCAACTCTAGTTTAAACAAGTACAAAGACATTATTATTGTTTATGGAGAGAAATAGTGCAGACACAGGACAAAGATGAAACTGTCTAGTGCTTGTGTTCGAGCATGCTATCAAATGGAGTATACTTTGAAAGGCTTCATGTTCAGCTATAAGCATATGCTATCAGCTATACAGGTATGAGCAATTGACCAAACTACACAGAAGTAGAAACTCTTGAACTAAAAACCTGTTCATTATTGTGATTGGTTACAATGGCATATTGGGTGATGCCTTATAATTCGACTGGATAGAATCGAGAACTGTATGTGGAAGTTTGCAGAGGATTAGGTACAAATGTTGTCTGGCTATCACCAGACCAAGCTCAATTTAAGATTGAACATTGGTCTGGGGAGTCTGCTATGTATTTTCTACTGCACAAGAGGGATGATAAATTAAATGACTCTGTACACAATTGGATAGTCCTTCAACCAATCAGACCACAAGAGGCGTGATCAACGGGCAACGACCCATTGATTCTCTATCCGTCATCGTGTTAAACCCACCAATAGCGATCCAGGTGGATAAGCCAGTCTGTGATTTGTTCCCGCAAAAGTGTAACAGAAGTAGTAGAAATGAATGTACAGGTTTCCAGACTGAGTTGCAGGGGAAAATCAAATCGCCGGCAGATCAGGCTGGGTTTACCCAGTCTAGTACAAATGTGGTCATGCATTCAAAAACATTAGAAACAACACAACTGACAGAATGGAACAGAACACAATAGTCTTGAGATATGTTTTTGAAAGCTAAACAGCTTTTTCACTTGACACTCTGGGCCCTATTTTAATGATCTGAACGCATGGTCTGAAGCGCATGGTCGCAGGTGCACTTAGGGCGTGTCCGAATCCACTTTTGCTAGTTTAGCGACAGAAAAAATGGTTAGCACGCCAGGCGCATGGTCCAAGGTTGTGCCTAGTCTCTTAATGAGTCGTGGGTGTGTTTTGGGTGTCACAGTCTCATCTCCCATTCCCTTTAAAAGCCAGTTGCGCTTGCACCATGGCGGATTCGCTATTTACATGGTGGAATTTGTGAGTGGAAAGACTGAATGCTTCTCCAGAGAGGAATCCTTTTATTTTTAATATTTAAAAATGTTTGTGTGCTGCTGTGTGTCCCTGTGTGTATAATAAGCAGAGTGTACGTGTGTTGTGCACCCACCTATAGGAGGATATTACTAACGCGCCCTTTAAATAGCACAAAAAATACTGCGACTATTGATACTATTGACTTTAGACCAGGTTTTTGTTGGTCAATGGCGCAGTCGTTTTCAGTTCCTCAAAATAGCAACACACCAACAATGCGCCGGAACACACCTGGTTTTCAGACCTATATATATATACCTATATATACCTTTAACTGTCCTTTAACTCATATAAAAAAATATTAACACTTGAATGTGGGTAAGTTTCATAAATAAAGGCAACATTTTAAACAAAAAGTTGAGAAAAACACATTTTTGTAAAAGACTACGCCTTGATAAGATTCAGAACGATGATCAAAACATAGATGGAGTAGATTGAGTACATCAACACACCCAAAGCTTCACAGTTGTTTCCTCTTCATGGGTTCGACATTTCATTGGGTAACGTTAGGCAGTTTTGATTTACATGCTGTTTAATGTTTGATGATCGCGTTATTTTACATTTGCGTGTGTAATCTTCTATCACTTGTTTCAGCTTCTTCTCCTGTGTTTTGATCCGGAGATTCTGTACCAGAAGATGTGTCATAGCGCCCCCTACTAGAGCCCTGCGCGGGACTGTTTTCTTCATCCCGCTCCCGCCCGCACCCGCCGAATTTCTGACCATTACCGCCCGCTCCCGCAACGTATGTGTTACACTCCCGCCCGCTCCCGCAATATGTATGTCCACTCCCGCCCGCACCCGCAAAACTCTGAGAATTTATTCCCGCACAATAATAGAGATGCATTGATTTTGTGTCTTCTCCCGTCCCGCAGGAGAAAAAAAAACACGTATTTGTATTGATATTATTAAAGAGATTAATGGGGTTGTTTGTTTCGTTTCCCTGGCCTGCATGTAAAAAAATGTAAAAAAAAGACATACATTCAAATATAATTTCGTTTTTATCAAAAACTTTGCACATAAAAATAGACTGCTTTGCAAAACAGAAAACAGAAAACCAGATTGAGAAACAAAAAACAGATCCCAATTCGTCGGTCAGTTCCGACGTACGTCGAACGTGACCGACTGAAAGGAAACCTGAGAAAACATGCTTCAACAGAACGTAATGTGAACACAAAATAGCAAACGGACATTTAGAAACAATCCATTTCCACTCACTAAACTTCTATGTATTGTTTGTCAAAAACACCAAACAGTCAACTTGACCTGCAGGGAGTGCTGAGCGTTTTTGGTGAGGTATGATCAAGTAGCAATGTATTTGCCAGCTGCGCAATATGTGGATACATAACGTTATACCGCATGATTTTGCCTACCAAAACAATTGAGAAACTTCTCCAAATGTCAGACTTTACTTGCTTAGCTTTTGTGCTGTAAATACCTCGTTTGAGGTTCTTTTCTACATCATCTATTGACATCTTCTCCATCATGTCGTTAGGCAACCTCCCTATCCCTCCGATTCCCGCTGTGTTTTTTTTAGCCGCCCATTCCCGCCCGCAGCAAAATTCAAACCGCCCGCTCCCGCGAGATTTACGTTGGGTCCCGCGGGACCCGGCGGGACTCAATCCCAATGCAGCCCTCTACCCCCTACCGTATAACAGTGAAGAACATGGATAGCTGGAAAATTCAATGGTGGAGTAAAGTAGATTTTAAGTAAATTCCTATGTACATCTGTTTTATATCAATATTCTAATCAATATTTTCAAACAATGTAACTTTATTAAGACATAAAACTATGTTAAAAAGAAGGAAAAAAGTATATTTAATAGGCTACTCAATCAAAAGATTAAACACAATTGCAAGCCAAGTATACTATGAACACTTAATTATACTTTTAAGTATGTCACAATCCAAAGATTGAGTACAAGTATAGGCCAAATATTCTTAGACTTTTCTGTCAGTATAAGTTAAGTATACTTAAATGCAATTTGAAGTAAATTTCTGAGAAGTACATAAAGTATATTTCTGAGAACTATATAAAAAGTACACTGAAAGTATACTTTCTTATTTTTAGTTTAAAAGAAGTATACTAATAGAACACTTGAATACATTTCTTTTTCGTAAGGGTGGTTTAGCTCGGAGCTCGAGCCAAGCTCTGTGTTCGAGCCTCCTTCGAGGACAGCAAGCCCAGTTCATTTGCCCTTAACTATTAAGACTGAATGGGCAGGCAAACTCGTGAACCATTCTTCAGGTTGCATTCCACGCCAATGAGATGTGCACATTACACCACCTAATGGATATAAACAAGTTTGCATTTCACTTCTGTTGTTATGGTGTCCTTGTACTATGTCATGGATTTAAAACACGATTGATTTGTATAAAAACATTTTTTTTTTTTTTTAAACCTAGATGCTTGACTTGCCTAATACTATATATTTAGTTGACAATTTCTATCCACTTCTGGAATGCAATGTATGTAGGCTTGTTCAGCAGATGCAGCAAAAAGCAAAGAGACTGTATTGCATACAGTGCAATTTAATCCACACTAAGAAGGCATCATCGTTGGTGTATTAAATTCAACACCCTATGCTCAACTGTTACATGATGTAAAGCAATTGGACTGTTTAAAATTTCACATCCCTATTTAGACTCTAAAAATTGTTTGGCAATTGTGTGATACTTAATTTAGCTACTAAACCTGGCATCCCCTGTGCTCTACTTTTAATATCTTGGAAAGCACAAGAGCGTTCCTCCTGGTCTGGCAAATCTCAGTTTGCAAAAGTACTGCATCTAAACCAGTCTTCATCTCTCTGCACTGGCTACCACTCGCTGCTCGCATACAAGTTGAAGGTGCTTACGCTCGCTTACAGATCCACCACAAGCTCAAATCCTGCATACTTTGACTCGCTCCTACAAGTCTACACCCCCCTACAGAAGCCTTCGCTCAGCTAAGGAGCAACGGCTTGTGGTACCATCACAGAGAGGCAGAAAATCCCTCTCCAGAACATTCACCGTTCCCTGCTGATGGAACGATCTTTCGCAGCTCCATCCGAATTGCAGAATCACTGACAACATTCAAACGACAGCTGAAAACTTCCGCAAGCACTTAACCTCATCTTAAAAAATAAAAAAAAATCCTTTTCCTTATTTTCCTTCTATTTTCCTCTACTTCTTCCCTGACCTAGTGTGTGATGCTCTGTGCAATGTCCAAAACGTAGTACTTCAGGCACTTTCTGTGTTTCGCTGCCTCCTAATGACGGATTGCTTCCTGTACTCCTCAGTTGTAAGTCGCTTTGGATAAAAGCGTCTGCTAAAAATGCATAAATGCAAATGTAAGCCAAAAACCCTTGCTCATCTCTGAAATAAAAAAAAATCTACTTCAGGTTTATCTGCTATGGTCTAGAAAAGGATAGATCACTCATAAATAAAAAAATCTATCATCATTTCCTCACCCTTATCACATTGGAAAACAAGTTTGTGACCATTTTTGCCTTCATGTGTAGCGCCTCAGAAAGTGTTGTGACAGGTTCACATGTCTTGCATCCCATCATAACAGATGTAAAAACAAAAGCCAGGCTTTTGAGGTAAAATAACAAAGATGTAAAAGAGTAAATAACCAATTTTGGTCATATGGCTTCTGACAATTTTGGATATAGTACATGAACAAATGTTAGGCCTAGTTTCACAGACAGGGCTTAGATTAAGCCAGGATTAGGCCTTAATTCAATTAGGACATGTAAGTAGCTTTTACAAATGTGCCTTAAAAAAAAACTTTACTGTTGTGCATCTTGAGACAAAACAATGGTTGCTTTTAGTTAAGACAGATCAAACATGCATTTTAGACTGGACTATAGGCTTAAGCCTCATCCGGGCAACATAGTGCTATTATAGCTCCGAACAACCACTGGTCTCTGTCTGCTTTAACTAATAAATGTTGATAGTAAATGCTGATAGAACTATTTTGGGTGAACCATTCCTTTAAACAGAACCTATTACACTACTGGTCAAAAGTTTAGAATAATCTATTTATAATAATAATTTTTATGTTTCTGATCAATGTTAAAAACTATTTTGCATTGCATTTTTAGGATTCTTTGATTAATAGAATGTCCAAAAGAACAGAACAGAAGTAAAATTATAATATCATCTTTTGTAAGATTATAAATGTCTTTACTGACCCTTTTGATCAATTTAATGCGTTCTTGCAAAATAAAAGTATTAATTTATTTAAAATGGGAGTGTATCACAAACATTTCCACAAAATATTAAGCACCAAAAACTGGTTTCATCCTTCATCTTGCAAATCAGAATTTTAGAATGATTTCTGAAGGATCGTGTTACACTGAAGACAGGAGTAAATTCAGCTTTGATCACAGGAATAAATTACATTTTAAAATATATTTAAAATAGAAAAAAATAAATATTGTACTGACTGGCAGTGTAGATGTGCATTTAATAATAGCTGCCCTGTGAATCTCAGAAGCTTCAGATTGAGAAACAGATCTTCTATGGCTTCATAAGAACCTTTCAGCAGCTTTAATAGTTGCCTGATTGTAAAGATGTGAATGTGAAAGAAAGTCTAATATACCTAAGGATAACTAGCCTAGAAATCTAGACGCACCCTAGCGGCAGAAAATGTATTTTGCCGCGAGTGTAGTCTAGCAATTCTTGGTAGACCTGAGAGCTGGAAAAACCAAACTCTGATCAGGACAATCACAGCGTGTGTAGAGTCGGTGGGCGGGCTTAACATAACAACGGCACGTCACGGCAGAGTTGCGGAGGTTCTGCGTGCTACTTGTAAACAAAGAAGCTGACGAACAGCTGTCTTTTGAATTGGCTTTGGCCGAGACCAGCTGACGCTACGGGGAACGATATACCAACACCGCCATGCTGAGGGGAGTGTCTGCCTATTGGCAGTGACAACTGTCAACACAAGTAAATTCAACTGAAAAACCTGAGCGACTCCCCCTCAGGTCACACTGGGCTGTCAGCGACAGCACTCCCTACGGTCATAGCCAAAGCTATGCGACTAAATGGAACCCTAACGCCACTGCGTGAGGTTTTATCTAGACAGCTCAAAGGCCCGGGACCACTACACTACCCGAAGGCGCCCCAGCCAGTCACTGCTCGGAAAACAAGTTCTTCCGAGTGCCACCAGGGAGGCCTGACCTGGTGCCCTAAGTGTTATGAACACTTTGGTTTAGCCAACCCTGTCTGTTCAGAAACAGAGCCTCTGGATGGTGCCAAGGAGGCATCCAAACTAAGGGACTGAAAAACTGGCAGTCCTACTTAGCCCGGAACTCAGAGACGGGTTATCCAAGAGAGCAATACTCAGCGTAGCGCTTTACAACCCTTGCTAGCGAGGGGAGTCTGCCTGCTCAAATCAAGGATCTATCAGGTGCTTGTGTTTCAAAGCAGTAAAGAGGCCGGAGAGGCCTACAGACTGATCTAACAGGGAGGCCTCACGAGAGGCCTACGACTGTCTGACCAGGCTCAGGCGGCTGTATGCTCATAGACGACCCTCAGTGAGGGGAGCAGGTGAACCTGCCTGGCGGGTAACCCCCAGCTGTAGGCCCAACTAACACAAGTTCTAACACAGAGAACTGTTAACCAAGAAGTGCCTACTTTGGGAACTTCGCCTTCAAGGAGGCCCCGTGGGCCTACTACCTGATAGCGAGTTCTTCCCCCAGGGAGGCCTATAGAGGCCTACTACCTAACAGCACGCCATGCTGGCTACCCGACCATCCTGGCTCGGGAATCCACCCTCAGGGAGGCCTAGTTAGGCCTACTACCTGACAGCAATATATGCCAACTTTAAGAGCGTTCAAGCTCACCTTCAGGGAGGCCTACCACCTGCCAGCGAAGCATGCTAACTGCTGAGGTTACGTCTAGGGAGGTCCCTTGAGGCCACCTGATAACAGTTGAAGCTGTCTGTCAAGGTAACTGGAAAACTGTTTTTTCTTAACTTGTTTTCTCAAGGAGGCCTAATGGAGGCCTACTACCTGACAGTCGAGCTACGCAGGCTAGCCGAGCATCCTAATTCAGGAACTCGCCCTCAAGGGAGGCCTATTGAGGCCTACTACCTGATAGCCAGCCTTTAGGGAGGCCTGGAGAGGCCTGCTATCTGTTTGCGCCTCGTGCTAACTGTTTCTCAAGTGACTGGGCCCCAGGAACGCCTTAGGGAGGCCTGACGAGGCCTACTACCTGCCTCTGGGTAAACCCGGTGCGGGCCTACTGTCAGATAGCAATTTATGCTACTGTTCTAGTGACCACAACCTGGGAACTCACCTTCAGGGAGGCCTTAGTAAGGCCTTCCACCTGATAACCTGCTAGGCCGCAGACCCGGACGGCGTGCGCCGGTGCTCGCATTTGGAGAGACCTGGTTAAGGCCTTCCAACTACAACAGGCCTACCCCGATAGCAAGTCATGCTAGTTGCCCGGGAAACCTACTCTGGAAGCTCACCCTCAAAAAGAAGCCTGATGAGGCCTTCTATCTGATCGCAAGCCTACTAGGGAGGCCTAGTGAGGCCTACCACCTGCTAGCACTAACTCAACCGTGCTAACCGTCAAGTGACTGAGACTCAGAGCATTCCTCCAGTGAGGCCTAGCTTTAGAGGCCTGCCAACTGATAACAAACATTTTGCTTTCACAATGTGAGAGTAACAAAGAAGACCCTAGGGGCTCGTCTCCACGGAGGCCTGATTAGGCCTACCACTTGATAGACCGTCAGGCTAGCCATACCGATGCCAACCATCGGCCCTGGCCTTCAAGGAGGCCTGATGAGGCCTACTACCTGATAGCAAGCCCTGCTAGCTCCCCTAGTACCTGACTCAGGAACGCGTTTCCAGGGAGGCCTGGTGAGGCCTACCACCTGGTAGCAAGCTCACCCTGACTGATACGAAAACCTTGACAGTTAGACCACTGGCTGACTAATAGCTACCAGCACTGCTATGGGGACCCGTTCCCAGGGAGGCTTGTAAGCCTACAAGCTGTACGAGTCTTACAATAGGCGAAAAGCAACTGCTTTTTTGAAAACAATAATGTAAATATTATTATTATAAGTGTGAATGAAAAAATTAAAAGCGCATTTAAAAAAACAAAAACAAGCATGATTTCATCTCGTAAATGTCTTAGTGTGTGTTTTGGTCATAATTTACTTTTTTTTAAATCTAATTTCATCCTTTTTATCTCATAATTAGGATTTTTAATCCTAATTTAGATTTTTAAATCATAATTAGGATTTTTAATCCAAAATTCTGAATTTTTATCTCCTTCAACCTTTCATCTCACAATGACTTAGCATGTTAGAGTGAGTGAGTGAGTGAAGTGACATGTGGCCAAGTATGGTGACCCATACTTGGAATTTGTGCTCTGCATTTAACCCATCCAAGTGCACACACACAGTAGTGAACAAACACACACACACACACACACACAGTGAACACACACCCGGAGCAGTGGGCAGCCATATTGCTGCGGCGCCCGGGGAGCAGTTGGGGGTTCGGTGCCTTGCTCAAGGGTCTCACCTCAGTCGTGGTATTGAGGGTGGAGGAGAGCGCTTATTACCTAGATGTTCTAGTGGCCAGTGATCGGAGTCGCCGTCCTGACGGTAACAGTTCAAACAGGAGGTGTCCAGGGTGAGCGGAGTCTGTGATGATTTTCCCTGCTCTCTTCCTCACTCTGGAAGAGTACAGTTCCTGGAGGATTGGCAGGGGAGCACCAATAATCCTCTCCGCAGTCCGGATTGTGCGTTGTAGTCTCTTGATGTCAGATTTGGTAGCTGAACCAAACCAGACAGTGATGGAAGTGCATAACACAGACTCAATGACAGCCGAGTAGAACTGAATCAACAGTTCCTGTGGGAGGTTGAACTTCCTCAGCTGACGAAGGAAGTAGAGTCTCTGCTGGGCCTTTTTCACAATGGAGTCAATGTGATTGTCCCACTTCAGGTCCTGAGAGATGGTAGTGCCCAGAAACCTGAATAACTCCACTGCTTCCACAGTGCTGTTCATGATGGTGAGTGGGGGAGAGCTGGGCTGTTCCTCCTGAAGTCCACTATCATCTCCACCAGTCTGTAAGCAGACTCGTCACCGTTTTGGATGAGGCCGATGACAGTGGTGTCATCTGCAAATTTTAGGAGCTTCACAGAGGGGTCTTTAGAAGTGCAGTCATTGGTGTACAGGGAGAAGAGCAGTGGGGAGAGAACACACCCCTGGGGGGCGCCAGTGCTGGTAGTGAGACTCCTGGATGTGAGTTTCCCCAGTCCCACGAGCTGCTGCCGGTCTGTCAGGAAGCTGGAGATCCACTGACAGATTGAGGATGGCATGGAGAGCTGGGTCAGTTTAGCTGAGAGAAGATCAGGCATAATGTATTGAAGGCCGAACTGAAGTCCACAAATAAGATCCTTGCATAAGTCCCAGGTCTGTCGAGATGTTGCAGGATATAATGCAGTCCCATGTTGACTGCATCATCAACAGACCTGTTTGCTCTGTAGGCAGATTGAAGAGGATCCAGCAAGGGACCAGTGATGTCCTTCAGGTGGGCCAGAACCAGTCTTTCAAACGACTTCATGACCACAGATGTGAGAGCGACAGGTCTGTAGTCATTAAGTCCAGTGATTTGGGGTTTTTTGGGGACGGAATGATAGTGGACTGTTTGAAGCAGCAGGGAACTTCACACTGCTCCAATGATCTGTTGAAGATCTGCGTGAAGACTGGGGCCAGTTGGTCAGCGCAGGTTTTCAAACAGGCAGATGAGATGCCGTCTGGGCCTGAAGCTTTCCTAGTCTTCTGTTTTTTGAAGACTCGGCTCACATCCTTTACACAGACCTTAAGCTCGGGTTGGATGACAGGGGGGGAGTAAAGGGGGAGCAGGAGGTAATGGGGGACGTGTGAATTGCAGATCAGAGCGGGTGTGTGGTGTGAGACTGAGGTTTTCAAATCTGCAGTAAAAAGCATTCAGCTCATCGGCCAGTTGTTGATTCTGAGCAGATCGGGGGGAGTTTGAAAAATCCATGTTAATGCGGGTGAGGAGAAAAAGTTTGTCCGTTTTGTTAGGAAGTGATCAGAGATTCGCAAGATGAATACTAGGGAGTGCAGTGCGGAGGCCGCGCACACAGAGTTTAACCAGCACGCCTGCTCGCGTCCCCCGCTTGTGTCTGGCCGCGCATTTTAAACACACAGCTGCGGCTCCGACGAGAAAATCAAACAAAACGTCCGAATAATCAAAAACTGCAGAAATGTTGTCTGGTGTGTGTTTCCTAATGTCCAGTAGTTCGTCTTTGGTGAAACTGATCGGAAAAGAATGACTAAACGCAGAACAAACGAACAAAAACAACACAATAGCTGAAGAGCTCCATACCGAGGCTGCCATCCGCGGTGCCATCTTGTGCATCTCAATGTTTGAAATATCATTTCAAACATTTGATCTTATAATTTTGACTCAGCATGTCATATTTTCTTTTTATCTCACTATTATGACTTCTAAAATCATATTTTTGACTTTTTATCTAATAATGAGGACATTTAAAATCATATTTTCAAAATTGTATCTTTTAATTATGACTTTATGATAATTGAAATGAGCTGAACATAATATAGTTGAATATTTAGTAACAGTATTGCTTTCTGTGTATTTTAAACTGCTCACATTGCCAACTCACGAGGATGTTCATTTGAGAACATATGGAGTTTTTATGGGAACTTTAGAGTCACATAACGCTGCACAAAGACAAAGCTAACCAGCGTAATTAGCTTCCTGTTTAATTCTTGTCTGCTGACTAGAAGTACTTGATTCAACATTAATATCAGCATGGCAATGTTACAAGTTAGCGTTCATCAAATAATTTAAATTGAATGAAGGCGCCAAGGTGCTTTGAGGGTTTTTATTTATAAAATTATAGGGTTACCTACACCTGATAGGGTTTGTAGGAAATGAGAGATTGGTTTCGTCCATCAGGGCACAGACAGAGTTCATAGACGCTCTCACATATGGGGGCAGGAATTTGTTTCCTGTTCAGCATGAAATAGACTTCAGGACATCCCATCAGGGAGAGATCTGGAGCCCTACTAACACGTAGCACTTTCTGCATCCAATACTTGGCCTGAGTGCCTTTAATATCATTTCCAGTGCTATGAGACAATAGGAGCCTCTTTCCATCGTGATTTAAGGACAAAACAGATGTATGAGGTTTGGGGAGACGATCTGAAAAAATCATTATGAGTTTCATTCTGTATCATTAATTCTACTTAGACAATGATGCATTTCACAAAATGTGTTAATTGACATCTAAGGAAATTCCTGAGATTCTATCTGTATATTACTACATTATTTTATCTGAAGATTTATTGCATGGCTCTCTGGGATGCTTGATTACAATTGGTCAATCTGCATTCTGTGGTCAAGTATTTGGAATAATGAGTGTGAAATTGCACACTCTTAAATATAAAAGGTCTTTATTGGCATCTGTGGTTCCATGAAGAAACTTTAACATCAATGGAATCTTTCCTTTGCAAAAAAGGTTCTTTAAAGTGGAAAATGATTCTTTATATTATTAAAACATTCTAAGAAAAAAAAGTTATTTTTAACAACTGTTGACTAAAAGGTTCTTTGGGGAACCCAAAATGGATTTGTGGCCATCGTCTGCTTTTGATGCTAGGGGTCTGGGCACAATTATAGCATTCAGCGCTGGACACTGGGATGTACGGTATCTTTAACCAGTACTGACATGACCATCAGTCAAAGCCACCAAGACCTTCTTCCTAAGCATTTCCATGTGTCCATTATAAGGTCCTTGAATTTTCTACCCCATGCACAGAACACAGCCATAGAAACCAACGTCTGTCTGAGCCAGTCATTTCTCATGTAATGATGTCCTTGTTTCCTTTTTTCAAAATCATACTGTCCTGTAAAACAGTGTTGAAATGTACTTTACATTCATTATGTTATGAGTCCCAGAGATCCTAATACTGCATGTATAAAATAACAATAGTATGGCAAGACTGATCAATTATTTTCCCTTTTAAATTATTTATGTTTCTCTTACCAAACAAGGTTATTATTGTTAACTAAAACCATAAAAAAAAAACATTTAGAAACATTAGGCAAAATAAAATGAAGGAATTTAAAAATAGTTTTGAGACCCCTTCATTCTGGTCCATTCTTATGCATTTCATCCAGTAGAATTTGACAGCAAAAACATGTCCTGTGTGAACGGCTTCTCATTCTGTGCTTCCAGCTCTCAGTAAGTGTACTTTGGCAAAATAGTTTAGATTAGAAGGGTTTGTGCTGGCTGGGGACTTGCTGAAAACAAGCTAGTATTTTTTTTATCTTGTTATGATGTAGTCCCTCTATATATTAGCTATATTTAACTACTACATATATTAAAATATTAAGCTTTTGATAAAAATGCTTTTGATAAAATGCTAAAATATTAAATATTAAAATAAAATATTGGGTACATACTTATTGTGTATAAAACTTTTGCAAGGTTTTACTGAGGTTGAGACATTTATTATAACATCCTGATGCAATTACATGGTCCTTTACATTTAAGTGCCATAAAAAAACACAGCATATTGTATCAAATCACGTCTATTGCAATCCCAAAATTCTGACCAGTGATAATACCTAGAATATCAAAATCAACTGCTGGCGGTCGATCCTCTTCCTATTTAGCACCTAAACTCTGGAACAGACTTCCTAGCACTGTTCGGGAAGCAGACACACTCTGTCAGTTTAAATCTAGACTAAAAACACATCTCTTTACTATGGCATACACATGAAACATTATCAATTTCTATTATTCAAATCAGTTAAATGATTGTTTTAGGCTGCGTTAATTAGGTCTGCCGGAACCGGGAACACTTCCCATAACACCTGATGTACTCGTTACATCATAAAAAGAATGGCATCTATGCTAATGTTAGTCTCTCTGTTTATCCCGAGGTCTACTGCAGTCAGCCGGATCCAGATCAGATGGTGGACCTGCTCCTAGACAAGACCACAATGCAGCCCTGAAGTGTCGGCAGAGACTGTGTCAACTAGACTCTCCCCTGTGAAGGCCTCCTTACCTTCCCTTCCCTTCCCTTCCACTCTATACAGATAAAAACACATATGCACACATACGTATTCAAACACGGTTGCCTATAGACTAAACATGTAATGCTTGCGTACATGCCGTCGCTGTTTTGGCCGATTAGCCCTTTTTGTGGTTTACGTGGGGATGGTGGTGGTATAGTTTTAAAACTATTTTAAACCTATTTCATGGTTTGCGTTCTCCGGCCACCAATTGCTGTTGCTGTGCGGATGGGGTCCGGAACGCATTGGTTGAGGATTAAATAACTAATCAGTTTTTACAACAGAAATTAATCAATCAAAATCTTACTTAACAAAATTAATTTCCTAATATCACTGTAAAGCCGCTTTGAAGTAGCCTGACAAGCCAGACCCACATCAAGATGTTGAGTCTGGAAACTCACCATTGACAGGGCTCAATCGGAGGGGCGGGATAAACGGTTGTCTTTCAAATTCCCTCTGTACACAATTGGATAGCGCCATGAGCGCCACAACCAACCAGAGCAAAGAAGAAGGTGAAGTGCCGTTCTTTGTTCTTTTCTCAAAGAAAAGCTTAACTCCAAGTCTTCCAGAGTCGCGGCCAAAGCCGTTTCCAAAGACCGCTGTTCGACAGCTGCTTTGTTTTTACGAGTAGCACGCAGAACCTCCGCAACTCTGCCATGACGTGCCGTCATTATGTTAAGCCCGCCCACCGACTCTACACATGCTGTGATTGGCCTGACCAGAGTTTGGTTTTTCCAGCTCTCAGGTCTACTGAGAGTTGCTAGACTACACTCGCGGCAAAATACATTTTCTGCCGCTAGGGTGCGTCTAGATTTCTAGGCTAGCGTTGAAGCATTCTGTGTTGTAAAAAAACGCTATATAAATGAAGGTGGAGGTGACTTATTTTTATGTATGTACAGTACAGTAAAACAAATTATGTTTTTGAAAGAAGTCTTTTATGCTCACCAAGGTTGTATTTATATAGTCCAAAACACAGTAAAACAGTAATATTGCGAAATATTATCAGAAATGAAAAGAACTGTTATATGTAATTTATTCCTGTGATCAAAGCTGAATTTTCAGCATCATTACTCCAGTCTTCAGTGTCACATGATCCTTCAGAAATCATTCTAATATGATGATTTAATGCTCAAAAAACATTTTTTTTGTGGAAATGATAATACTTTTTTTTCAGGATTCTTTGATGAACAGAAAGTACAATGAACAGCATTTATTTTTTAATTTATTACATTTATTTATTAAATAGAAATCTTTTGTAACATTATAAATGTCTTCACAGTCACTTTTGATCAGTTTAAACGAGCATCACTGATGAATAAAAGTATTAATTTCTCTATTTTTATCTTACCACAAATGTTTTAATAGTATCATTGTTTACACGAAAATGTTAAGCAGCAAAAACAGTTTTCAACATAGAAAATAATTATAATATATGTTACCTGAGCATCAAATCAGCATATTAGAATGATCTATGAAGACTGGAGTAATGATGCTGAAAATACAGCTTTGTCATCACAAGAATAAATAAAATGTTTAAAGTTTACAATATTACAGTATTACTTCACAATATTTCACAATATCAGTGTTTTACTATATTTTTGATTAAATAAATGCAGCCTTGGTGAGCAGAAGCGACTTATTTCAAAAACATTAAATAATTGCTTGACTTAAAGGCAGTCCTTAAATATATTTTTACTACAGTAAATATGTCATAAATATGTCATAAGTTAGAGGCACAACAAATGTGAATGAGAACACTAACCAGAGCACAGAGGAGATCTACGGCCTCTAAAACCAGTTCCTGGTGGCCAATGCGGGCAACGGCCAGTTCCTCAAGGTCCTGATGGGAGATCTTCAGTAGCTGTTCTCCATTAATCTTCTCTCTCTCAAAGTTGTGCACATATTGTTGTAAGCTGTCATCGAGACCTTCACATGAAGAAGAGGAAAGAGAAAGAAAACTTAAAAAAAGGATAAAGAATGTAATTTCTGCATCACAAACAAACAGATCAATGTTCTTATAGCGCCAAACGTTTTAGAGAACCAGCCAAGTGCCAACACAAGATTTTCTTAAAGCAGAAGGGTTTCTGCAGAATTCTGAATCTAAATAAGCTTTCCATAATGTATGGTTTGTTAGGATAGGACAATACTTGGCCGAGATACAACTATTTGAAAATCTGGAAACTGAGAGTGCGAGAAAATCGCCTTAGCAACGCATATTACTACTAATAATACATTTTTGATATATGTATGGTAGGAAATTTACAAAATATCTTCTTGGAACATGATCTTTACTTAATATCCTAATGATTTTTGGCATAAAAGAAAAATCGATAATTTTGACCCATTTTTGACCCATACTACTGCCACAAATATAGTCAAGTCAAGTCAAGTCAACTTTATTTATATAGCGCTTTTAACAATGTAGATTGTTTCAAAGCAGCTTTACAGTGTTAAACAGGAAAATAATGCAGCATAATTTTATTCAGCTGTATAGCCATTCTGGAAAAATTTCAAGTATCATACAGTGACAGTGTGGGCTTTAGATCAATAATTTGATCAGTAATTTAGTTTAAATGGTTAATTTAGTTTATTATTTAGATGTATTTCGATGTTTAGTTGAAAAATTTAGTGTCCCCAACTGAGCACGCCAAGCCAGAGGCAACAGTGGCAAGGAAACCAAAACCCCATTAGGTGACCTAATGGAGAAAAATAAACCTTGGGAGAAACCAGGCTCAGTCAGGGTGCCAGTTCTCCTCTGGCCAATTAACAAACAGCGTATTATTATTATTATTCTGGCAGTTTTACAGCTCGGAGGTCATAATAGATCAGAATATTCGAGGGACCGGGGGCAACATGCTGGAGACGGGTTTATTGAGGATGATGTTGATTAAATAATTATTAAAGTGCAATATTCGAATGATCGGAGGCAACACGCTGGAGACGGGTTTATTGAGGATGACATATCGATTTAAGTATTATTTAATTGTAATATTCTAACAATCTGAGTCAACACGCCGGAGACGGGTTTATTGAGATGCCGTATATACCCACACGACTTATGACATATAGTAAGCAGCACACCTGTATAATACGTGTTACAATGAAAAGTGTTTCTGAAACAGCAAATCAGAATATTAGAATGATTTCTGAAGGATCATGTGACACTGAAGATTGTAGAGTAATGATGATGAAAATTCAGCTTTGGTCACAGGAATAATGAATAACATAATATAGCACTATATGCAGCATTGGTGAGCATTAGAGACTTCTTGAGTAAGATAGCTACGTAAGGCATTTCTCTAGAAAAATGCTTTCATTCCTTGACACTGCAACAGGTGTGTATATAGCTTTCCGACACCATAAACATCACGTTGTTTCCACCTGCTTGTGTGTGTACATGTGTGTCAAGCTGGTTAAACAATTGACAGGTTTTGTTGTTTTTACAAAGGGTCAACTATAATTACAGCAGCAAGCCTACTAACTCACAGAACGTACAGCTCAAAGGAAACTAATGTCAGCAGACTGGTTTAGCTGGATTCTTCAGGGCTTTGTTATGCCTTGTTCCGTATCTTTACGCATAGATCTCTTTGGAAATGTTGGTGTGTATATCCTGCTTCTGTTTCCTTTTGATATAAATCACATGGAACTCGGTTACAAGTAGGATTTAGCTAAGATAGAAAAGTAACTTATGTCTGATTCTTGACATGTTGACAAGAGCATCCAACACCCCCCCCGGACACACAATGCACTCAGTCACCCAGGCTGCAGCACCAGTGAAGGACGGTGAAGGATGTTCCTGTGGGACGAGAGGGGGATGGGTGTTCACTGTTCACCCCGTCAAAGGCACTACAGACAGAGCAGCTGCAAAGGTCTGGCCCTGTGCCCTCGGACTCAACGGCTTGACAGCCCAGACAAAATCACTGACCTTAATATTCAATACACAGTCCACCTCCATTTATCTTTGGAACTCTCAAACAAAGTTGAGGCTCTGCTATATCAGTGAATGTTCCCTTGTAAAAAAGAAAAAAGAAGTAAACTTCAGTTTACTTCCAAAAAGAGTACTCATTACGGAGATAATATACTTTAAAAGGATATACTTAAGTGTGAATGTTTTCGGACACTTAATTGCATATTTGTTGCATTTAAATGAAAATGAATTATAGTATATATTTATATCAAATGTAAATACTTGGACTTTGAGTGTTTTTTGACCCAATTAAGTAGGACTTCAGTACATACTTGTGTGTCAATTCATAATTACTTCTATTGTATTTGAAATATGGTTAAAATGTGCCGCGGAATGTACTGAGAAGCATTTGTGATCAACTAAAATATACTTTTGTAAAGAAGTCACTTACAACGTTTAATTTGTTACCCTGCACTAACAATGAACTTCTACAGTATTTATTCATCTTACTTTATGTTAACCTCAACATTTACCAACAAATTTTTTTAATCAAAAGTTAATGCAATGTGAACTAACATGAAAATGTAACAAATGTTCATAAATGCTATAAAATATATATATTGGGTCCCAATTTATATTAGGTGGCCTTAACTACATCAAAAAATACAATCAAACTACAATGTACAATGTACTTATTGTGTTCATATTGTATTGTAAAACACTTTTGCTGATATTGAGGTGGGAAACTGGTAAATGTTAGTACACAGTAGTTAAGGCCACCTAATATAAAGTGGGTCCATATATTGCTAAATGTTAGTTCATGTTAGTGATTGCATTAATTCATGTTAACAAATGAGACCTTGTATGTGTAATTACATATTTGTTATAATGTATTATTTGTTGTAATAACTTCAGTACATTTAAAATACATTAACTTTAATTGTAATATTGAATAACACACTAGAGTTAAAATTATAATCAAGCACTTCACATGTGCTTTAGTCAACATTAAAATAAGTGCGCTTCTTTAAACAGCAAAATATATATATAAAAAAGTACTTTAAAATAAAACATATTTTTTTTAAAACATTATTGCAAAGAGCACTTTTTAAAAGCACACTTAAGTGTGTTAAAAACAGTCATGAAATTGTACTCTTAAGTATTTCATGTATTTTTAATATTATATTACCTGTAAGAAAACTTTTAAGACTGGAAGTACACAGTGGATATTCAATACAGTTCAGCACACTTATTTGTCATAAGGGTTAACAATGACAACAGACATGAATTGTCAGCGTTCCAGGGTTATTGATACCAATACCACAGTCAATTAAGCAATCACATTTACACGTTAAGTTTTTCAAGTAATTACAGACATTAATTAAGAACAAAGAAGCTCAAGCTAATTATAAATTACACACATTAGAGAATTTAAAAAGAGAAATTAAAATACTAGAATATCAGTGTATAACCTTAGGTGAGCAAAGAGAGTCTGTTAAATTGTCTTCAACGAATTACGCCATGTGTTACACTGCCATTATAAAGAGCAGTTACTAACTGAGGATACATCCTAAAATGCTTGTAACCCAATACTGCTATTCCAACAGTTAAACCTGAGTGCAGCATTGAAAAAACTTGGTGCTGGGAGGTTGTTCTTCTTGTTCTAGATAATCAATATAGTTTAAAGGGGCTAGTTTTGCTTCATTTTGCCTCTATGTAAGTGCATTATTGATTTAGAATCATACAATCCAGTCGGAATTTACAGTATAAAACAGGATGTCAGAGAATTTGGCACATTTTGGATTAATAAATCAAAAAGTTGGGCTGTACACTTCGCAATACGAAATATTGCAAAGAATATTGCGCAAAAAGATCTTTATTTTCGACCAAGATGGCGGCGCGAGTAGATCGCGAGGCTCAGCGTCTCTCCAGATTCTGCAATTTTGCGGTATTTTTCTTGTTCATCTCGGGTCTGTTCGTACAGAACAGTTGTGCTTTTACATCGTACACCCGCTGTGAGCTTTTGGATATTGGTTTGCGAATTTCCGACAGTTTTATGGACAATCTTCAACTCCTTCCTGAGATCGCTAGGACGCCCGAGGCGATGCGCTCTGCCCGGCCGGAGGCGGAAGGCGGCGCTGTGATCGTAAACAAAGGCGGGGTAAGCGTGGAGGTCTAAGAGCTAAGCTAAGGCTAACTCCTTACCGGCTCTCTTTACCCAACATTTTCCTTGCCAATGTACGATCGCTAGTGAACAAAATGGAGGAGATTCGACTCAGCATTACACACAGTAAGAAACTTTTGAACTGTAACGTCCTAATCTTCACTGAAACCTGGTTAAACAGCGGAATACCGGACACCGCTATTGAGCTAGCGGGACGCCACACACTCCGGGCGGATAGAACACTAGATGGCTCCGGGAAGAGCAGAGGGGGTGGATTGTGCATTTATATTAACAAAGCTTGGTGCACAAACTCTGCTATTGTTGGGAGTCATTGTTCAGCTAACCTGGAGTTTCTCATGGTTAAATGTAGACCGTTTTATCTACCGCGGGAGTTCACCTCCACTATTATCACTGCAGCCTATATTCCCCCGGATGCTGATGCCAAGCTTGCTATGAAAGAACTTCACGCAGCCATCAGTAAACAACAGACTGATCACCCGGAAGCTGCGTTTATTGTTGCAGGTGACTTTAATCATTCAAACCTAAAGTCAGTGCTACCCAAGTTTCACCAGCATGTTTCCTGCCACACCAGAGGAAACAAAACCTTAGACCATGTTTACACGAACATGGCTGGAGCTTACGTTGCGACACCCCTCCCCCACCTGGGACAGTCAGACCACCTCTCTTTGTTTCTATCACCCAAATATTCACCCCTCATCAACCGTGTGAAGCCATCAGTAAAGACCATCAAGGTGTGGCCTGCGGGGGCAGACTCCACACTCCAGGAAAGGTTTCTAAACACAGACTGGAGTATGTTTGCTTCTCAAGCCACCAGTGGCGCTCACACGGACATTGACTCATTCACTTCCTCTGTATTGGATCATATCAATACCACCATCGACAGTGTTACAACCCAGAAACAGATCACCACATACCCTAATCAGAAGCCTTGGATGAACAGGGAAGTTCGACTCCTGCTGAAGTCACGCAATACTGCCTTCAGATCAGGTGATGCACAAGCCTACAGTACGTCCAGGGCAAACCTGAAGAGGGGCATCAAAAAGGCCAAGCACTGCTACAAGCTAAAGATAGAGGGTCACTTTTCCAACTCTGACCCTCGACGCATGTGGCAGGGCATCCAGGCCATCAGTGACTACAAACCCCCCCACTCCACCCCCGCAGCCACTGATGTCAACTTCCTGAACGAGCTAAATTACTTTTATGCTCGTTTTGAAAGAGACAACAGAGAAACTGCCACCAAGCTCAAACCCTCAGCTGACCACCCACCAATCACACTCTCCTCCACAGATGTCTGCAAGGCACTGAGCCAGATCAGCGCACACAAGGCTGCTGGACCAGACAACATCCCTGGACGTGTGCTCAGGGCATGTGCGGAGCAGCTCGCTGGGGTTTTTACAGACATTTTCAACCTGTCTCTTGCCCAAGCAGCTGTACCGACATGCTTTAAACGCACTTCCATTGTGCCAGTGCCAAAACACTCTAACCCGAGGTGCCCTAATGACTACCGCCCTGTAGCACTCACACCCATCGTTATGAAGTGCTTTGAGCGGCTGGTCCTGGAACACCTAAAAGACTCTCTACCATCCACATTGGACTCACACCAGTTTGCCTACCGCAGCAATAGGAGCACAGAGGATGCCGTTTCCATGGCACTGCACTCTGTGCTCACCCATCTGGACCATAAGAACACGTATGCACGCATGCTGTTTGTTGACTTCAGCTCCGCATTCAACACTGTAATCCCATCCAAGTTAATAGCTAAACTTGGAGACCTGGGCATCAACACTTCAATGTGTAACTGGATTTTGGACTTCCTAACTGACAGACCCCAGAATGTTCGTTCAGGATTCACCTGCTCCACATCCATCACACTCAACACTGGTGTACCACAAGGCTGTGTGCTAAGCCCGTTTCTCTACTCCCTCTTCACCGCCGACTGCAAGCCTGTGTATGGATCTAATTCTATCGTCAAGTTTGCGGACGACACTACGGTGATCGGGCTCATCAGCAACAACGATGAGACTGCCTACAGGGAAGAGATCCAGCACCTGGCCACATGGTGCGCTGATAATAACCTGCTCCTCAACACCACCAAAACGAAGGAGCTCATCGTGGACTTCAGGAAAGAGTCAAGAGGCACACACGACACCATCCACATCAATGGAATGGCTGTTGAACGTGTCTCCAGTTTCAAGTTCCTGGGGATCCACATCTCGGCGGACATGTCGTGGACGACCAACACCTCCAGCCTGGTCAAGAAGGCTCACCAGCGCCTCTTCTTCCTGAGGACACTGAGGAAGAATCAGCTCTCCTGGGCTATCCTGGTGAACTTCTATCGCTGCGCAATAGAAAGCATCCTGACCAACTGTGTGGCAGTGTGGTATGGGAGCTGCTCTGTTGCGGAGCGCAAGGCACTGCAGCGGGTGATGAAAACTGCCCAGCGTATCACAGGGACTCCACTACCTGCCATCGAACACATCCAGAGGAAACGCTGCCTGCATCGAGCTCGCAGCATCCTCAAGGACTCCTCTCACCCAGCCCACAGACTGTTTTCTCTCCTGCCCTCCGGCAGGCGTTTCAGGATCCACCGGACCAGGACCAGCAGACTAAAGAACAGTTTTTTCCCCAGAGCTGTCTCTTTATTGAACTCAAACCCCCGTTGATCCACTTCCCTCATAAACTGATAACTCTCCTACCTCACATCTTCCTTCACTTTGTTATTTGCACTACCGACTGTTTATCACAGTGACAACTGTTTACATATGCATCTTACACTGCCATATCTTAACTGGATTATGCTCATTTGCACTGCCGACTGTATTTATAGTACCAATGTTTACATTTGCATTTTTGCACTGTACTTCTAAATGTAATATGCAACCACTTTCCACTGCACTTTACACTTTTTTTTCCGGATAGCTCTGTCCATAATTTATTGCACTACCCTAATCCACTGCTATTCCTCATATTAGCCTAACATATTATTGTATACCTCTATCTGTAAAATTCTGTTTATAGTAATAGCCATCTGTATATTGTATTCATAGTACATATTCACCTGTAAATTCTGTTTATAGTAATAGCCATCTGTATATTTATTCACTGTACATATTCACCTGTAAATTCAGTTCTGTTTATAGTAATAACGTCTCTCTATTTATACATATTTATACATATTCAGTACATATCCATGTCCTGCACTTACGCATCCATTGTATATCCTGCACTTGCTGCTATTGCACTTCTGGTTAGACCTAAACTGCATTTCGTTGCCTTGTACTTGTACTTGTGTAATGACAATAAAGTTGAATCTAATCTAATCTAATCTAAATTTAATTATGAAGTCTGCATGTTCTGTGTGACTGTGATTTTTGTGTTTATTATTTACTGTCAAATGATTTTAAAATAATCATAACATCAACACATTATATATTTTATAATATACAATATTTGAAGATTTTTGCAAAATGATTGAATTTTGAAGAAAAATCAACACCTAACCTATCTAATCCATGTATAATTTCCTACCTGATGATGTGCATATGCAAGGTACAGTAGTGTTGATTCTGTGATTTATGATTTAATAAAAATGTATAATCAAAACGAGTTTGTTTGCCAATATAATCTTAACATATTAGGTTAAACTTATTTGGCTTGCTGTGCACTGATGAGGGGCTCGATGAAGCAGCTTCAACTCAAGCTCTGATATACCCCCACATACCCCTTTTCCACCAAGGAAGTGCTAGAGCTAATTCAGAGCCAGAGCTAGTCCCAGTTCATAGTTGGTTCGACTGAGGAGCCTTCTAAGAACCGGTTTGCTTTTCCACCTGCTGAGAGCCACAACAGAGCCAGGTCTTACGTCACTGTTTACGTCTCATCTCTCTCAGCAACGCTAGCGAGGCAGCGGCAGTGTTGCCAAGTATGTTGTTTTGCCGCGGGCTGTTTTTTCATGTCCGCGGGATGAAGCGACCCCAGTTATGTGATGTTTAGCCCCATATTGCGAATTTTAGTAGGCAACCATGCCAAAAAACACATATTTTACCCCCAAATGTGATTTTTACTGGGGAATCCCCCCTGGAACGCGATTGGGCTTGTTTTGAGTAGCAATTGGGCGGGTTTGTTGTGAAAACCTGGCAACCCTGGGCAGCCAGCGGGAAACACACACACACACACACCAGGCTTGTTCGAGACGCATCGTCACTGTGCAGACCGATCCACGTATGATATAAAAAAAACGCATGAGTGAATCAAAAGCATATGGAGTCATATGCTCTCGCTAGACTCGTTATCATGCGGCGATCGGTCTCTGCACAGCACCGCTGCGAACAAGCCTTCCATCAACAATGCAAACGTTGCGTTACTATTCATTTACATGGCTTTGCGATCCTACATCGGCATCAAAACACAACGCAAACACAGCGAATCCAACGCATTCATGTAGTTCGCCGTAATTTGTATAGACGGAGATTACAAACGAACAGCAGCTGTTAGCTCCATTAGCTGCTATTTCAAACATGGCGGATCTCAAGTTTGTGTTCGTCTTGTTGACCCCGCCCCCAGCGCCTGACGTAATCGGTTCTTACTTCTAGCCCTGTTCTAGCCCAGCAATGTTTTGGTGCTACTTAAGAACCACTTTTCCTGGCTCGGAGCTGGGGCTTTGTGTGTGGAAACACAAAGAACCGATTTGAAACTAGGCTCTGGCTCCGATCTAGCTCTGGCTCTGCTTTGGGGGAAAAGGGGTAACATTGACTAAATTTAGGATATGATTATGTAGGGCAAGGTACCCAAGATGAAGGTGGAGTTTTGGGAGGTGGTTGGATGCTGAAACAGCTGAGACTGAGTAGAGGTAGAGGAGTTGATTAAAAGATTAGATGGGCTCGCCTCCTTCCTAAATTATGTTTAGGGAACTTCACTAATAATGACAGCAGGTCAATTTGGATGCTGTCACTTTAAGAGTCCGGCTGCACGGATCCAATATACTTGTGTGTTTTTGTTCTCAACTGTTAACATTCAATTAACACATGACTAACTGTTTACTTGCAAATACATGGTCATTTTGACACATAGGTATGTATATTTAACCATTCAAGTCCAATTAGGTGGCAAAAAAAGAATCATGCAAACGATAGTTTTCTTTACCGTGCCACACAGCAACGTCACATGAGCAATGCCACAGCAACGCCACCCACCACTCAAAGAGCAGGCTCTTTGCAAATGCAGGCTCGCAAAAAAACTCTCATTAACAAACAAAGTGTAGACATGATGAAAGTAAGAGATGTATTGTGCATTGTTGGCACTTGGCAGCATAATTTATTATAACAGAACTTTGTGAGATCACGATGAACTGACAAAGCAAAAGCATTTTAGTGATTGTAGCAGTCTTTGCTCGCTTTCGAGGCTACAGCATATATAATTCATTGAATAAATCTATTGTTTTTCATGCTGCTAAGAGGACCGACGGCCAATTGTATGCTGCAAAGTCTCGGAAGTGACATCTACATATAAATGCTGGATTCACTCTGCATGGGACAGAAATATGACATGCAGACTAATAGATTGATGGAAAAACATTCGTAGCAAAATATTTTTGAAATGATATTCCAATTATTGGTAAGTGATGACTTGTAAGTAATCTTAAAGGTCTCATTGTACAGTGCTATGGTGAGGTTGTTGCTTAGCCTACATCTGCACTTTACTAGAGCACCCTCAGTAATTTCAGACGCACCCTCAGTGATTTGATTCTGGAACCGAGCCTGCCCTGCACTAGTCCATATCGTGATTTAATTAATTTTACAGCCCTACTTTTGATTTATTCATCCCAAATTCTGTAACATTCCACGTTATACAGTCAATTCCATTTTGTTACGACTGGATTGCACGATTCCATCTGTTTTCTGTGTCACTGAAATCACAGGGCTCTACTATTAAAGGATATGTTCCCATTGCTTCGCCCACACGGCACACCAGAACCGTTTTCGGAACCAAAAGTTAAGAGTTTATTTATCAAAAAACAGAAACATTTCAGAAATGGGAGCTCCAGCGTAAGTTCTACATGGAAGACTCAAATGTCACGTCACTCATTACCCATAGATCTAGTTAATCATCACTCAACATTTGGAGTATATAAGTTCTATTCCCACCCATTATTACGTTCGCAGATACTGACGCCGGCGTACACCCCCATCCTCCCCAACACCACCAGGTCAGTCCCTGTCCATCAAATAGGGGTAGGCTCTGCCCTTGCCTTCATCCTCAGACAGGAACTGCTAGCTTCGGCTACCCTCCGGATTTGATCTACGCCAAAGAACCTTATCATTTCATCTATTGGATACTAATTTGTATACTAACTGTTAAATAAATCTTATTCAAACGTGCTCTTGCTCCTGATTCTTCCAGGTAGAACTGATAATCCTGGTGAAAATCACGCTGCAGAGCAAATGAGGGCCTGCGTGTTTTTTCCGCCTTAGCCCTTCCTAAGGCTATGTTCACAGCAACGACAACCGCAACACAGAGGGGTTTGCAATACATATGTTGTCTTAATTGCAATGTGACATTGTGTAGCTGCCGCCTCGCTGGACTATTGCGTCTTCTGAGGCAGCAGCAGACCTGTAGGAGGCTGGTATGAGCGGTTTTATTCTATTAGTTACACCATTTTATTTTATTCAATGCTGTCGTTTCCGCCGGTTTCAAAAACATGTTTGCGTTGTATTGTCATTTTCTGCTAAACCGGAACTTTTGCAACAGCACAACCTGGTTTCTGTAGCATCTTTCATCATGTTTCCTACAACAACGTCTGACATTTATGCTTTACATGGCGTGAGAAAGTCACATAAACCATGCAAAATCCGATCAGAGCAATCAGACGGATTTCCAGAAATGCAATTTGAATAGGATTTCAAACCACATATGAATGTAGCTTGAAAACGCATTTCATGTGATTTTTAGCATTTCACACTAGCTAAATCTGATCGGATTTCAATCAGACATGCACAAAAACCAGATATGGACTGACAGTCTGAACAAAGCCTGAGTCTTGTTAAAGTATCATGCTTCTGATCAAAATCGGGTAACTACACAGTTGGATCAGTTAAAGTCATGTTTTTGCAAACCTTGCTCTTGCTCTAACAGACTTTGATGTGATCACTGATAAACCCAAAACCTTGTGCTCTGAAACTAAAACCTGCACATCTGTTCTGACGGGATGTGCCCCCAGAGCCAACCCTTCTCTGAGAGTCTCACGGTGTAAGACTCGCTCACACAGGCCCCATGTCAACAGAATGGCAGGCTGTGGTTCTCAGGGGTTTGATTACATGAGAGAGAAAGCCCTTCCACCATCCAGAATGAAGGGCCTCCCGGTGGGAGTCTGACCTCCCTCTCCACACAAACTCAGCGCCTTCATAAGCAGCGTGTACAATAGCCACTGCCACTGGAACTCTCTCTCTCTCTCTCTCTCTCTCTCTATTGAGATTTCCAGTAAACCTGAGGGGAATGAAGGAATGTCCATTGTTTTTTGCCGTTGACCCTTTGTGGGAATTCCACAATGGTGCTATCTCCATAGACATTTGTTATTGTGAAGGCAATAATTAGAAAAAAATCCTTTGTGTGCAAAACCTCTCATTAGATGCAACAACCAAATGAGTAAACAAAGCACAGCAGAGATATGGTTAGTGTAAAAAGGCAACAAAACAGGCAAGTGCTGTGTGGTAAATTCTATTGTATGTACCAAGGTTTGTTACCTCCTGAAAAATTGAAGGATCTAGAAATTCTCAGTACGCAACTAAGATTATTCAATAAACCCTGCTAATTTTTTTTATAATCATTGCTTCAGTTCCTGCTTTCTGCTCTTCCTTGGCTTCTTCTGTCAACCTCTCAAGCGGATAAGAAGTCTTTCACACTGAAAAAAATATTTGTTGTACTATTTCCTTTTCACTCAGAAATTTCAAACATTAATTACAACTAATTAACTAATTACAAAGAACAAGTAACTGTAACAAATAACACATTGAATTCAGCATTACATTTTTTAAGTAGAAAGGTTGAAAGAGTATTTTATTGTAAAAATTTACCCAAGTAATCTTTGCTTTAGGGTGCTTTCACACATGAGAGTCTGTTTCGGAACCTAGTGTGTTTTCTCCTTTGGTTCGAAACAAACTCAGGACGGTTCACTTGAGGTGTGAAAGTAATCCGACCCAACGGACCAACGAACCAAATGGTACTATAATTCATAACGTGAAATGTGCTATATAAATAGCAGTAGTGTCTGATTCTGTGAGTCAGCACATTAGTTATCACAGTTGAAAACCAAAAGAGCACCTCTTCATCTTAAAATGTTGTGGAATTGCACTTCTCAGTCCGAGAATGCTGTCCTGATGAAACCTTAATTCCTGCTCTAGATGCATTATAATATTCATACAGTGTTTACATGTCTTGACAGTTACAAATAAAGCCACAATCTGCTCATGGAGAGAACTTGTCAATCATCTTGATGGATGACGCAGAGGAAATTCTGAACAATAAGAGGACAGTTGTACTCACATGTGACTTGCGTGAACACATTTTGGTACGCTTGAACACAACTTGGTACATTTGAAACTAAAGCAAACCGAATCAAGAAGAAAATGCAATATTTTAACAAATTAAGTCCCTTTTCTTGAACTAAACAAACAATCTATATGTGTGAAAACAGCCTTACAATGTCAAAAAATCTTTGTGTAAAGTGTATAGTGTAGTTAATATAGTCTTGTGTATCAGACAAAACTCTGCTGACTGGATATCAGACAAAATGGATATCTTCTGATGGGATCTGGTAAAGATACCAGATCCAATATTCCTGGCGTGGAGATTCAATCTAACAACAAGTCATTTGTATTGATTGTAAGCAGCTCATATAACAATCAATACTGTTAATCTGATTTGCAAATTTGCTTGCAAAAATCCAAATCCCAACAGAAAAGAAACTCAGTTGGATAGGGTTTTTAAGCCCCTCATTCTTGAAATGAGAGATAAAAGAGATAAAGACTAAAGAGAGACAAAAAGCTTCTAGAATGACAGGCATAAGAAGATGCTCTGGGGCAGATGGCTGCTATTGCTATCATGTTTGCCATTTTAGATGAAAAGACAGGGTGGATGAGAAGCAAAAAAGACCTTAAGGACAAACTGACACAGGTTTGCTGAGGGTTACAATCATTAACTGACAAGGAGGAGGACTAGTTTGGGGTCAGAGAGTTTAAGAATTACCTCCTGACCAAGTCCTTTAATTCATCACATTTTTAAAGACTCCTTCTTTCTCATTATTCTGTAAATATGAAAAATCTGTTACAAAAAATTGTGAGCTGCCTTGATGTCTTATCGCTTCCATGAACTGTACCTTCAAATCTAACTGAAATAGGCTTGAAAAATGTGCCTCTACCTACATTTTTGAACAACTACAAAAATCTACATACAATTCACTGCAGTTTCCAGCTGAAATGAACACAGTAGAGGCAGTAAAACAGCAACTTTTATTGTTATTTATTCAAGTTATGATAAGAGGGGCAAATTATCAATTAATAAAGACATACTTTCATATGATTCCTTGTCATCATCACCAAGTAATATTTGCTCATGGTTTAACTGAATCATCGAAAGGTCAGCAGCAAGACATTGAATAAAGTGAGATTAAATGCATACAAATATTTGTTTTATTTAACATTTAATTAATGGAGGATAATCAGATTTTGCATTTGACTGATTTTATTCATTTTGACTGAATCTTTTTTGTGCAAGTGAGATGAGAAAATGCACACATTGCACTTTAATTATATTCCCTATACTTTACTTCCATTTTGAGAACGGTAATTCCTGATTTCATTTCATCACTTCTTTAAAGGTCCCCTTCTTCGCGATTCCATTGTTCAAACTTTAGTTAGTGTGTAATGTTGCTGTTAGAGCATAAATAATACCTGTAAAATTATAAAGCTCAAAGTTCAATGCCAAGCGAGATATTTTATTTAACAGAAGTTCCCTTTCAAAGCCTACAGCGAACGGCTGGCTTGGACTACATCCTGGTACTTCCTTCTTTAATTACGTCAGTAGAGCAGTAGAACAGACTAACCTCCGCCCACAAAGAAACGCGAAAAAGGGGGCGCGGTCTTGTTGCTGTCCCACGTGGAGAAGCGGACGGTCGCGTGGAGAAAAGGAACTGTTGCGTTGAGTGTGTTTATCGCCATGTCATCGAGACGCTGTTATTTTCATCCAGGAGTCAAATCACCTTTGTTTGGCTTTCCCAGGGACGCTGTAGAGATTATTGAACACATACATCTCCCCGTTAAGAGGCGTGACCTTTCCAACGTGCGCTAAGCTGCTGTCAAATTACAACACAGGAACCGCTTTCACGTGCGCTAAGCTGTGGTCGAATCACAGCACAGGAACCGCTTGCACAATCAGAACTCGTTACGTATTTCTGAAGGAGGGACTTCATAGCACAAGGAAATCACCAGCCGTTTTTAGGACGGTGAGAACAGCGGTATACAGATAAGTAAATTGTGTGAAAAATACTGTGTTTTTTTACACGCGAAACATGAACACATGTT
This sequence comes from Gobio gobio, assembly GCF_949357685.1. Classification (NCBI taxonomy): domain Eukaryota; kingdom Metazoa; phylum Chordata; class Actinopteri; order Cypriniformes; family Gobionidae; genus Gobio; species Gobio gobio. The sequence continues at coordinate 43,501,395 of NC_137106.1, forward strand.
ATATTGCACACTGTAAACACAATCAAAGCTTCAAAAAAACACGAAGAACGGGACCTTTAAAAATGATTGTATGAATTTGCATACTAATACAATGCAGGTGGTTTCACACACTTGTCTGCACACAAGAACTGGGTTTCTGCCCGCCAGCCCTTCATAGACAGGCCTGTAAGAGCCGCTCAGTGATCTCACACTTGCCAAAATCTCATTAACTCCTTAAACAGTAATTGTTGTGGCTGAACAGTGCAGACACTAGGGGATGAAAGTCAGTCTGAGAGACCTGTAATCAGAAGTAGCTTTGAAAACAAAAAGGCATCTGTGACTGGATCTACCCTTACCAAACTCCGCCACATTGCCTTCTGCCAAACCATAATTACAGAGACAAACCTTCCCATATCTTAACAACTTTGTCACACCCTTATTTTAGCATAAAATATGCACTGGACCAATGGAAAATATCGTAATTATGAAATTCCGGCATCATATTTCAACTTGCTTGTTTTAAACAGACCCAATATAGTGTAATCAGAGCCAGAAGACACCATAAACCTTTCCTCTGAGGAGAGAGGAATATGTTGTGGATCTTCCTGCTGAAAGGGACCAAGATGCAGTAATGAATCTTAAAGGAATACTTCAATTTCTATGGGAAGAGACTTCCTGTAGGATTCCTATGGAAGTTCAGCTTCATGCTCATCCACTCACTCCGCGCCAGTGGACAAGCCCCGTCATCATGTCCGTGTGGCCGCGCGCATTTTACTTTCACTTTCAAATTAGCGGCAATTTGGGGGCAGCAATTAGAGCTGGGCAGTATGACCAAACGTTTATATCACGGCACTTTTTTTCCCCTATGCATGACCGGGTGTTAACCACATTTTCTACTGATTGAGAGAGGAAATACTGCAGTAGACTGTTTTAATGCCCTGTTTTACTGTCATGAGGAGTGAATATTGTAGAAAAATTCCACCCTAGAATTAATTACACTGTGGGAAGACAACAACCAATAAAACACAGAACAGAATCGCCCCCTATACCCTCAAATAGGGCATTATTTGAGGGGAGAGCCATTTGTAGTGGTGTCCGAAACCATAATGGACGTTATTGAGTGCACTCATTCAATCTCACATTGCACCTCAATAATGAGTGTACAGCCGATGTACACACAATGATGTTATTTCACTCACTCATTTTCATTCACTCCTTCAAGTGATATATTAGTGGACTAACATAGGGAATAGTGAATGAGGGTTTAGGGGGCGATTTCGGATTCAGCCATAAGCTGTAATGCGATCTCAGCTGTGTCCTCACTACAGTATAACAGTGAAACGGGACCCCTCTCAAACAGTGGCTGCATTCTGAACATTGCTTAAGCGACATATACCGGTATTGTGGTATAATCAAAATTCATATCATAACAAAAATAAATACCGGTATTCGATATGAACCGGTATACTGGCCAGCACTAGCGACAATTGTTTGAATGGTGGGTTAATTTTTCTTCAAGGATTAGTTCACTCCAGAATTAAAATGTCCAGAATTTCCTGATAGTTTACTCACCCCCATGCCATCCAAGATGTTCATGTGTTTCTTTCTTCAGTCCAATTTTTTTTTAAAGGTTTTTGAGGAAAACATTCTAGGATTTTTCTCCATATAGTGGACAACGGGGTCCAAGGGGTTGAAGGTCCAAATTGCAGTTTTAATGCAGCTTCAAAGGGCTCAACGCAATCCCAGCCGAAGAATAAGGGTTTTATCTAGTGAAACAATTAGTAATTTTCTTCCCAAAAAACAAACAAAAACTTTTTAACAACAAATGCTCGTCTTGCACTAGCTCTGCAATGCACGTCCACGGCTTCACGCTTTACGTAATCACATCGAAAAGGCCACGCGTGATGTAGGCGGAAGGGCAAAAAACCATCTCATTTTCTCCTCCAACTTCAAAATCGTCCAACCTTTTTTTTTCCACATAATGCGTAAAGTCGTGGACTTTTATTAACAAAACAAATAGGATGGTTTTATTAAAGGCACTGTAGGTTTTCATGCTTGAAAGGTTTTTTCCCCCATATTTTACATTGTTGCAGCTCCTCTCTTTCCAGTCTGTCAGTAAAGCTCTGTTTCGTTCCTGTCTCTATGAAGCCTTGTGAAAAGCACAACGTGCTCTGATTGGTCGGCTGGACCAGTGTGTTGTGATTGGTGAACCGCTTCGAGCTGTAACAAACAGCTCAGGCAGGAAGGTAAGGACAGGTAAATACTTTACTCAAACGTTTACTGGTGAAGGTATCTAAAAACAAGCAATACACAGTGGAACATATGCACCATACATAACTGTGACCAGACAAAGAGTGAGAGAACAAGAGGAACTTAAATACAAACACAGAAGACTGAATAAATGAAGGACAGGTGATACAGGTGATGATTAACTAAACACAGCTGAACAGAACTAGACTAATGACGGTAATCAAGGAAACGGAGTGGCGGGAAAAAGAACAAAGAAACGTGACAAATGCAAAAATACAACAGAGACAGACTAGACATGTGACACGAGCGTGTTTGGGAAATGTCATGTCCCTTACTAAAACCTTGAGTTTCATACTAATGCAACACAACCATGCCTCGCCCCCTTTATTCTGCATATGCCTTGGGCGGGAAATATTTAAATGAGGAACATGGTGAAAAAACCTCAAGACTGCAACTTAGGCATTTCAGGGAGTTCACAAACAGTGCACACTGCTATAGAGAATTACTCCCTTTGGAGTGACTGTGCTTTGTAACTTTACAGACCTTTTCATGCTCAAACAGCAACATTACACAATAAAGAAAGATGAAAATGTAAAAAAAAAAAAAAACTGCTCTTTAAGTTCTTTAATGTCTGTTATTTTAGCTCTCTCCCATGAAAAATTTACTTTAGACACAACAATGTCACAAAGGAAAGATGTCTTCATTTACTAATCAATTGTAGTGCATAAATGAAGCACTCTAGGGGCATATTCAATTTCACTGAAGTTATGCAATTTAACTCCTTGTACTTAAGTATGAAAATACAGTAAATCAATACGGTATGAAGTCTGAATAGATCCTGAATGAATACTGAGAGAATGGATATTATGGCTGGTGTCTTTCAAAGCGTGTGAAAGTTGTTGCTGTAGATGAGTCACATCCACCAAGCTGTTCGCTCTCAATGACAGCACGCTGACTAAACCCTGTGATGCTGTTACTCTCAGATCTCACACAAACACAAACCCCTCTGACTGACGCACAGGAGACTGATGTCAAGCATCGACATGCATTGATTGTCAAATGTAAATATGACATGTTGGGCTGGTCTTTCTGCAATATGTATGTTGATTTTTCCGTGATAAAAGCTGTTTAAATAAAAAGCAAATACATTTGAAACTTGTCCGGATACAAGCGTTCGAATGATTATGTTCAAGTAGGCAATGAACAAAGACCCTATAAATGAAGGTATGTTTTTTAGACCAGGATTTCCCATGATGCCCTGATATAGTTCAGGCTCTTTGTCTGTGCGCGCACAGTAACACCCTTCCTCTGTTTACCCAATTGCAGGTGCTGGATGAGGGGTATTATAATGTGACCTTTACACCGTGCAATGGGAGGCCCAATTCTTTTGTGTTAATGCGAGCAGTGGAAACACAGGAACATAAGCACTGTAAATCTCCGGTGCAGTCAACTGAACTTTTTAAAAACTGTTCTCAGATTTATGTATAATTGTTATAATACATTGATTTAAAATTTATGAACATACACTTTGCATTCTATGTCTATTGCTCATTTGTGCTACAGACAGGAAAAATTGTTAGAGATGCACCGATTGCAATTTTCTTGGCCGATTCCGATTTCCGATTTTTTGTTAGTGAGATTGGCCGATACCGATTTTTGCCGATTCCGATTTTAATTAAAAAATAAATTATTAAACATTACAACAGGATCTTCTCGCACTTGAACAACTCTCAAAAAATAAGTGTTCTGTGCCTGGAAAGAAGTAGAAATAACAAATAACTGAAAATCAGTTGCTTTATGAAACAAAACATTATAAATTGACCTTTTTATCTTTTTTACTTGTCTTACAAAAGTGAAAAGATCCTATGAATGAACAAACCTGAAGTGTACAGTACTCCTCCAAATAATAGTTCAATAATTGAGTAATAAATGTTGCCAGCTAGGGATGTCACGGTACCAAAATTCCAGTAGTCGGTACCAATACCATAAAACTTTTACAGTACTCTGTACCAATTTGGGTACCACAGCTAAATGTTTTTTATATATTTTTTTATATTTATTTAACCATTTAAAAAAAAAAATTAAATGTATTATTTATGATGATAATCATTATAAGTAAATAATACATAAACATTTAAAAGCTGTATGCTGTTTACAAGTAAACATTGTGTATAAAAAAAAATCAAGTGAAAAATAATCAACCATCTAGGCATAATTATTATTATTAGTAGACGTATTATTATTACATAAAGACGTAGCTAAATCTACTGTAGGCTACAACAGTAGCCTAATATATTTCTGTCAATTTCATTTTTTTTAAAGTGAACTTTTATTTTGACGGGTTGCCGTGAAGAGCTTTGAGTGTCTGTGTTCACAGTTTTCTCAAATGAAACAGTAAATTCTCATGAAGTGACGGTTTCATTCCATAGTTTTCTTCTTTTCTTTGGGCTTTTCGCTGCTTATACCCAGGAAAGATAGGAGAGGCTGCTGACCTGTGGCTGGCTCTGAGCTCTGGCTAGCTTTAGCCGTTTTACCTTTACTACCTTCTTCAAACTGGCCAGTTCCAATGGGGGGATGGAGTTTTAAGTGTATAATTAGGTTTGTCGTGTTGTGTGCTTTCCTGGTGGTTCCCCCGTGGTTTATTTTAACCTTACAAGTTTTACAAATGGCATAATTAGTGTCTTCTTCACTCACAGTAAAAAACTTCCAAGGTAACGACATGTTTGCTGTTAGCGCGGACGTGGCTGTGACGTCAACGTCGCGGCCGCTCTCGTGCTCACAGCCGCATGTAGATGGATCGGCTCAAAATCAGAGACACGTGAGACTGATCGGCCGATCACGATCATGCAGAAAATCGGCCAATTCCGATCCCTGGCCGATCAATCGGTGCATCTCTAAAAATTGTGTGACTTGCTGAAGAAAAGTAAAATCGAGGAAAACTTTGTTTGAAACAGTTTGGCAAAGAAAACTTTCTGGAAAAGTTCAGTCTGTCTGGTAAACACCTTCGAACTATCACTGTATGTAGGTGTGGCTCTGAGGCTCCACCTTCTTTGATGTGAATATCTCCTGCGGTTCATTTCTTCTGATCAGTCTGTCGAAGTCAGACGTGAGTATAGTATAGCAGTAGTAATAGAAGTCATTCTAAATGAATGAGACACTGACTGATTTTTCATGTTTGATACTGTAAAGCTGCTGCTTTAAATCAATCTATTGAATAAAGTGCTATATAAATAAAAGTGACAAGACTTGACTGGAGTGCCGAATTGCAGAGCTTGTGCAAACATATCCACTTCGCTATGATCAAATGCTTTCTTAACTGCTGTTCTCATTGCTATTGTTCCATAGTCATGCACACGTAGACTACTCTTAAAGAAGAACTGACACTGTGCAACTCTTTAGAGAAAGCCATTCTAACTTTAAAAATGCAAGAACAAGCATTGGTTCTGGTGGAAGTTCAAACATAAGCTTTATAATGGCCATTCACTGCCATTATAATGCTTGGAAAACCCAGGAGATTTGTTTTATATAACTCATTTTGGGGTGAACCATCCTTTTAATAGTGCATTGATCAATGTTTATATGAAATCTTAAAATTAAATGTTTATTTTTTTTCTTCCATATTGTCACGGTCGTATCGTGCTGCAGTGAAGAGGCGATACGGGACTTCAACAAAGACAGGTATTTATTCAAAAGAACGCTGGACAGAACACAAAGCTGCATCAACACGACATGTCAACATAATTGAGACCAGACCAGGAATGAATGAACACGAGGGAACTAAATACAAACACTGATGACTTCCTAACGAGGGGCACAGGTGATACAGATAAGGATAACTAAACACAGCTGAACAGAACTAGACTAACAAGGGTAACCAAGGAAACAGAGAAAGTGGCGGGAAACATAGACAAAAAGAACATGTGACTAAAGCAAACAACATGACAGAAACACAGATATGTGACACATATAAAGCGACTTGGATTAAACTGCTCGATTCATATGGATTACTTCTGCCATGTCATTATCAAAGTTTTGGTTGGACTTCCAAATGGAAAGACCGAAATCTCTCAAGTTTCCATAAAATATCTTAATTTGTGTTTCGAAGATGAACAAAAGTCTTATAGGATTTGGAACTACATGAGGGAGAATTTTCATTTTTGTGGAACTAACCCTTTAAAGATATCCTCAAACTATTGCAATTATTTGACATTTAAAAGAACACCTAGTTTCCCCATAATAAAAGGATTATCTAAACAAGAAAATAAGATGATCATCAAAATCTAACGTTGCCCAGAGCTTACTTCTATGCCTTTCATTGGTGAACTTGTGTGTTTAATAGGCATTCCATTTGTTCCTGAGGATTAGGCCTTTTGCAGCAACGAGCCCAGAGTGTCTCGTCCAACTTTCTGCCTGGCTAGGCACTCATGGAGGGGCAGCGAACTGTGTGTGATGTGCTACCTGAGGTTGCATTTCCCACGTTGCGTTAAGCTACATGTTTGTAGAGATCACTGCTCTTATTCTGGCACTACTAAGCTAATGTGATCTGGGAGATTTGCATTGGGTTGTTCAGTTCTGAATGCAAAAGCCAGCAGGATCCTGCCTTGTCACCTCAGTCTCAGTGCTGTTATAAACGGAGCATGGATTCATGCAAATATCAACGGCAACATGCCTTTCGTGGAAACGTAGAGTGTACTGGAATGGAAATGTCTCAGAAAAGATCAATGCCTCAAATTTTGTATTGTATTTGTGTCTGCAACTCTACGTTGTCTTTAAGAAAAACAAAACACTTCTATACTGCACGCTACAAAAATGCAGTCCCATAAAATTAAAGAAGAGAACAGGAAATACCAGGCACCTCTCCCATTTAAACTTCAACAGAGTCTCCATTAAATATTTACGAGAATCTCATGAAGATGCCATATGGGCGATATCAAGATCTAAGGGTTGACATATGGTGTTGTGGTTACATTGATGGAAGCCATTGGATTAAAGCATTAATATAATTAACAGAACCTATGGAAAAGGTACACTTGTTGGTTCAGTGGTTCCTCATCATAGGTAGCCCTGGAACAAAATGTTCTTCAACTAATATAATTCTTGCCATTCAAGCTTACAGATCTGGCAATATTTGAAATAGTCACTGTAGAGTGATGTGCTGTTGGGGTTAGCATGGTTAGCATGATAACAGTGTAGGAAGTAATCACACTTACAGCAATGAAAATATTAACAATTTCAACCAGGCACAGGTTGAAGTATCTTAACTGTTAACAAAATATGACTGACACATCAATTAGATGTCATGCCTTGGAAATCTACAAAAACTTTACCACAGGCTTTTTGGACAATGAGATCATTGTTCGAAGTTCCCCTTCATTAATGATATAAAAACAACAACACACAATACAGATGTATGGTTCAGAAACTTTCAGAAGCTTCCGCAATCATGTGATTACATTTCTGCTACAACAGTGTTCTACATTTAGCATTTAGCATCATTGCAGTGTATCATTTCAGCACCACACCAAAAATAATTTGGCCCCCTTTATATTAGGTGTTTAACTACTATGTACTTACGTCAAAAAAGGTACAATGTATCTATAGTTGTTTATGTTGTAGTGCAAAACATATTTGCTGCTATTGAGGTGGGATACGGGCAGGGTTAGGGACATGTTTGGTGGTTTGGTTTAAGCATTGGTTAAGGAGTAAGATAAGGGTCAACAGCATAATTGACCTATCGGTAAGCCCCTCCCCTCGAACGCAGATGAGCCAATAGCAGTTGAGTATCAGTTGCCCTGCGACCGGAACTCGGACATCTTTAGGTGTCAGCGCGATAGAGAAACATCGGAAAATCCGAAGCTCTCATCAGTTTGATGGTGTTTATGCTACAAAAAAAGAGTTGTTTTGCAGATACAACGTTTACCAGTTATTAACTGCACCCCTGAAAAGGCATACGCTCTGTGTATATGTTTGTTTACTGTTAGTTGTATGAGTGTTTTTGTGTAATTTGCTGTTTATGTTAATGGTATTGCAGAGAGCTAGTTTGTGAATGAGACGTTAATGCGCACTTCTTATGCTTTGTTTGTTCAGCTCTTTCAATGATTTTTTGAAGTGAAAAAGGACATAATAAACTTGATAAACCAACACTAAAGTTTGGCCATCATTCGGACGGGGTATCCGCTACATTCTGTGTCCAAAAACATCTCGGGATAAGGTTTTCACACTGACAGCTGTCATTGTAAGATATAGCATCTCCGTTTGTTTGTCCGAGTTAGCAACAGTAACTAAGGGGGGCGGGACTTACCGATAGGTCAATTATAGACGTGATTACAGACATTGATTACAATTTTAATATATGTACAATGTAAAAACAAGTGTGTACAAATTAAGTGCATTGTAATAAATAACTCTCATTAAAATCGAATTATTCCATTCAAATAATTAATTTAAATGTTAGTACATGAAGTGGGTCCAAGGATTATGTTTGAGACTATGGAAGACTACCGGTACTTACTACTAGCCAATTATTTTTGCAATTCCAATTGGTGCTGCTAGTAACAAAAAATACACACTTTATAAATAAAATCCACATCTGCATTCCACAGTTTTAGTAATTGGATAAACAATTTAATACAGTTTAGTCCTACAATAATCAGCATCTTGGGTAATGGTCAAAATGAGTGTAGACCTTGAACGACTAGTTACTAAAAAATGAAAATTTTATTGTCGTTTACACACCCACGTCATGTTAAAACTGTACCAACAGAATTTCTGATGGATGTTTTTTCATGCAATTGGGTTTTGGACCTTTCAATAAAAAATGCATTTGTAGATGAATCGCTTTGAATAGAATCATTGCAATGAATAAGCTAGACTGGATTAAAAAACGATTATTGAAAAAAAGATTCATTCACAAATCAAAACTGGATCAGGTTTTCAAATTCAGCTCATTCGTACTGGTACAGTTAACAGCTCAGTAAAAGTAAAGGTTCAATTTAGTTTAAATTGAGTCTGTTCCTTACACAAATGAATATAGTGCCCATGAAGTGGACTACTTTTGTGACATTTTTAGGATACTTTTGTGGTGCTATTGCATCATTTATGTCATTTTGAGGTTTTGTAACTAAATCACCTAACATAGTTTGAGAACTTTGAGAATTTTTTTGGATGCTTCTGTTCTGAAGACTTGAAAAAGAATGTAAGGCACCCAGCTGTCCCTCGACAAGTGTGGGAGTAGAAGGGAAGGAATTAAAATTCACAAGTGTGACATTATTCACTGTAGTTTTGTCAGAGCATTCCATGAATATACTCCAAACCAGCAAAAGTTTTAAATGCTTGGCATTCAACTTTTACTGTCTGTTCATGCACATTTGTTTACAAGAAAGTGTGAAAAGTCCTAGGCTACTTTTCCTGCAAGAATTCAATGCACTCTTGTAAGCACAAAGAAATTCAATAATTAATAAATGAAGCAGCGCTGATAAACAAGAGCCCCCACATGAACATGCCTTCAGGCATTTCATTCAACAGAGAACTGATGTGCAATAGCAGTTAACACCTAGGCTGGTTGGTATCTAAATGTTGTTGGTTCAAACCCTGCAACGGTTGATCAATTAACTGTCACCATTGTGCCCTTGAGCAAGTTATAACTCCAGGATACTGAGTCAGTAGTGCACTGTCAGATAAAGGACAAATGAACTTGTGTAATTAATGATAATATTACCATATTAATGCAGTAATATTAATGATAAAGTAATGCTACAGGATTGTTTTTAAGTAGTTTGAGAGGCAAAAACATCTCTTTTTACTCAGCCGTAAGTTGTGACAGAAAAAAAATGACCTGTCTTAAAATCTAAAAACTATATTTTATTTAAAGAAACTTTAGAGACAAGTGAGCCAATTGAACAAATAAACAAAAAATGTTCCCCCTATGAAGCGTCTTTTAAGACAGTAAAACCCACTGATATAATGCAAGCTGCTTTTAATTTGAGTTCAACACAATAACAATTATTATTCATTGAAAGAGATTTTTTTTTTAGCTATTCTTGGGACAGCTATATTTCAATATTTCCAAAACGATCTCATGAGAAATTCTTAATTACGTCGTTTGTGCAATTTAATTACAAAACAGGTCCACACCTAACATCCCAACACGACATATACATACAAATAGGTTTGCCACCAATTCACCAAAACATAAGTAATAGTAGTTATTGCCATGAGTATTGCATTTTTATCCCAATATTACATGATGAAATTGAGAGAGCCAGGAATGTATAATGCAATTATACATTATTATTTACCATGACATTTCAGATAGGCTATACTTAAATATTTGAATATGTCACTCACATCAACTGTCCACACAGATTCCAAATAGACACTAACAGACACAGACACATAATAATAATAATAATAATAATAATAATAATACTTTATGAATAATACTTTTGTTTTTACTCCAGTTCATGCATGGACAGGTGGCCCAATTAACATTTGAATCTTACATTATTATGCCTTTACATAATTATTACATACACTGATCTTTCGATTAAACATGGACAAATACCACGACTGGTACGAATTAATTTTACTGGCATTCACTTTCAATTCCAATTGGTCTGTAATTCATAGCTACAGAAGAACAAGTTCTCAACACTGAAGAATAGGTTGTTATGTGTCATTCATTTACAAAGGTGGCAGGGTATAATTATATTCTGGGAGTGATGAACGGTTTGATAAATCTGCCTAAAACAATAATAAGAACTGTGGGAGTAAAATGCTCCTGCATAACAATCAAAACCGCGCAGTACAGAGGGATGTTTTTTTCATAATGTATTTGTTTTTATGCCACGCGATAGAATGCGTTTCTTAAAACGTATGAGTTTGTTTTGTTGGTGCTCGAACACTGCTGACACACTAATCTTGGTTTCGTCGAAAGTACAGGTAAACAAAGCACACGTCCTACTGGCTATCTAGAGAGAGAGGCCCATTTATATTTAAAATTAAACGACCAGCATATTATGCAAGAAATACAATTCTTAAACTCACCTCTCATCCAGTCAACAACCTGTTTTGGTGTCCACCTCGTTACGGGATCCATTGCTTTAAAATGTGAGTCCATCCAGTCCTTCTCAAGAGCTGGAGATTAATAATAAAGTACGTAAAGCACCAGTGTGTGATATGAGAAATGATGTGAACTGTGAAATGCGATCATTCTTTCAGTCTGTCCTCTGGACATCCAGTAGAAAGCAGCGCTCGCGAGATATCTCCATTTGAACCATCCGAATCTCTCACATGGACTGAGCGATAGGGATAAACTCACGAGGAAGCACATGTATCAGATTTCAGTGAGTGATCCTCCCCTCAGCCGAACGGAGGAGGAGCAGCAAGGAGGAGATCTGCTACTGCGGAGACCCCCTGTTATTACCGTATTACTTGTGGCTCCAGAGTTTGCTTTTATATATAAATTTAGGCTATAACCTTTCAGTTAATCATTAGCTTTCGAATTAGAAATGCATGAGTCACAGGTAGGCTATGATGATCCACGCAAAGGAATTTATTTGGGAGATCCCTTTGTAAAGTAGCCTACCAAACGTAATCAAGTTTTAGATAAAATTGCATACATACTTTAAAGTTGTATAAAACAAAAAACATTCTGGTTATCAAATGTTTGTGCACTTTTACTTTTTACGTTAATTACTTCTTCCTTTAAAAGTATTACATTATTTATTGTATTATTAATACACATAAACTTGTTTTTGTTTATTCGCTTTGTACTATTTTCACAAGTATAAGGTGTACATTTTCAAAACTCAGTGTTAATATCACAACAGATCATCAAAAGTGCACTTTTTTCAAACATTTCAGCATATTTTCAATTGTGTTAGTACAATACACAAAACCACAAAGTACCCTTTTCACTACACAAAATAAGTGTTTCATCTTTATAAATGTTTCATTCAAATCAGAAGAAGGGAGACAGATGGCATCAAATACAGCATTTTACATTACAGTATGTATGACATGTGATACTGTACACAGATTACCATGGTAGAGACTGTCACATTACTGTAACTCACCCTTATAAAGCTCAACTGCAGTAGATTCAGTCATGTGGTACAGTGAGAACATTTACTGTGTATGTGTACAAACTGCACAGAACCTCATGGCTGTGTCATAACTTTATCACACCTTTTGATAACACTGAATTTTAAAGTTTTTCTCAATCGATTTGGTACATTTCTCCAAACTCAGGTAACTGCTCTCAAAACATTTAACACTGTTCTGTATACTTTGTAATTGTCCTAAACAGATAGTAAATTATCCTTCATTTCATACAAATTACAAATCAAAAGCATCATTTTCTCAAAACACTGTGCACAAAATTCCCTAATGTTATCACAGCAGTTCATACAGCCAACCAAATCTTTTATATATCAGGAAAAATATTTGTAGCTTTTTCATTGGTCTTCACAAAGATCACAAACATTTTTGTACCATTTTCAAAACACAACAAACAAAACTCTGTGAATTGTAAAATAGTCAGTTGCACACCTTATGTCGTCAATTAAACCCACATTGATATCTGTTAGTAATCCACTCAACCAGGGCTCTGAACCGGTTCAAGGAACGAAAACGAAAACCGGAAACGAACGAAATTTTAAGAGGAACAGAAACGAAAACGAAATCAAAATCAATTTGAATCGTTCTGAACAGAAACGTTAATTTGAAAAGACCATTAACCGGTTAATAACGTTATTTTATCGTTCTTTTAATATTTTAATTTGGCAGTGACCAATCATGAATTGAGTAGTCCAGCATGTGACGTTGACGGATCAAGCGTGAGTGAAACGCCCGCGCACCAGTCTTCAATGAATCTACCGGTACGCAAGTCAGTGTAGAGCGCGCGCATTTTCATGCCTCAAGTACATTTCTTTCCCCGCTGAGGTCTACAATGAATGTGCAGGTATTGGAGGACATTCTTTTCGAACGTTTAAATAAGCAGTACGGACTTTAAGCTCAAATAGACATATTTAGGTTTATGGATTCCGTTTAAGCCTATAGGCTATAGCATCTATCAAACATTTTTCTTATAGTCTTTCAGATTGCCAATACAGGACAGGTCAATGTTTTCTATATAGAAGGTTGATGCTTCGTATTAAATGGTATGTTATATTGCATTAAATGATCAAGCTTTATTAGCTGACTGAATTTGATTATGTGATGCAAGTTTTTGCTTTGAAATTAGCAGTTGACGGTGCATTAAAAGAGCAATGGTTATCCAGTTTATTTATTCTTTATTCATGCAATTTTTAAAACAAGTCGTGTTGAAAAAAAAGTTATGTATAAAGAATGTTATCACTCTTCTGAAAAGAATTAGGCATAAGAGGGCCACTTTAGATTGTCTAACGCTCCATTAAAACAGGTCCGCTATGCTTTGTAATTAACAGAGCCGGCTCTCCCTATAAGCGAACTAAGCGGCTGCTTAGGGCCCCGCCGCCACTAGGGGGCCCCCTAACTACAGATTGCACTCGCCAGCGTCGCCGCAGTTTATCACGCAAGACGCTCAATTCGCGTCATTCGCACCGCGCGAAAAGCGCCTTCCGCGCCGCGGGACCTCTAGACGCGCGTCAACGCGCCTTTCCATTGACTTAACGTTGAAATCAAATCACTCGCGCCAGACACTCTATTTGCGTTCGGTGTGAACGCAGCATAACGTTAGCTGTCCGTCGATTATGCTGAATCAACATTGCTTGCGCTATGGTCCAGCCGTCGGCCCCAGCTCTGGGCTACAGACCGCTTAGAGACAGACCCACCTCCTTTGAATGTATTTTCTTTTTAACAGTTAACGTTACATGACCTACACTAGTTCTGGGAAAGAAAAAAACGAAAAATCTTTGTCTCAATAGACGCTTATTACAATAAAAAAATAGTTTAAGAACATTCGAGAGAAAGAAAGTAATAGGAAGAGAAAGAGCAATCATTTGACAGTCAAAATCAAAATGAAGTTTAAAATAAAGCGGTTAAATACAAGCTTTTTCTTATGGTCTTAATTGAATAGGCAATTAAAGATTATTAATAAATATTAATCTATATACTATTATTAAATATTTTATATATTGTTAAGCTAAATCGCCCAGACCATTTAAACCTAAAGAAAACACAGTGTCCTCTCTTAAACATTATTGAATGATGATCGATACAAGACACCTAAAAGCAAAATGGATTTGTGGTAAATTTTAGTAAAGAACACTGTAAAAAAAATCAGGTCCCCAATTGAAAATGTTCTAGTGAGCGATCACATCTAAATTTTTCAGTTGGCCAAATTGAATTAATGTGAATTGATGCATTTTAATTCAATTAAAATTCAAGAAATTAAATTTGGCCAACTGAAAATTTTAGATGTGATCGCTCACTAGAAAATTTTCAATTGGGCTCCTGATTTTTTTTTTACAGTGAATGTATTACTGTATGTAATCATAAAAGGTAAAAAATATCTCACTCCATGCTGTGAAGGTTTAAAATATGAACAGTATGTAAGAGTTAATCAACCAATAATTAAATAATATAATTTAACATTGGATTTCTTTTAATTTACCCTTAACATAATTGTAAAAAACTAAATGTCACTTTCTCAGGAGGAGCCATTCTTAAATATTTTGGTGGTCGTGGAGAAACATTTCAGGAGGCTGACACCAGAGATGACACAAGTAAATATTTCCCACTGCCTTTCTTTTGAATAGTTTTGTGCGCAACTTCAACATAGCTAATTTTCCTCTTGCCAATAAAAAATTTAGTTTTATAAACATAATTCGGTTTCACTTTATTTTGATGGTCCCTTTAACACATTCTGTTGACTATAAATAACATTGCACCTACATGTCTACTAATTCTCATTAGAGTGTTAGTAGAGTATTAGTAGACTGGTAGGGTTAGGGTTAGAATAAGTTGACATATACTTGCAAAGTTACTTATAGTCAGTAGAATGTCTGTTGGAGGACCATCACAATAAAGAGTTAGCAGACACTAAGCAGACAGTCTACTGATAATCTAATGAGAGTTAGTTGACATGTAGTTGCAAATTTACTTATAGTCAACATAATGTTCAAAAGGGACCATCAAAATAAAGTGTTACCCATAATTCACTATGTTGTCTAATTGTACTTTAATATTAATTTAAAATTAATGTGTTTTATCTACTCTGCATACTGTATTTATTATTAATTATATTGTAATCTCAACAGCTGGAGGAGGTGACTCTACTGCTGCTTCAGTAGAGCATAGCGAGCCGCATACCACTATGGCTAATGTTGTAAGTTAGCTATATATTGTTAATGCTAAATTATTAATATTTATTTGTTTACAACAAATTGACCTTAAATTTGCAAATCTATAATCTTTACTTTTACTGTTTCAGTGAGTGTACTTTAATAAGCAGTAAAATAATTGTAGGCAATCATGTTAAAAGATATACAGATTAAATATGTAAGTGTTAGATTGTATACAGTTGCTGGTTTGCAGTGCAATACTCCATTATTCACTGCAAGGCAGGGCCCCAAAATTATCCTGCTTAGGGCCCCCAGATTTACAGAGCCGGCCCTGGTAATTAATGCATGTATTTCTGTTGTGGTTTTAAAAATGTTATGAAATAAATATTCAAGTTTAATTACCATGCGTTATATTATTATTGAGTGAAAAATAAGTATATTTATACATATTTGTTTAAAGTATAGGCTAAATTAAAATAACGTTATTAACCGGTATTTTTTCAAATCAAACCGTTTTCGGAACAGTAATGTTTAATGAGGAACGCAAAAACGGAAACTCTATAATATCGATTCTGCACGGAGTGAACCGATTGATATTTTTTTCTGTTTTTAAGCCCTGCACTCAACACAGAAAAAGCCAATTTCCTAATTGTTCACACAGCTGTCTTAATTACAACAACTACAAAAGGGGAAGAGAAAAACAACAAAGAAGACAAATTAGGAGAAAAGACAATAAAAAGAAGAAGAATGAGCAGTGGAAAATGAAGAGGTGTAATAGTGAGAGGTGGTGGACAGGGTAGAGGAAGAGGAGATGGAGAAATGACAAGAAGAGCAAAAGATGAGAAGGAGAAAGAAGAGCTGAGGATGAAGGCGAAAGAGAAAGAAGAGCTGAGGATGTAGGAGCAAGAGAAAGAAGAGCTGAGGATGTAGGAGCAAGAGAAAGAAGAGCTGAGAATGTAGGAGCAAGAGAAAGAAGAGCTGAGGATGTAGGAGCAAGAGAAAGAAGAGCTGAGGATGTAGGAGCAAGAGAAAGAAGAGCTGAGGATGTAGGAGCAAGAGAAAGAAAAGCTGAGGATGTAGGAGCAAGAGAAATAAGAGCTGAGGATGTAGGAGCAAGAGAAAGAAGAGCTGAGGATGTAGGAGCAAGAGAAAGAAGAGCTGAGGATGTAGGAGCAAGAGAAAGAAAGAAAGAAAGAAAGCTGAGGATGTAGGAGCAAGAGAAATAAGAGCTGAGGATGTATGAGCAAGAGAAAGAAGAGCTGAGGATGTAGGAGCAAGAGAAAGAAGAGCTGAGGATGTAGGAACAAGAGAAAGAAGAGCTGAGGATTTAGGAGCAAGAGAAATAAGAGCTGAGGATGTATGAGCAAGAGAAAGAAGAGCTGAGGATGTAGGAACAAGAGAAAGAAGAGCTGAGGACGTAGGAGCAAGAGAAATAAGAGCTGAGGACGTATGAGCAAGAGAAAGAAGAGCTGAGGATGTAGGAGCAAGAGAAAGAAGAGCTGAGGATGTAGGAACAAGAGAAAGAAGAGCTGAGGATGTAGGAGCAAGAGAAATAAGAGCTGAGGATGTATGAGCAAGAGAAAGAAGAGCTGAGGATGTAGGAGCAAGAGAAAGAAGAGCTGAGGATGTAGGAGCAAGAGAAAGAAGAGCTGAGAATGTAGGAGCAAGAGAAAGAAGAGCTGAGGATGTAGGAGCAAGAGAAAGAAGAGCTGAGGATGTAGGAGAAAGAGAAAGAAGAGCTGAGGATGTAGGAGCAAGAGAAAGAAGAGCTGAGGATGTAGGAGCAAGAGAAAGAAGAGCTGAGGATGTAGGAGAAAGAGAAAGAAGAGCTGAGGATGTAGGAGCAAGAGAAAGAAAGAAAGAAAGCTGAGGATGTAGGAGCAAGAGAAATAAGAGCTGAGGATGTATGAGCAAGAGAAAGAAGAGCTGAGGATGTAGGAGCAAGAGAAAGAAGAGCTGAGGATGTAGGAGCAAGAGAAAGAAGAGCTGAGGATGTAGGAGCAAGAGAAATAAGAGCTGAGGATGTAGGAGCAAGAGAAAGAAGAGCTGAGGATGTAGGAGCAAGAGAAAGAAAGAAAGCTGAGGATGTAGGAGCAAGAGAAATAAGAGCTGAGGATGTATGAGCAAGAGAAAGAAGAGCTGAGGATGTAGGAGCAAGAGAAAGAAGAGCTGAGGATGTAGGAACAAGAGAAAGAAGAGCTGAGGATGTAGGAGCAAGAGAAATAAGAGCTGAGGATGTATGAGCAAGAGAAAGAAGAGCTGAGGATGTAGGAGAAAGAGAAAGAAGAGATGAGGATGTAGGAACAAGAGAAAGAAGAGCTGAGGATGTAGGAGCAAGAGAAAGAAGAGCTGAGGATGTAGGAGCAAGAGAAAGAAGAGCTGAGGATGTAGGAACAAGAGAAAGAAGAGCTGAGGACGTAGGAGCAAGAGAAATAAGAGCTGAGGATGTATGAGCAAGAGAAAGAAGAGCTGAGGATGTAGGAGCAAGAGAAAGAAGAGCTGAGGATGTAGGAACAAGAGAAATAAGAGCTGAGGATGTAGGAGCAAGATAAATAAGAGCTGAGGATGTACGAGCAAGAGAAAGAAGAGCTGAGGATGTAGGAGAAAGAGAAAGAAGAGCTGAGGATGTAGGAGCAAGAGAAAGAAGAGCTGAGGATGTATGAGCAAGAGAAATAAGAGCTGAGGGTGTATGAGCAAGAGAAATAAGAGCTGAGGATGTAGGAGAAAGACAGAGAAAGAAGAGCTGAGGATGTAGGAGCAAGAGAAAGAAGAGCTGAGGATATAGGAGCAAGAGAAAGAAGAGCTGAGGATGTATGAGCAAGAGAAAGAAGAGCTGAGGATATAGGAGCAAGAGAAAGAAGAGCTGAGGATGTAGGAGAAAGACAGAGAAAGAAGAGCTGAGGATGTAGGAGCAAGAGAAAGAAGAGCTGAGGATATAGGAGCAAGAGAAAGAAGAGCTGAGGATGTATGAGCAAGAGAAAGAAGAGCTGAGGATATAGGAGCAAGAGAAAGAAGGGCTGAGGATGTAGGAGAAAGAGAAAGAAGAGCTGAGGATGTAGGAGCAAGAGAAAGAAGAGCTGATGATGTAGGAGCAAGAGAAAGAAGAGCTGATGATGTAGGAGCAAGAGAAAGAAGAGCTGAGGATGTATGAGCAAGAGAAAGAAGAGCTGAGGATATAGGAGCAAGAGAAAGAAGGGCTGAGGATGTAGGAGAAAGAAAGAAGAGCTGAGGATGTAGGAAGGGGAGAAGATAGAGGAGAATTTTAATAAATGCATTACTAGAATAAAATGCTGTGCTTCATTGTGCAGTGAATACTTAACTGTTTCGTCAACATAAGAGTGTGTTTAGTTTGCTGTTTTAACTGTTTTGAGAGCTGTTACCGGAGTTTGGAGAAATGTACCCAATCTTGATTGTTAAAAGTACTAAACTGAAAGAAGATCACACTATTGTGTTTCGGTGATTAAACCAAATGTTCTCATTACATATTATAATAATCTTGAGTTTGAAACAATGATTATGTGGACTGAAAATATGTGCAACTGAATGAAAGCATGAGATCAGGTTTTGAAAGAATGACTAGCTGTGTTACAAGTGTGATCAGTTTGGATTTGAAAATGTACAACTTGCTTATGAAAATAGTACCAAAGCGAATAAAAAAAAACTGTATTATAAAAGTTTTATCTGTGCACATCATTATGTTTTTAAAAGCAATGTGCCTAGTAATCAAAATAACTTCCCCTCCCTCTTACAGCAACATCTTTTCTCTTGATGACGTGTATATTGGCACGAGGGTGAGACAACCTGTCACACATGAGATTGACCAGTAGCATACCTCAACCAATCCAAACAATTCCCCATGGACCAAAAAAGTCCTATCCAATTATATTTTTTTTTTTCTTGTTTGAGAAGTCGTTTCATTCAAAATACGTCACAGTGAAGAAAAGACTATCGCAACTTCTGTTCCATGACAAACAGACGGACGATTCCAAACAGAGTTATTGCGCCCTTGAAGAACACCTTGAGAAACAAAAGTGAACAACTGAATCCCTTCAGAAGTTTGTTAGCAAAGGGTTAGTCTCAGCCTCAGACGTCACGCCCACGGACTGTTGGCTGAACATCTGATGCATATGGTACACTTATCTGGAAACAGGAGTTTCAAAGTCATCATCTGATTGGTTGAATTCTACAGGATGTCATGTCTAGCCACGTTTCCACAGCAGGAACTTTCCCCAGGAACTAGGAACTTTGGGGTGGTACCCGGTGTGTTTCGCCCGCAGGAACCAGGGTCTAAATGAAGTTCCGGGTAAATATTTCCCCCTCCAAACGGCCCTGCTCGCGAAGTGGTACTTTTTCAAAGTTCCGGAACTTTCGGGGGTGGGACTATGGGCGCTGAACATGCTGATCGGTTGAGCTCAAGCAGCATTTTGTTTCAACTGGTATTTTTAAAAGACTTTTGCGAGGTTCGTTCTCCGTTCAGTAAATATCAGTCTTGCTCTTTCGGTCCGATGGCGCGCGTTGTCTCAGCAATCGCACGGTCAATGTCCGTAATAGCTGATAATAACATTAAATCTAGCTTTACGAGCTTTCAGAATACGCTTTAGTATCAGTGCTCGTCTCTTTTACGCTGTTTTGTTAATGACCTCTTTAGTAAACCACATAACTAGCAAAAGCAGCGTTGCTTGCATCTCCTCCATACTTTTTATGTTGCAGATATTATCGCACAAAAATGATTACTGTCCGTCGCTGACTTGGAGGAGCAGCCGCGCGCAGTCCCACGTCTCTGGACTAATTTGCCTAATCTTCACGGTACTTTAGACCGCGGTGGAAACGCAGACAGTAGCAGGTCTGGGGGGAAAAAAGTTTCTGTATAAAAAGTTCCTGGTACAAATTGTTCCGGGTAATTTCGGTGGAAACGGGGCTTGTGTTGCATTCTTTAAGGGTCCGCCTGGAAACAAATGATGTGTCGCCAAACTCCCTCATGGAAGAATATAACTCCTCTTGATGTGAAAATTGTTATTTACAACTGTGACAATGAGTGCTTACCAGGATCAACTAAATGCTGGATTTTCAAAAGTATGTGAAGTTCACGGCTCCATTGTTGCAGTAAACTTGCACAACATTCTTGAATGAATAATTTATAGATACACGCCACTCTGTGGGTGTTTCTCAATGTCAAGGATACTTCCTTGGTAGGACTGGTCCTTCCAAGTCACTTCCTTCAGAGGCTAGGCGAGGCTCCTCTTCAGCATTCGGAAAACACATAAATGGAACAGGCTAGCAAGTGCACATCATTGCGTCCTTCGACGGATGTCGATGACGTAGCATCCTTGAAATTCTGGTTTCCGAGGATCCTTCCTTGACATTGAGAAACGCCTTGTTATTGTAGGGACATCGACTTTATATTTTCATGCCCTTAGACATGACGCGGAACAAAACAAACTGATTGGTTGCGTTACATGTCAGTTAAACGTCCTCCTGGGCGGTCCTTGACCAATAAAAGCTGCGATAGAGTCCAGATCTTCTGCCGTCAGTCTGAAGGTCTGGCTACGCGAGACTAGCGAAAGGTTAATAAACGTATATGCGATGGACACTTCAAGAAAGTAATTGTATTGTTTATGGTCATGTGACCCGGGGTGGCGAATTGTCTCGTTGCGACTGTAACCCTGGTTCTCTGCGAATGGAGCAAGACGCTGCATCAGAATGTTGACACTATGGGACTCTATTCTATAGACACCAATCTCATTTGTGGAACATAGTCCCGTTTCAGATGACGGCACAACTGGAAGCTATAAAGGACACCCGGATCAAACATTGTCAGATTCATTGGCTGAAATAAGTCGCTCTCAGGCAAGCAGGAAGTATGGCAAAGCGACGCAGTGTCTCATTCCCTTCTCAGTGAAGCATGGTTCCAGTTACATCTGAGACGTTCGCTTTAGAGGGAATGTTGACGCTATGGGAATGTTCATATCCACTGTGCAATTCTGAACAAATGCCAGCCCAAAAGTTGTGAATCGTAACAACCATTTGACAAAGGTTTAGAGGAAATTAAATTAATATTATTAATATTAAAATTAAAGTTAATATTAATACTATAAAAATGTATATTTCTCATAAATAAACAGTTAATATTACTCATAAATATTGTTTTTTTTAAATATATTTCTCCCCAATTATTTCAACTCTATTTTATTTGTTAATGTACCAAATGCAGTTACTCAGATCTACTTTTTTTTAAAACTTACAATTACTCATTTCATACGGTGTAAGTAATTGATTTCACCGCTTGTAAATTTAATAATTTTTTTGTGTAAATATGTTTTAAAAAATTGAGTGAATCATAGTTAAAGTTTTTAGCGTGTATTCTACATCCCTTAATCCTATCCAATACACTTAAACGCTTCAAAAAGTACCTTACTTACTATTAATAAACAGTAGGAGTTTATTGAGGAAAAAGGCATAGTTAATAGTGAATATGTTCCAACTTTTAAAAATGTTGAGTATGTTCCCCCATACTAAAGTGTTAGCTATATAACTAATGCTAAAATAACACTGTTCTGGAGCAAACAAATAAAGGGTAGAGTGTATACTGTTTGCAATCAAATTGATTTATGTTCACTTCAGTTTTTAGGGCAGGACTGACTGTAATTATTTGAATGTTTTAGTGGTTCATTTAGAAGGAAGTGTGAGTCTCCATCTGAAAACGTCTATAAGCAGGAAGCTCTTGGTGTCTATGTTTGTCTATGAACTGTAGCATAGACTGGTTTCCCCGCTAGAACTGGGTGTTCCCAGGCAATAAGAACTTACAGACCACATGATCATGATGCTGCCATGAATTCCAATGTCAAAAGTCCCCTGATTTATTGCACCCTCACAAATATGGGTTTTCATGAGCTGGGTGTAGTTATGGTATTCTTTTTGAAAATGTAGTCACTGCACTGTGGTACAATTAAAAATGTACTTGTGTAGTACCAAGTCTACAATGTTCAGTCCAGTGTTATTTTAGTAATCACATTTTAAGGTGCAATATACTTTTTAACATATAATGTGACTACTTTTAGATTATTATTAATTTAGTGTTATATATTTAATTTTTTAATTTTATGGTTCTTATGGTCTTTTGTTATGTGTTTGTGTGTGTTTTTTTTGGCAGATGGGGCACTATAATTTGGTTGTACTGCAATGACAATAAAGCTTCTATTCTATTCAACTGGAATCTGCACTGAACATACAACCTCATGAGTAAAGTGACATTTGATGGGATGAAACATATGTCATCGTAAGAGTATTCATTACAGTTAACATGATACAATCAGTGAATCAGTGAATAGCTCAAAGGCTTTGAATACTTTAACCACACTTAAAATATAGTCTATGCATTTCATTGCATTAAATAGCGACATATAAAACTAAGGGCCAATTGAAAACAATTGATGCTATGGCTTTTTTCAGGCCTGACTTTACTTTTCTTAGCCATTTTTTCCTGAGCAATTTTACCTTAAGTAATACATAAAAAATACAATATAATTAGTTTTAACTAACTATGCACTTACATTTAAATGAATCTGCACTTATTGTGTACATACATGCTTTTACATTATACCTACGTTTAAAAAAATAGATCTGTATTATGATGTTATTACATCTGTAATTAATTTCTATTTCTATAATCACAATTCTTATGACCCTTTCCGGTTACACATTTTAAGGTGTCTTTGTTACACTGTAATTATATATTTAAGTACTGAGTAATATTAAGTAATTATTAAGTAATACTTAAGTAATATTAAGTAACTTGTGTACTTACTATAGAGTTAGGATTTGGTTTGTTTTAGGGTTAGTTGCATGTAATTATGCATAATTTATGGTTATTACTATGTAACATATGTAACAGACAGTAACACTGTAAAAACACTGTGTTTCCCCCTTTCCTAAATCACCCCTAAACCTACCAATACCACCAAACATGTCCCTAAACTCACCCTCATCCCAGCTCAATAGCAGCAAAAGTGTTTAGCAATACAACATAAACACTATGGATGAATTCCAATCAGAAGTGAGCATCCATGCCTTACCCAAGCCGAAGAACAGAGCCCTTGAAGTAGGGTCTTTGAAGGGAGCAGTGCACTTGTGTCATAATGTACCAGTTTAAAACGCACTTGGTGAAGGGATCAATGAAATACAAAGGCCGTTTCTCAATATGCGTTCTTGTCTGTACTTGTGTTCTCGTGAAACTTCATCAGTCGCTGCCCAAGTACAGTTACAATTCAAAGTTCACATCTAACCAAGTACAGTTCAAACACGTGTCCTTGATCCGCCCCTTTTATCAAGGATGCATCAGGAGGTGACTTGAGCAGGCTTGAGACAGACAGGTATCCCAAAATGCATCTCGCACCAACCAGAAAGTGTCAATAGCGGATGAGGAACCCTGCGTAATTTAAAAGTTTTAAAACTTCAGCGCCTGAAGTTGAAAAAAATCAACTCTGAGCGGAAAAGCGCCCAACGTCATCGCGTTTTTTTCCTATTGTCCAATCGAATTAATGGAGAGGTGGGCCTTCCATTGTGGTGACCGGACAGGACAGCTGATTCGGGGGTTTCCTAGCAACATAAAAAAAACCCACAGCGCACTGCTATTTTCTAAATTGAAAAAACATTGACCAATAAAAGGCAGCGCAGTGCGCCTCGCGTTTTCGAACTTGAAAAGCGCGTTCTGTCTGATCGGGCCTTAATGTGTCACAAAATGTAGTTTTAAAACTTTTTCAGGTGAGAATGTATTTGTTTAAAGCTCAAATATATGGTTTAGGCTATTTATAAAGAGAGCGCCAATTTGAAAATTGTATCTGCCGTTTTCAGAGTTGTGAGATGCCGGCGATCAGCGGGCGCTCAGCGCTCATTAACCCCGATGAGAGCAGCCTTTCCTTGGCTAGTCCTTCTGACGTTTTCCACCGGCTCTGATGTCTCTGTAGTGGTTAAACACGAGATATAATTTGTCTTGTGTAGATCTAACAGTAGATCTTTGGTCTCATGAATCTATAATATGTTCCCAGGCAAATCGTTTTAGCTGAGGGCAAAGTGAAATTTCGTAACTTTATATTTTTAGGCTATTTAACTTTACGTTACGTGCTTTACATAACGTTATGTAGTGTAAATGATAAATCCTGTTTGACATTTGTGTTGGCTACTGTATACAGGCCACCAGGGCACCATACAGACTTTACAAGAGAATTTGCGGATTTTCTATCAGAGTTAGTACTGGCTGCAGATAAAGTCCTAATTGTTGTTGATTTTAATATCCATGCGGACAATGAAAAAGACACATTGGGATTGGCATTTAGAGACATTCTAAACTCTATTGGAGTTAAGCAACACTCGTTGTAATCATACTTTAGACCTAATATTGTCACATGGAATAAATGTTGATGCCGTCGAAATTCTGCAGCAGAGCGATGACATCTCAGATCATTATAGTATCGTTTATACTTAATTTAGCCAAGGCTGGAAAGCAGCCCCCTCACATCAAATATGGCAGGACTATCACTGCAGCCACTAAAGATTGCTTTGTAAATAATCTTCCTCATCAGTTTCATCTTCTCAGCATCTCAGATAGGCTAGAGGAACTCGATGTTGCAACAGAAACTATTGACTCTCTCTTTTCCAGCACTTTAGACACAGTTGCTCTTCTGTGCTTAAAGAAGATTAAAGAAAATAGTCCAACGGCGCGGTACAATGAGCACACTTGAACCCTTAAAAGAGCAGCCAGAAAAATGTCGCATTTTGTGGAGCGCATGATTGCATAGAAAGGCCGTTCAAATTGCTAGATTTGCTTATTTTCGACTTTCATAGAAGAAAACAAACACAACCCAAGGTATTTATTTTATACAGTGGCTAAATTAACAAGAAATAAAGCTTCAACTTCCGACAGAACAGCTGTAATAACTTTGTGAACTTCTTTGCATGCAATATTTATAATATTACAGTGTAAAAAATGTCATGTGCTATAAAAATGATGGTAACAATATTGCACATAATATTTTTGAGTAGTTTTTAAGGGTTGTTTTTAGTGAAATGTGCTTATTTATTTTAAGTTTACTTTAAAAAAAGGGTCTAAATTAGAGTGAAGGGAAATTACTTGTTTATATTTGACTTTGAGATTCGTTATACAATTAATAGACTGCATGCTGCTATAGCACAGCACAAGCAGAAACAAACGTGTTACTGCACTGACATTAGCCAAGTCATTGCTCATTGAACAAAGCAACATGCTTTATAATATTAGTATACATGCATGCAGTTCTCCACAACCTAACCATAAAAGATCAACGCTTCTGCACAATGGTAACGGTCAAAACTTCAACATAAAGAAACTCTTTCAAATGTCAAACATAACTAAACATTAAACATTAACAGATGTTTCCCTTCACTCTAAAACACATAAAATAACACTTAATTTCAATATTAACTCTCCATATCCAGCCATATGCAAAGCATGTTGGGAACTAACAATGGTGCCTCTAAATAAAACTGCACAATTTAGCTAATTCTCTTAAAATAAATAGGTAACCTTTTTCCCTTAATCGGTTCCTCAATTCAAGCCTCAAAACTGTTTACATTTCCTTAAAAATTTCTTAAAATTAGGAAAATGTATCTCTTGGTTGTTTTTAGTGAAATATTATTAATCTCAATATCTTCTATACAACACTGAACCACAATTTTATTAAGAAAATATACACCATTTATTTTGTGAAAAATGAAAAGACTGTCAAGATGCATTGTAGTGTCACTGAGAAAAAAATCAATTCATCCACTGCTATAGGAGAGGAAGATTTGGCTAAACTCTTTAAATCATCTAAATCAACAACATGTATGCGCGACCCCATACCGACTAAACTACTGAAAGAGATGCTTCCAGAGGTCATAGACCCTCTTCTTAATACCCTTATTTCATCTTTGTCATTAGGATATGTACCGAAATCCTTTAAGCTGGCTATTATTAAACCCTTATTTAAAAAATGCAACTTGATCCTACAGAATTAGTCAATTACAGGCCAATTTCAAATCTACCCTTTCTGTCAAAAATACTAGAAAAGGCAGTGTCTTCACAATTATGTTCCTTTTTAGAAAGAAATTATATCTGAGAGGATTTCCAGTCAGGATTTAGACCGTATCATAGTACTGAGACTGCTCTCATTAGAGTTACAAATGATTTGCTCTTATCCGATCGTGGTTGTATCTCTCTATTAGTTTTACATTCGATCTTAGCGCTGCATTTGATACTATCGACCACAACATTCTTTTGAATACTCTCAAATTATGTTGTCATTAGTGGAATTGCATTGGCATGGTTCAAATCATACTTATCTGCCCCTGCCCTGACGAAACTTACCAATTAACGCAATGCATAGCTGATATTAAAAAATCGGATGACTAGTAATTTACAACTACTGATAATAATGAAACTAATAAATTTCATCCTAAAGTAATTTAAACTATTAAAATGTGTTTTTAGTCTAGATTTAAACTGAAAGAGCGTGTCTGCTTCCTGTACAATGCTAGGAAGACATTTAGGTGCTAAATAGGAAAAGGATTGACCGCCTGCAGTTGATTTTGATATTCTAGGTATTATCAACTGGCCAGAATTTTGAGATCGCAATAGACATGAAGGACTAAAATGCGTTAAGAGCTCGCTCAAGTACTGGGGAGCTAAGCCATTTAGTGCTTTGTAAGTAATAAGCAAGATTAAAAATGTATTTGATGTTTAATAGGGACTCTAGCTGCTTTGTTTGTTTATTAAGCATGCAAGGCAACCACCCAGTAGAGCATTACAATAATCTAGCCTTGAGGTCATGAGCGCATTAACTAACTGTTCAGCATTTTGCATTGAGAGCATATGTTTTAATTGAGATATTTTTAAGATGGACGAATTCGGTTTTACAGATGCTAGAAACATGGCTTTCAAGTGAAAGATTGGTATCAAAGAGCACTCCCAGGTTCCTAACTGACGACGAGGACTTAACAGAACATCCATCAAGTGTTAGACAGTATTCTATGTGTGGAAACTATGTTACTACTTAAGCATTTGCCTTTTTAAATCCAAAAAGCAACTTTTTTTTGGCTGGGCAGTGTATATTACAGTATATGCGTTAACAATACAATTTTAGGGCAAAAATCTATTAAAAGCTTTAAGATTTACATAAATGCATGAATGTAGCCCAACACATATGCCCAAATTCTCAACAAATCAGTACTGAAACTAGAGCTATGAATGAACACTCAGAAGCCAAGAATGGTTTTACCACTGCTTTGTCAACTGTTTATTAGCTATTTAAAATAGATACATGTTTAAAGTAACATTTCAGAGCTCACCAAACAGTGAGGAACACATTGGCACCTGGAACACATGACAATAGCAGCAGCTCGCAGAATCACACAGGCATCATGAAACACTGTGATTCTTTATACATACTATGTTTGATGATTCATAAAACAATTTACATTTAAAGTCAGAAAGGCTACACAGTATACAGCTCTGGAAAAAATTAAGAGACCACTTAACATTGATTTCTCAATGTTAAGTGGTCTCTTAATTTTTTTCCAAAGCTGTAAGGCTACTATAAATTCTATTATTTATGCATATAACCAGCAAAAATAAGATATACTGAGTACCAACATTTTATTTGTAAGTATTTGTTTTGCGTCATGTCCTGGTCTTCTGTTGCACAGGGACAGGGACATGAAAACGGGGGAAAAACTGTTGCTGACACAGTGAACCCTGTATACCGAGTCAGATCCTAAATCACTTAAGGACCAGATTTACTAACAGCTTACGCTGGCGCAAACCCTCTTTTGGCTCTAAAAAACTACTGTCAGAATTTACTAAAGATACGCAGTGAAAAATGAGTGCTGAAAGGGCGTGGACAGGGTATTTTTGCGGCTGACCTTATTGCATGTGTATATGTAGGAGTTTCCATTTCAAACGCAAAATTTATGGGAGGAGAGTATTTAAATGAATCATGCAAGGTGATTTACTAAGGTTTACGCTAGTCAATTTACTGGTATTTGCTCCATTATTTACCGCCCCCAAAAAAGCAAGTCTTAAACCAGATGCTAATTTGCGCTGCTCTTGGTAGATTTTGTTCTTTCATTATGGAAATGATCCAGCTGCGTCTGTGTTCTTTAATTTCTTGTCAGTAGATCACCTGCAGATCTTTCCACTCCAATCGGCGCTTTTTTGGTTTGGCGCTCTCGCGCTAATTTGCCCTGTTTAGTAAATCTGGCCCTAAAAGTCTTCTGAATTTTAACAGTCCAAAAACAGTTGCAGTAATGTGCATCCGGTTGGAACTCACAGAAGAACATACTGACTGTGTGACCAAAACTGATTGTGTGACAAAAATTGTGTCAAAAAACAACCTGGAATTGGTGAAACTGGCTACATTGGAAAGCTTGTCAGTATGAGAAATGTCATAGGATGGTCTAGTTTGGGAATATTAGGACCTTTCAGCGATAGGATTCTGACTTTTCTTGTTGAGGTACTCAAGAACAAAGACCTGCAGGATCTTGTTGAGATTACCGATGGAAGTACGATCCAGGTTATCTTCGTTGTCATCAAAAGTGTGCCACACCGCAGGGAAAGGAGTCGAAATGAGATGAAGAATCCGGACCCCTGCGAGGGCAGAGAAATGGTGAACGTGATTTCACTAAGTACAACATGTCCCTGGACCAAGATCCTTGAGCAACATTTCAATCAACCAATCAGATTTAAGGAACAAGTTTAGTTTGTCAAGTTACAACCAGGTTTAGGTGCATCTACATCAATGTTATCCACCTATCATTTGCCTCTGATTTTAGGAATAAGTTATGGGTAGAGTTAGGGATAAGATTAGGACTATATTTTCGGACAGAAATATTGTTCTAGGATCAACAAAATATGTTGATCCAGTAACATGTCTTGGCAAAATCACAGTGATCTTAAAGGAATACATAAGGCTTAATATAAACATTCATATTAATCAAAGGAAGTTTTACCTTGGTTGAGAAATGGTATGTGGTCGTCCAGAATTAGACCCACATGCAGGCCAGGCCAGAAGTACTGAACCTCATTAGGGTGATTCTTTAGGTGACCGAGCGCATGCAGCCGACGCTCTAGACAACAGTAAAGAGAGTTTTCCTGTCAATATCAGTTCATTTGGAATATTTAATTTATTATTTTATAAAGGTTAAAAGTGCATTCGGTAGTCTTTTTATGTTGTGCTTGTCAACATGACAGCCGTCTTTGATTATACTGACACCTAGTGGTGTAGATGCAAAAGCACTATGTGAGAGGAGTGAGTGATTCCCCCATAAAGGGGTTACAGAGATAAATCCTTGTTAATAATACGGGAAATTCATACTGAGTAACTTAGATTTTAGATATAATATTACGAGTTACATTATAAAACATTACTAGAATAAAAATCCACTTAAGTGCACTCATTATTAAGTGTACTTTTGTGACTAATAAAAAACATGTACTTTGTAATAATGTCAAATTATTATTTTATTTATTTACCATATTTTAATGTTTAATCGTGCTTCAAAGAAATGCACTTATTTTTGATATGTTGACTATAGTAGCAGTTGGTTGATTATAATTTCAATTGTAATGTGTTAAATATTAATTTACATTATACTTTTATTAATTTATAAAATTGTATGTTTTATATTATGTGCGTTCAAAATTAAATAGTACATTTATAGTTTATATATTTTCAAATGTAGTAAATTGCAACTTCATCATTACAAATGAATTACAAATATATTTAAATACAAATTTCAATAAAAGTGACATAAAAGTATTTTAGTTAGCATAACTGTTGGTCAGTACATCGGCAGTACCCTCCAACCAAAACAATAAGTCATTATGAAATTACACATAATAAGCCCCATTTAGGTGGGTCAAAAAGCACTTTTAAATTCAACTAACTGCATTTAATATAAATTTAAACCACTATGCATGTTCATTAAATTGCAAATAACATGCAGATAAGTGTCTGAAAACATTAAGTTCAGATCGTAAATAAGCATATTCTTTTTTCTGTAATAAGTACTCTTTTTAAAAGTATGCTAAAATGTACTTTTTTCCACAAGGCTCTGCTAATGAAAATAGCTCTGAATGAAGGCAAATAAAAATCAACTGCACAAAAGCAACACACTGCAGCATATTTTAGTTTCTAAACGAATCAATGTTTTTGGTAAAACAACAACAACTCAGTGAATGATTCACTGACTCACATATATGAGGAACATTTGAACTGAACCATTCAAATATTTGCAACAATTATTTTCTGACATTTGTTTAGACTTATTGTTATCCATAATCAAACCTAACTCAATTTCTCAGAGGAGAAAGAAAACAGACTGAGAAAGAAAATGGAACATAAAAAATACTAACCAATTCTTTGTAGTTTGGAAAGCCATCGGGTTGTACTAGAGAACTGATTACCAAAGCGAGGATTAGGACCTCCTATCAAATCCAGTAGAACAAACAGATCCTGGGGAGAAATTGAATGAATGACTTGAATCTTTTTTTCTTTTTTTTGCTTTCATTAATTTTCTTTAGCTGTATATTAACAATTTATAATACAGCACATAACTCATATAGACAACTTTAATGGTTCTTTTTGTATTTGGAGAAGCTAAATATCAAGATATCTCATTTTGTAATCCATGGAGGAATGTAAGTTTGGCTGTATGTCAACTATTTTTTGTTTTAATCCTTGTTTATGAGAGAACTTTACAATGCTGTCGAGTTGGTTGGTGTTGTTGGCTTCTGGTGGATGTGCTGTTGTAGCCATTTTGTGGGCTAGGTGACGAGATCCGTACAGAGAGTCTTCAGACGTCCACTGATACAGAGCCTCCTCCCCATCAAAGAAGAATAGCTGCAGAGACAGATCTGACCCAGAGTCCTGTGGGGAAAAAAACATATATATACTGCAATCTACTTGTGACACTACAGAATAGGCCTACAGCACAAATAATAATATCATTTAATATGTAAATTCATAATCAATCCCATGATTCCAATCAAATTAATATGGAACAAAATAGTTTTTCACAAAATAAAGCTAAGCTACCCACTGACAAAAAGGATTCTGTACTGGACCACTGAAAACAAATACAAGCCACCACACAAAACATCCTATCGCAGCAGTTCGGAAATAAAATGCCTGGTGAGTGGCGCTAAAAGGTTAATTAATCCTCTATTGCGTTTGAAAATAACGTTCCACCTACTCTAACCCTGCCCTAAAGATAAAAATGCATATGCTGAAGCAACAGTGCCATTTTAGCTTGGACTTGTACCTAAGCGCTCTGAATCATTGCACCAGATGAGCTAAAGAGCAAGTTTACTACATAAAGCCATGCATACAGTATGGAGCTGGTAATGTGATGAAAACATCAACATGTATTAGTCTACAAATCATGCACTATGGTCAAAGTGTTTTGAGGTCATCATAACATAGTATTGTGTAGAAGGGGTTGACGACTTAAGATTTTTTATGTCCACATTTATGTGATGAAAGTCGAGTCGACGTCGACTAGTCGCTGGTGATAATGAACAAATAGGCCTGAACCTCGAGCTGAGACTGAACGTGTGTTTTCTTGCACACAGCTGTGGCATCTGACACAGCGCTGGCCACAAGGCTATTGCTCATACATAACAGCTTATATTTATCAGTTCTTTTGTCTTTGGGTCGTTATATTTCTCACAGATTTCTGCTTGTTCTAAATCAGATACAGATGAAGTATCACAGTAAAGATTACATTTATATGAATGCATTAGTGAGAAAGATATTGCGTGTGAATTAATTCTACCTGGCAGTCTTTCTACTTACGTATAGTGAAGCTGTGGGTTTTGGTTGCTAAGAAATTTATGCTAGAACTTTTCGGTTTCTAAGCTATATTATTGATAAATCACATAACAGTGTTGACAATACATTTCTGCGCCACTGAATGATTCTGTGTGCGCGCGATCTGTGAGTTATGTGCAAGCTACTGTCTGTAAGTGTGTGTGTTACAATCAGATTACTTTTTTCAATTAGTAAAGTAACGCATTACTTTTAATTTTACAACAAAATATATTTTTTCAAATAAGTAATGCAAGTTAGAGTGCAGAGGTGTTGTGTGCACTGTGTGTGAACATAATGGTTATTGTAGTTTTAGATAGATGCAAGCAGGCATTTACTCACCTCACTCAAAACCCATTCAGTTTTATTCAAAATGAATTAAAACAGTGGAATGTAATCTCAGAATATTATGCAAACCTGCAATAATTAAATCTATTAAAATACGCAAATATACTTTATTTATTTAATCTCACTTTATTCTTTCTTTGCTGCTAACCTTCGATGATAAACTTCAACCATACTAAAAAGCAAAAACGACATTAGACAAATATCACATTTGTGTTTCTTTTTCTTTTGTTTTATTGCTAAAGCAATCGTGTTGAACTTTCTTCTCCTGCATCCTATTCTACTTCCAGAATCCAGAATGGCAGCACAGCTGAAAGGTTTTTTTAACAGTGCCCTCTACTATACAGGCATCAATTTACATTTCTTTTAGCCTGAGATTTATTCATTTCACTTTGGTGTGAGAGGGCCTTTACATCGATCAAAATAGAACTTTTTTGTTGTTATTAAAAAACAAAAAAGCAAGCCAAGCCCAGGTAACGCAAAAGTAATGTAACGCATTACTTTCCATAAAAAGTAACTAAGTAACGCAATTAGTAATTCATTATTGTAATTCTTTACTTTTAAAAGTAGTTTTCCCAAAACTGGTTCAAATGCAGCAGTGCATTATAACGGCAATTAACTGTCCAATAAGCTGTTTAAACCCATTCACCCAATCAATTTTGAGCATCCAGATGGTATAATCAAACATACACTATATTGCCAAAATTATTGGGACACCCCTCCAAATCATTGAATTCAGGTCCCAATCACTTCAATGGCCACAGATGTATAAAATCAAGCACCTAAGCATGCAGACGCTTCTACAAACATGAAAGAATGGGTCACTATCAGGAGCTCAGTGAATTCAAGCATGATACCGTGATAGGTTGCCACCCGTGTAAGTCCATTCGAGAAATGTCCTCACTACTAAATACATAATATTTAGTAGTGACTACTAAATAATAAAACACATTGCTAAACCTTGTGGAAAGCCATCCCAGAAGAGTTGAAGATATTATAGCTGCAAAGGGTGGGTCAACTACATATTAAACCCTATGAATTAAGAATGAGATGTCACTAAAGTTCATGTGCATGTAAAGGCAGACATCCCAAAACGTTTGTCAATATAGTGTCTCTTATGGAGCGCTCTCAGAGTATGCATTTATTTGTCATTTTAGCTGTTGGAAACGGAGCATGAAAGTGGACTTCAAAGATTTCTTATCCTGTTGCACCCTCTAAAGTGACCAGTCAACGTCAAGCTTAAAGCGTCATGGCAGAGCATTCAATTCGTAGTCGACTATTTTGTGCAATCCCTATTGTGCAGTGAACCACAAAATAAGTCTTCATTAATCGATAATCTGTAATTTGTTGGTTTTCCTGACATAATGTAGGTAGAGATGTATTTCCATCCAATGTTGCTCCTTAATTTATTCAACAAAATCTCTTTAATTTCTTTTCTCATCAAGGTTATGTTTTTGTATTGGCAGTGCTTTAAAGGGGGATGAATGTCAAGTCACCTTCATTTATATAGCACTTTTTACAACACTGATTACAGTGATAAATGGCATGAGAATGCAAACCACGAAAAAGGTTTCAAATAGTTTTGAAACTATACCATCATCATCATCACCGCGCAAACCCCCTAAAAAGGTGATTCCATGAAAACGGTGACGGCATGTACGCAAGCATTACGTGTTTAGCCTACAGGCAAGCATGTTTGAATATGTATGTGTGGAACGTGGATATGTGTTTTTATCTGTATAGAGGGGAAGGGACGGAGGCCTTTACAGGGGAGAGTCTAGTTGACATGTCTAGGTCTCTGAATGTACAAAACTTCCCCCAGGAAAATTTACCGTAAATACAAGTGGCAGTGCTTTTTGCTGTCATCAAAGCTAATTTGCTAAAAAATATTCCAACTAAAAATAAATAT
Source organism: Gobio gobio (assembly GCF_949357685.1). Classification (NCBI taxonomy): domain Eukaryota; kingdom Metazoa; phylum Chordata; class Actinopteri; order Cypriniformes; family Gobionidae; genus Gobio; species Gobio gobio. Next base: position 43,536,020 of record NC_137106.1, read on the forward strand.
GAGAAAAAAATCCAGATACATTAGATGATGACCTTACTAATCGACAAGTCAGTTGTTCAACCACAGTGACCCATCTCTAATTTCTGTGTACATTGCCATACCTTCAGAGTCTTTAGTTCATCATCTTGTGCTCTTGCCAGTTCCAAAATCATTGAGCAGGGCACAGCAGAATCTGTTGCTCCGAGAAACTCGCGGCCATCCCATTGTGGAGGGTAGTATTTGGAGTCAAAGTGGCAGGCCAATACCAACTGACGTTTTGCAGCAGGGTTGAGAGTAGCAATTATGTTGGTAAAGGGAAGTTGGCCGTAAGGAGTATGAGAATAGAAGGCATTCTCTGTCACTTCCCATCCCGCGGTCATCGAGCCGAGGGTTGATTTAATATGCTGAAGAGAGAGAAACTCAGACATTGATTACACTGTCAAATTGAATATGAGCTTTCAAACAAACACACATACACACACATATTCTGACCTGCTGAACTTGTTGGCTTCCAGTTGAACCAGGGTACCGCACAACAAGCATGGGCTTCAGGTCTTTCTGCCACATTCGGTCCAGATCAGTATGAGCAATGACACTGCTCAGTTCACTGGAGCTCAGTGTGGTTGCTTCATGTTTTAGCTGGAGAGAAAAGGAATACACAAATATTTTCCTTGATTTATTCCACAGTGGGTTTTTGCAGATGCTGCTCATTAATCTTCATCCATCTGAGCTTGTGGTGTGTATCTACTTTCACTGTTTCTGTGTTGTGTGTATTCGTACCTTTGCGCAGTGTTGTGGTAGAGACCAACATATTCAAGAGTAAAGGTTGAGACTAGAAGAGCATTGAGATGAAGTTAGGACAAACTGCAAAACAGCTATTTTGTCAGACTGGTTCTTAAAGGCACAATATGCAAGATTTTTCGATTAAAATATCCAAAAACCACTAGAAAAATTTTATATATTTTGTTGACTTGTGTACTTACATTATCCCAAATGTTTAAATCCAGAGAAATAAGCAATTTTAACCAGGACACCGACCGTGTGTGTGCGTCGCCTATTAATGACATCATACCTGCTTTACCCTCAATTTCCGATTTAATAAAAAAATGTATTAAAAAAAAAAACATTTATTCGACAAAGGAACAACTTATTGGATACATTTATACAAATCGGCTGAGTGAATCATTCAATGACTCATTCATAAAGTAACTTTCTGCCACCTACTTGCGTAAAATCCCCACTACTATACTTTTGTCACAATTCACCAGTATGAGTGCCCGTGATCAGCACCAGAGGGCACTCCAACCCGGACTGTCATTCTATCATAGACTACATTACCCATAATCCTTTGCCCGGACTCATTATCACTCATTGTTTACACCTGTGTCTCATTTACCTCATTACCTCAGCCTATATAAACCATGTTCACTCTGTCATTCATTGCGAAGTCTTGTTTGTTGTAAACTGCATTTCTGAGCGTTTTCCCTGGTTTCATGTCTCTGGTTTTGGATTTCTTGCCTGTTCTGTGGATTACCCGTTTGCCTGTCTCTCCTGTCTTGTTTGCTTGTTTGGACTCTTTACCTGTTATGACCTCTTGCCTGTTTGTTGACTACGAGTGTGGATTACCCTTTAATAAAGCTGCGTTTGGATCCTCAACCTGTTAAGTCTCGGAGCAGTACGTTACAACTTGACAGGCTAAATTGATTAAACAGTGAAAACATTGCACTGCCAATCAAATTTAAAGACCAGAGATAACTAACAAACTAATTTATGTAATTTGACATAATATTTGAGGATTAAGGAGCTCTGCTGCAATAAATCACACCTATGCAAATTGATGAACCAAAGACCAATTATTTAGTTTTCAGTTAATGCATTTATTAAACCTTAAACAACTATTATAACATTTGTGTTATTAAATATTTTAAAAGACTTAGAGTGCAGGCTGTATTGTCTTCTATTCCAGTTTAATGTGAAGTTACTACAGTTAGAACAATGGAAGACAACAGGCAGAGTGGAATAAGTTGTGTGGGGAAAAGTAACTTCACGTGCCAAAATGAATACCTCAACTCTTTCTAATTCTTAAATGTATGCATGCCATACATAAAATCTCAATAAACAATAAACAAAACATTTTCTTCAAAAAATAAGTACAGTAGAATTATTTAAAGAGCACCTATCATGGAATTTTGAAATTTACCTTTCTTGTAGTGTGTAACATAGATCTAAGTGAACAAAAACATCCTGCAAAGTTTGAAATATGACAGTGCACCGTATATATAGTTATTTTCTTTCAAAAGTAAGAGTCGACTCTGAGTCATTTTTAAGAATCGTTAGAAGACCGAAGCTTTTTCTCTGACTAGATGACGTCAACTTGTCAAGTTATTTGATTACGATACGCCCACTTATTGCGCTCCAAGACGCCAGTGAAAACTAGAAAACATCATGGCGACGAGACGCTGTGTTCTGAAGTGCGACTCAAAAGCAAACTTTTTTCATCTGCCCAAGGATGAGCATTTGAAGACTAAGTGGCTTGAAGACAAACCATGCATCGTCGCAATCGTGTGTTTATTAATCTTCAAATGTCTCTATTTGCATGTTTCGCGATCTCAGGAAGCTTTTATTATGGACTTCTATTATGGCACATGGTATCTTCTTCGTCTGTCTGTACCATATATGGACTACATGTGCACAGAGCGCCCTCCGGCTGCCAGTATGAATTGAAAACAACACATAAGAGACTAAATCGCTCATGATTAGGCTACATCTGCGCATTTTGAGGAAGTATTGAATAAAAAATACTCCTCTGTTTAGAAATTTGACACATACATATGAGAATCTATCAATATGTCTCCTCATCTGCACACTTTTGAACTAAAAGCCCTGAGGGATGTTGATTTGTCGCGAGTCTTCGTGAGGAGAATAGAGGAGTTTTTTTATGAATGAGATCAGCTGAGGCTCATATTACAATCAAACGGTACCGACGCGGTTTTCATATTCATAACTCCTGACTCCTAACTCCTGACATATTAACAAATTACTGTCACTATAAGACTTTGATGGGCGTTCCGTTTCCGAAAATATCTGCACAGACTATTCCAATCACAACTGACTGGGTCATCGGACCAATCACCACAGATTAGCGTCACGTAAAGGCGGGGTTTTGAAAAGTGAATCACTAAAGGAATCATTTGAGAATCGCTGTCAAAACAGGTAAAAATAAATGCATATTATAAGAAAACTAAAGTCTTTTTTGTCATTGCATGCATGCAAAACTGTTGTTGGGGACTTCTAAAACAATATTTGGAACATTTTAAATGCCATAATAGGTGCTCTTTAAGCTCACGCAACTAGTAATGTCCTCTGCGCTTCCATGTCACTTCTTGTGGTAGCTTTACAACATGCTTACAAACTGACATTTAGATATTTTTAATATTATCTCATAATTTGGTATTTGGTATATTAGGCTGCTGTCTTTAAGACCTGACGTATGGATCCATTATACTGTTACACATGCGTTTTCTTTCTCAACTGTTTATGTTCACTTAAAACTAGTGCTGGGGAAAAATGAATCGTGATTAATCGCATCCAAAATAAAAATTTGTGTTTACATAATATATGTGTGTGTACTGTGTATAATTATTATGTATATATAAATACACATACATGCATGTATATATTTAAAGGTCCTGTTCTTCGTGATCCCATTTTTCAAACTTTAGTTAGTGTGTAATGTTGCTGTTAGAGCATTTAAAATACCTGTAAAATTATAAAGCTCAAAGTTCAATGCCAAGCGAGATATCAAGATTCAAGATTCAAGATTCAAGAGTTTTATTTGTCACATACACAGTTATATACACAATATACAACTGGCAGTGAAATGTAAACAGGTCCGCTCCATGGACAGTGCAAATAACAGTTACAAGAAATTAAAATAGAAATAGAATAAAATTAGAATAAAAAGTATTAACATAAGTAGAATTATAAATAAATCAAGTAAAAGATAAAAATAGGAAATAAGATAAATAAAAATATAAAAAATATGTGGATATGATAAGTGAGATAAACTGTAGACTTAAAAATAAGTGGTTAACATAAAATATATATATATGTATATATAAAGAAGTATAATGTGCAAGGTTTATTACAGGTGTTACGCAGTAACAATAGGAAAGTAAAGTGCAGTGCAATGGCAGTATGTGGATGTTAATGTTTAAACTGGATGTTTATGTGTGTGCGGGGGTGAAGTGAAGTCACGTGACTGAGTTCAGGAGTCTGATGGCCTGGGGGAAGAAACTCCTCCTGAGTCTTTCAGTCTTTGCCATCAGGCTACGGAAGCGCTTACCAGATGGCAGCAGGGTGAAGTGAGAGTTTGCAGGGTGATTAATGTCTCTGATGATTTTGGTAGCTCTACCTCTGCAGCGTTTGGTGTAGATGTCCTGCAGAGACGGGAGAGCTGAGCCTGAGATGCGCTCGGATAAGCGCACCACTCTTTGCAGGGCTTTGCCATCATGACTGGTGCTGTTCCCGTACCACGCTGTGATGCACTGAGTCAGGACACTTTCTATCGCCCCTCGATAGAAAGTTTTCAGGATGGCTGGTGAAACCCTGAATTTCCTCAGCTGGCGCAGGTGGTACAGTCTTTGCCTGGCTTTTTTCACCTGTGTCTGGATGTGTGTAGTCCAGGTCAGATCCTCGGAGATGTTCACACCCAGGTATTTGAAGCTGCTCACTCTCTCTACCGGTGTCCCGCTGATCATGAGAGGGGAGTATGACCGATGCTGTCTCTTCCTGAAGTCCACAATCAGTTCTTTGGTCTTGTTAACATTCAGAGAGAGACAGTTGTCCTGGCACCATGATGTCAGTTGCTCCACTTCGTCCAAGTATGCCGTCTCATTGTTGTTGGAGATGAGACCCAGGACAACAGTATCATCAGCAAACTTGATGATAGAGGTGGAGCTGTGTGTGGACAAACAGTCATGGGTGTAGAGAGAGTAGAGCAGGGGACTCAGCACACAGCCCTGTGGAGCTCCAACACTCAGGGTGATGGAGGTGGAGGTGAACTGGCCTACTCTCACCGCCTGGGGTCTGCCAGTGAGGAAATCTTCAATCCAGAGGCAGAGAGAAGAATTCAGGCCTAGATCCAGGAGTTTGTGTGTTAGCTTAATGGGAACTATGGTGTTAAAGGCTGAGCTATAGTCAATAAATAGCAACCTGACATAGTTCCCACTTTTGCTGTCGATGTGAGTGAGGCAGGAGTGAAGGACGTGAGAAATGGCATCTTCAGTCGATCTATTGGGACGATAGGCAAACTGAAGAGGGTCCAAAGTGTCAGGAATGGAGGAGCAAATGTTGTTTTTAATGAGTCTCTCAAAGACCTTCATGACTAAAGATGTGAGAGCCACTGGACGATAGTCATTTAGGCAAGAGGGTTTACTGATCTTAGGTACAGGGATGATGGAGGATCGTTTGAAGGAGGTGGGGACAACAGATGTAGCAAGGGACTCGTTGAATATGGATGTAAAGAGCCCTGCGAGCTGATCAGCACAGGACCGCAGAACACGACCTGAAATACCATCCGGCCCAGCAGCTTTCCTGACATCCACCCGTTTGAGTGCCCTCCGAACCTCGTCCTCCGAGACAGAGATCACGTGACCGTTGCTGCTCTGAGGGACTCTCTCTGACGCGTCACTCGCCGGAGTCGCGCTGCCGCGATTACCATCAAAGCGAGCGTAGAAAGAGTTTAACTCGTTCACCAGCAACGGATCAGCTCTCACCTCTGCAGAGGATTTAGTTCCAAAAGCACAGATGGTTCTCAGTCCCTGCCACATCCGCCGGGAGTCGTTGAGTTGGAAATGAGATTCCACTCTGTCTTTATAGCGGAGTTTAGCGGCTTTAACGGCGCGCCGGAGGGCGTAACATGAAGCTTTGTACTCCCTCATATCCCCCGTTAGGAGACCGGCATTGTAAGCGGTGGTGCGCGAGTTTACTGCAGTGCGAATTGAACTGTCCACCCACGGTTTCTGATTAGGGAAGGACGTTATAGTTAATGTTTGTGTGGCTTGCTCTGTCAGTGTGTTAATAAAGCAGAGCGCCACTTCTGTGAACTCGCTGACGTCTTCAGAACTCGCGCGGAACATGTCCCAGTCGACGTCATCAAGAGCTGCCTGTAGCGTGATCTCTGAATGGGATGACCAGCGTTTGACTTCCCTCCTCACCGGGGGCTCTTGAACGAGCCTTTGTTTATATTCCGGTGTGAGGAAAATGGCGGCATGGTCCGATTTGCCAAAAGCTGGCTGTGAACGAGCTTTGTAGGCGTTCTTAAACGGAGAGTAGCAATGATCCAGTGTGTTTGCTCCTCGTGTGGGACAGGAGACATGCTGGTGAAAGTTTGGCAATACTTTCTTTAGGTTTGCTTTGTTAAAATCACCCGCGACGATGAAAGCAGCGTCGGGGTGTTTGTTTATGAAGCCGCTGGTCACATCATGGAGGGCAGATAAAGCCAGCCCCGTGTCTGCTTGTGGTGGAATATAAACGGCAGTAGCGATGACCGAGGAAAACTCCCTCGGCAGGTAGAAAGGCCGGCACATGAGAGTTAAATGTTCCAAGTGAGGCGAGCAGGATCGCGAAAGAATGGAGATGTTCCTAGGATCGCACCATTTCTTGTTTATCATGAAACACACTCCACCGCCTTTAGATTTCCCGGCCTCGGCTGTTCTGTCCATCCGAAAAACAGAGAAGTTCTCGGACGGCGTCACGGCTGTATCCGGGACCGCTGGCGTGAGCCATGTTTCGGACAGACAATAGATGTTGCAGTCTCTCATGTCCCGTTGAAAACTTATCCTGGCTCTAAGATCGTCCATCTTATTCTCCAAGGATTGGACATTTGCGAGCAAAATGCTCGGGAGAGGAGGACTGAATGCTCTTTTTCTCAGTCTGTTGCGGATCCCAGCGCGTTTCCCGCGGTGTTTTTTGAATCTTCGCCGTCGACTCGAGTGGCCATTGTTCAACTCGGCGTCCCGGCGAATCTCAGATGGAAGATTGGAGAAAGTGTCCTGAAACAGGTCAGTGTAGCGGTAACCAATTTCCAGAAGTGTTTTGCTGTCGTAACAGATCAAAGCAGATGATCCGTTGGAAAAAATAGAGAGTAAAAGAGAGTAGAATAATAAATAAAAGCAAAGTCTTAGCGGAGCGACCTGAACGGCGACCGAGCACGGCGGCGCCATCTTGCTTGAGATATTTTATTTAACAGAAGTTCCCTTTCAAAGCCTACAGCGAACGGCTGGTTAGGACTACATCCTGGTATTTCCTGCTTTAATTACGTCAGTAGAGCAGTATGTCGACTAACCTCCGCCCACAAGAACATGCGAAAAAGGGGGCGTGGTCTTGTTGCTCCCGCGAGGAGAATAGGAAGTGTTGCGTTCGGTTGCGTTTGTATAGTTTGTTTGTTGCCATGTCGTCGAGACGCTGTTATTTTCATCCCGGAGCCAAGTCACCTTTGTTTGGCTTTCCCAGGGACGCTGTACTTAGAGATCATTGAGCGCATGCATCCCCGTTATGGTAAGAGGCGTGACCTTTCCGGTAACGTGCGCTCTGCGTGCCCTAAGCTGCTGTCGAATCACAACATGGGAACCGCTGGCACAATCAGAACTCGTTACGTATTTCTGAAGGAGGGACTTCATAGAACAGGGAAATCTTTCAAGCCGTTTTGAGGACAGTGAAAACAGCGGTATACAGATAAGTAAATTGTGCGAAAAATACTGTGTTTTTTTACACGCGAAACATGAACACATGTTATATTGCACACTGTAAACACAATCAAAGCTTCAAAAAAACACGAAAAACGGGACCTTTAAGAAATATTTGCATTTATATATTGTATATATAATTGATGTTATATATAAATATACTTTTTTTTTATAAAAATTTTCTTAAATATATACATGCATGTGTGTGTATTTATATATACATAATAATTACACATACACAGTATACACACCCCTATATTATGTAAACACAAACTTTTATTTTGGATGCGATTAATCACGATTAATTTTTCCCCAGCACTACTTAAAACATATCTGACTGTGCTTACGTGAATACTCGCTAAGACCGGTATTCAGACATTATTTTGTGTGTATTTGACTGTTTAAGCGCAATAAGCAGCGAAAAAAAAGTAAATTTAGTAATGAGAGGCAGCTTTATGTGCACGCACTTTGGGTGTGAGCACAACATCTACAGGAATGAGTAAAATGATGCGCAATACACACAATCCCACAACGAAATTCAAACCCTGTAACACCAACAATATTCATCCAGAGCAAATGAAACGAGTGAGTGAGGAGAGGAAGGTTTGTGTGTAACTCGCTGTCGGAGAGATGAGAGAGCGAGAAAGAGCAGCTGGTATTGTGTATCTGCAGAAAATTAGTATTGGAAGCGTTTCAGATATTTTTGTATCAATATGTATTGAAAAATCTATATTTTTGACAACACTACATTGCACTTAGTTTATTATTTCAGATGCCAATTTAAAAGACTACAATTGCAAAATGTATTTATTATATATATAAAATTCAACCCGCCAAAGTGGCTAGTAGAAGTGACTGCGTTAAACTCCACTACTGAAATGTACTGTATGTCAAGCCCTGCATACAACTATCATTTTGTTTCAAAAGACCGTGGATCGAAAGGGATCGTATGGATTACCATAATGATGGCATAACAAGGAAATTCATATACATCTGGAATGACATGAAGGTGAAGAAATAATGAGAGAATGTTTACTTTTGGGGCGGACTACCCTTTAAGGTGGTTGAGACATCTTCAATGAAATGCATCTGCAATGTTCTTAACTTATAATGAATCATACATTAAAAAGTCTCCTCTTACTCAATTTACAAAGAAAAAAATACCCAACTTACAATACAATCTAATTCAGTCAGTGACTATTACAGTCAAAAAAACATGATGATTATACTCTTGCTTAATGGTAATGTTGCAACCAAACTAGTATAGTCTTGCTTGTAGGAGAAATTATACACTGCATATGTCTAGAGGATAATTATGTGTTGAAACTACACTATGCATGGCAATAGAAGGGTTCTGAAATGATGCAGCTGGAAGTCTGAAAGGCTTCTGATTATATGATCTTTCTTGAACAACAATGTTAAGATGGAAAGAAACACCAAATCAAACTGATTTAAGCATGATATTGATCTGCTGATGCCAAACACATTTGGTTTTGTTTGGTCTCAAAGTCCAATTGTTCTTGCGCTGTGATTATTGATTCTACATGGGTTATTTGAGCCATTTAATGAATAAACAACATAGAAGTAAGAAAAGACGTCTGGCAGATCAGATATGTTTTATACATTGTAGTCATTTGAGAAACAAAAACTCTACAGAGTTATGTATCAAGGTGAGAAAAATAAGATTATAAAAAATGATATTCCACCTTAGAATTTGTCCTTTTCAGTTATCTGCTCCTATGCTGAAAAGCAATATTAGTGCAACAGTACTTACAAATATGGATAAGAAATTTCCCTAAAATACTCTGAGATCTTTAGAACTGAAAAAAAGAAGAGTTAGAAAGTCTATGTTAAGATCTCCTGCTGGTGGATCAATGATGGGGATCTTGCTCCCATAGCAACTAGACAATGAGAGACAGACTGAGCAACATGAACTGAAGTCTAAAGATGCAATGCAAGTGACCAGATCATTTATAGGCTCCTTGTAAAGCCATGAAGCAAATTAACCTTACTTTCCTCTGTCAGTTTATGTGATCACTGTCACATCTATTTGAGATTTGAAATAAAAAAATAAGACACACAACAAATGAATGAATGGATAATGAATAAAACAGAATTTAGGCTACATAATTTAACTGCTTTTTGGTATGCATTAAATACAGACAGATATTCCCTAAGGACCTTTTAATACATTTAAAGGCATTATTAATGAGAAGAATATCTAGAATTCGACTCTGAAAAATAATCAATTTTATTCAACATTGTTTAGATAGCTACTACACGCCAATTCTAAGGAATGGTTAAGAGGATGCATCAGTTGTGTAAAGATTGATACCTTTTTCTCCTGCCACGGAACAGTGTCACAGCTCGTCAGTGTCGATAGGATGCCAATCAAAGCCAACAGTCTCGTGGTCCAGCGTCGTTCGGCCATCTCCTCCGTTCTGTCCGCGCGACGCTCTCCCAGACCCCACACAACTCGGATCATGTGAGAAAACAGTTTACAAACCCTACTATGGCGAAAGTCTTACTCATGAATATTAATGACGACAAACTGATTTGCTGAAAGACAAACATTGCCGAATGGAAAGGCTTGGCTCATGAATATTAACCAACAGGAGGTTCGCTCAAAGAAGGTTACCAAGCAACGTCAGCGAGGCTTTATTAATATTCATGAGTTTCCACGTCTTCGATTCGGCACAAAGAGCCAGCTGTTTAGCGCTGGAGTTTTGTTTTGTTATTTCGCCTCCTTCCCCTATCCTGACTCCCTAAACGCACAAATGTAATTTTTTTTATTAAAATATCCAAAACCCACTAGAACAATGTTATATATTTTGTTGACTTTTGTACTTACATTATCCCAAATGTTTCCAAGAATGTTTAAATCCAGAGAAATAAGCTATTTTAACCAGGACACGGGCAGTGTCCGTGGGTCGCCTATCAATGACATCACACACGCGTTACCCTCGATTTCCGGTGTTATTTTGTAGAAACAATGGAAACACCAAAGACCCTTTATTATGTGTTTTATTAGACAGGTGAGCATCTGTTTGGATACATTCATCGACAGAATCCCGGACCTCCCATAAGCATTAAGGGACCCCCCATAAGACCCCAAAAATGACCATGGAGGCAACATGAAATACATTATACATTAAAACTAGAATACTAGAAACTTAATATATAAGAATAAAAGTTTTTTTAAACAAATTCTTCCACAGGTCCGGATATCTGTATTTTTCCGGTGTACATAATAAAACTTGTGAAAGTCCATGCTGCACTTTATCTTCTCATCAGATTTTCTGTTCAATCAAATACTCTCTAGAATCACTATATAGGGGATAGGGGACAATTCAGACATGTGTAAATATGCTTTCCTTTAGGGTGAATGAAGTCTGGTTTCACGACAGTGTCAAGCGAACCGCTGCAATGTGCACACAGGCCCTGTCCCAAATGGCACACTTCATATGCACTTACGGCCTTGTGGACTTACAATGGCTGCCGCGACGCGCGTGTGTCCGTATTTTAGGTGTCAGAAGGGTGCTCGCCCCCTTTGCGGTCAGTATGCACACTTTTGCAGAGCCCGCACTGAAGTGAGCGCTGCAGCAGACTTCTTCCTGACAGCCGGGTTACATCACGAAAGCGCAGACTAGATAGACCACGAGTGTTTATGGTGCCATTTAGGACAGGGCCAGGTCTGTTCCGATCCAGAAACATGATAGCACAGAGTGGATCATATGCGTGAGTCAGCGCAGACCAGAAAACATATCGGACCCAACGGCTTCTGCACATAATGATATATTTTAAAGCGATATGTTATGGAGGAGATCAGGAGGAAACTGCTGCTTTACCGAGCTCAACGGTTCTGGCTGAGCTGCTATATTAACAAAACGCTATTGGCTGGTTTAAAATAGGGGAGGAGCTGTTCGATACGCCCCACCCTTTCTTCCTGTTTCAGTGGAAATTACATCAACACATATGTGTTTCAAGGCACTTCAGTGAGCCTTGAAACAATTGATATAATGTTTTCTTTGTACTAATGGGTTCCATTAATATTCAAAATAAAAATAAAGAATTACAAAGATAAGGCTATAAACTGGTTCAATATCTGGATTAAAGTGCCAAATAATTCAAACGTAATTTTTTTTTTTTTAGTGAATGGTATATTATTTTATAAGCAATACTATTTACAAAACTCTATCACACAGTTTGAGACATCTTTTGAGTGATCTTGTGACATGGCTGCCCATTTGGCAGGCGATTTTCACCCATAATCGCTGTAACACTAACTGTACAGTTCGCCTGAAGCAAAACATAGCGATAAAAGGGCAATTGTTATTTCAAAGCATGCAGCTTTACAGAAAATCATGAGGTTAATGTTTATAATATTTTAAAGGGGACCTATGTTTTGATTTTATTAAGCAACAATAACAAATAGGCTACAAAAACAATATAAGCCAATAATGAACAATAATAGATACTAATGAGGGTTACAAAAATAAAACCACAACAAATATTAAACTAGCTTAAATATTCTACACCATAACAGTATTGTATGCAGTGGAGTTTTTAGAAGTTTCTTAAACTTTCTTAAAAATAAAACAAAATATATTTTTTGAAGATTTACATTAGTGAATATAAAGTTTAGCAAGAAAATGTATAGCCTAAGTTAAGAACAAATTTACTATGAGAAGGATCTAATTTCAGAGTCACCAAAAAAAAATATATCTTTTTGTTTGTAGATAGATACCTTTTAACAAAGTTTGAAAATTCAACCCAGAATACTTTGCAATACACACAGTCCCAAAACAAATGATTAATTGTCTCTTCAAACAGATTTTTTTTTATTTTTAGCCAGAGAAACTTAGTAGTAGCTATACAGTATATACAACAAAAAGATATATTCATACACACAAAAACCCCAAAACAAACCAAATGAACAAAAAGCAATACAAATATTAATCAAAACAATTTATCAAAAAAAATTATATGACAAGTCTTTCTTGCTTTTTTATTGACAATGTTCTCCAAACTGGTGCAATACTCCTTAGTCTCCTGAAGAAAATGAAGAAAATTTGGCTTGTATCCTGACCATTTCTTCTTGTGTATATGAAATTTCCCCCAAATACTTCAAACTGAAATGCATTGGAGAGCGTCATGGATTTGTTGTAATCACGTAGTACGTGCGCGCAACACGTGGTCGCACACGCGTGGAAACCCGGAAGTCCTGTGCAGTGTCAGTGTGATTATTTCTTGTTCTGTTTGTGGTAGCCTTTAGACCTTATACTCATAATTGCTCGTTATAATTACTGCTTCATAATAATAATAATTTTATATCAAGGTGATTGTTCGTGATGGATGATACAATTTTAAGTTTGAAGACACAGCTCTTGGAAAGAGAGAGAGAGATTGCAGATTTAAAGAAGAAACTTCATCAAAAGGAAAAGGTGCAATCGTTATTCTGTTCGTATTCAGATTTATAAATATTCCGATAACAAAGCCTTTGTGTGATTCTTAACCGTTATGTTTATCTAAGGATTTTTACAACGAATATTTGATGCCAACTTACAACTTCCAGTACCGGCCAAAAGTTTGGAAAGAGGTCTCTTATGGTCTTCAATCCTGCATTTATTTGATCAAAAATACAGAAATACTGTGAAATATTATTACAATTTAAAAATAATGGTTGTCTATTTTAATACACCATCAAATATTATTAATTTCTGTGATCAAAACTGAATTTTCAGCCTCATTGCTCCAGTCTTCAGTGTCACATGATCCTTCAGAAATCATCCTAATATGCTGATTTATTGTCAATGTTGGAAACCGTTATGTTGCCTGATTTTTTTTTTTTAACATGTGATACGTTTTCAGGATTCATTGATGAATAAAAAGTTAATGCAAATGTCAGACACCTATTACCGTTATCTTGCTGAAGGCATACCATTGGTACATTACCAACACATAGTAACATTTAAGGGAACAGCTCAAATTATTTATTATTTTTCAGACAGAAACATCTTATTTTAAAATGGAAAGTTACCCGTGTCATAGAATGACATGGATAATTATGGTCAAGTATATACCCTTCTCAGAGCATTTTCTTGTCTTGAAAACCGAAAAAGTGCCCTGCTTCTCTTTTCAGGGAAACTCAATATTAACAGAGTTACAGGAGAAAGTTACCAATCTTTCACCACTAAAATCAAATGCAACGCTGAGCAATGATGACATCATGAGATACAGCAGACAGCTTCTCCTACCAGAACTGGGCGTTAAAGGTTAAACAATATTTTGGCTTTAACCTTTATTACGTTTCTTTTCTTTTTTTTCCCTCTTTGCATTATACAAACAATCTTCTTTTCTCCACAGGCCAGGTTGCCATAAGTAATGTATCTGTTCTGGTTGTGGGATGTGGAGGTTTAGGCTGTCCTCTTGCACAGTATCTGGCTGCAGCTGGAATAGGTAAATTGGCCATGTGTGTTTAATAAGTAGTGCTGTTAAGTATAGGAGTTTATGTGCAAGTGAGACCCTGTTTACACCTGGTATTAAAGGAACACTCCACTTTCCACACTCCACGCTCATTTTACAAGTCCCCTAGAGTTAAATAGTTGAGTTTTGCCGTTTTTGAATCCATTCAGCCGATCTTTGTATCTGGTGGTAGCACTTTTAGCATAGCTTAGCATACATCAGTTCCTAGCCATATAGGTGTAGAAAATCACAACTTTTAAACTACTCCATTACAGTAAATGTAATTCATTCATTTCCACCTCTGGAATCTACCACCAAAAAATAAGCAACACATCTGTTTTTGACAAATTACCTTTTTCACTGTATTTTGATGAAATAAATGCATCCTTAGTGAGGTGAGTCCGCTATTCATAATGGATACCATGAAAACCTTTATATTTCTTTTTAGTGTATGTCCCTAAGCCACCACTTGCATGAAGACACATGCCACAGCTGTTATTGTTGTACTATGGCACTAGTTGGTAGTTGTTAATGTAGTTTGTGTTTTCAGGACGTTTGGGCCTATTGGACTATGATGTGGTGGAACTGAGTAACCTGCACCGACAGGTGCTTCATTCAGAACTGACTCAAGGTCAGCCGAAAGCCCTGTCTGCCGCCCAGGCCATCAGCAGGTACCATCTTACCTCACAAAAAAAGGAGAGGTGAACGACTGAGAGTTGACTACATGTGATGTCTTCCAGGTTGAACTCCACAGTTCAGTGTGTTCCATATCACCTCCAGCTCTCCAGAGAGAATGCTATACAACTCATTCAACAGTATCCACTCATGATTTACTATTGAGAAGTTAATCTTGACTTTTTACACAGTTCTGTACAGTGCAAAAACCCATTTATTTGGCTCCTTGACTTTGTATCTTCATGTATGACATTGTGGCAGACTGTTCAGACAACGTCCCTACACGGTACCTGGTGAATGATGCCTGTGTTCTGACCGGCAAGCCTTTAGTGTCAGCGAGTGCTTTACGAATGGAAGGACAGGTGAGCTCTCTTTTAAATATCTGAATCAAACCTACAGCCAGTGAGCTGTACATAGATATTTGAAGTGTAACAGTTGTCCCAAGTATTTGGATATTCTTACACATTCTTTTAAAGGGACAGTCCAGCCAAAAATTAAAATTATGTAATAACTTATTCACCCTCGTGTTGTTCAAAAAAGACTTGTAGAACATTATATTTTGAGAAAACATAAGTTAATGGTTAATGGGCTGCAATGTTTATTTGTGTTGCTCAGAAGAAAGTCAAGAAAGAAAGAAAGTACAAGAACAAAGAATGTACATAATGATGTTTAGTGTATGTTTAAAATCATTAAGGACTACTTTTTATGTCCAATACAGAAACCGATACTGCAGCCTTGATTATCTCCCAATACGATAAATAAAAATAAAATTTGTAATATATAAATTAATTTGTAATGTAAATAACAAGATACAGGCTCAAGTTACCATTTTTACTCTGAGATGGAAACCGGTTTCTATACTATTGTGGTTTTTAACACCGTTGAAATAAACCCTAAAGCTGTATCGGATTTGCTTATATTAAATTATTTCACTTTCATGTCAGAAAGTTAGTAACTTTAGTAAATTATGGATCAGCGCTGACTGGAGACGCGAACCGTTTAGAACGATTCAGTCCGATTTGGTGAACTGATTCGGTTCACTAAAAAGAACTGGTTCAAAAGAAAGATCGTTCGCGAACCGGACATCACTAATGTACCAGAGACGGAGCTCAGCGATTGCTAACAAAGTTATTTATAGTAACTACTGAGTTATGAGAGCGCTGTCAGTCAGCGCAAGTTTATTGTGTTTGTATCTGAGAGTTGAATAAACACGAGTCCCAGTCACACAGAGTCCGTCTTCATCATTATTACCAACTTTGTAACATATGCAAAGTACCATTACAGTTGTCGAGATGAACGAGTTAAAAGTAAGTGTTGATAATAGCATTATTTTTAAAATAAAATAAAAGCGTCAGTGACACGCGTTGAGTACACAGCGCAAACAAAGACACAACAGCAGTAATCGAATGTAATCCAGTTTATTGTGGGGATAGCTGGCTAGCCCGGATATGCTCACGATTACCCCCCTTCTGCTTAATCTCACGCCGCGTTTGGTGCCTCCGCTGTGGGCCAGATGCAGTACTGGGGGTCGGTGATGTTGAAGACCACCGGCCAGTGCAGCCCAAGCTTCGGCGTGTGTGAGGTTTATCTCTAAAGATGTTACTCTGCCGATGTTGAGCAGAAACTCATGACTGTATGCACATTCTAGAACCGATAGACGCGACGAGGACGTACAAAAACACTGACTCACAAGATAGAAAACATGAAAACACCGTTCTGTCTGGAGAGAGAGAAGCCGCTGAGTGTGCACGAATAATAAATAATTAGCTACACATCAGAAATCACGGATCACAGATCAGAAGGAACCGAAAAAAGACTTCTGTTTTCATTTGTACATCCAAACACTGAGAAACTGCCAGCGTTCACTCGTTCACAAGCAATGATCTCTCGAGCGCTTGCATGGGCGCGCCAGATGCTCTGGGTGGAGGAAAGGGAGGTAACCGTTCCTGCTTGGACGTCAAACCAGGAGACTTCAGGATTGGCTCGTCTGGCCTGTCATTTTCTCAAAGGCAGAGAAAGACAGCCAGAACTCGGGTTTACACCGATCAACATTTCTATCCACTTGGGGACAATATTCAGGCTAGGGGAACTCATATTAATGTTGAAAAACCTCATGAAATGAAAATTTCATGCCATGGGACCTTTAAAGCAACCTCACCTTTTTGAGTCATTCATGCGTAAGTTTCATTCATTCTCCAGTGGCTCATCTAATAGACACCAAATAGCGAGACAATGGTCTGGTGATTGGGTGTCTAACAGTTTAACAGTAACAACCATATTGCACAATATAGAATTTGGATTGGTCCTGTTTGACCGATACCAGATTCAATAAAAAAAGATCCGTATCGGACAATGCCAAGTATCGGATTGGTGCATCCCTTTCCTCCAAGTTTACGGGTATTTTTGTAGAGTAGAAGACTTTTTTGTGTGCAAAATTTTGTAATCTAATTTTATTGTGAATTATTTTGAATACACTTTGTGCTTGTGCCATCTTTTTTAAACAATAAATGCCAGTTCTTTTGATATTTTATTATATTATGCAATTACATTGATTTTAATTGTGGCTTAAGTATTTGGGGACATGCATGCATGCATACATACATACATACATACATACATACATACATACATACACTGCTGTTCAAAGGTTGGGGTCTGTAAGATTTTTTAATGTTGCATAAATAAGTCTTTTCTGCTTACCAAGGCTGCATATAATTGATGAAAAATGTAGTAAAATCAGTAATATTGTTAATTATTTAAAAATTTGAAATCTCTTTTCTTTTTTAAATATATTTTAAAATGTAATTTACTCCTGTGATCAAAGCTGAATTTTCAACATCACTACTCCAGTCTTCAGTGTCACATGATCCTTCAGAAATCATTCTAAGCTGATTTTCTGAAGAAAAAAAAAGAACAATTTCTGATTATTATCATCATCAATGTTGAAAACAGTTGTGCTGCTTAATATGCTTAATATTTTTCTGGAAAACTATACATTTTTCAGTATTCTTTGATGAACAGAAAGTTTAAAAAAAACTGGATTTATTTTGTAGGAATGCAAATGTCTTTACTGTCACTTTTGATTAGTTTAAAAAAGGAAAAACATCTTACGGACCCCAAACTTTTGAACGATAAGCAGTTTGATGTAATATGTCTTTTGAGTTAATGGGGAGATTCTGATGATTTAAATGTTTTCTCTTGTAGCTCACAGTGTACAACTATAGAGGAGGGCCATGTTACAGGTGTCTGTATCCCTCACCGCCGCCTCCTGAGACTGTCACCAACTGCTCTGATGGAGGGGTTCTGGGAGTGGGTGAGTCTGCCTCTACTTGACAAGATTATACTCAGAGATTCAGAGATTGCTGCTTCTTCCTCTTCATGATCTTCTTCTTCACAATGTTATTTCAGCCAGTACTACTTGCTCATTGTACAGAGTCCATTCAAACTTTTTGTAGATAGTTTCAGTCTTCTGTAGTGTGCCATCTGCTGTTGGATTTCATAATTGTTTAATTTAAAGAGGACCTTTTATGCCCTTTTACAAAGTTTAGATTTTTGCTTTTGGGCTGTACTAGAATAGGTTTTCATGTGTGAATGTTAAAAAATCCCTTATTTTTCCACATATTTCACATTATTACATTACCTCTCGTCCCAGTCTGTCAGTAATGCTTTTAGTTCCTGCATGTCTGAAGCCTCTCCTTCTGAAAAGTGCACTGTGCTCTGTTTGGTTGGCTGTATCAATGTGTTCTGATTGTTCAATCGCTTCGAGCGTGTTTGGGAAATGTCCCGCCCTATTACTATTACCGTGACTTTCAACACACTACTAATGCAACTCAACTAGGCCACATCCCAGGTATTTCTTGGACGGGAATGATTTAAATGAGGAATATTGTGATGTGTTCGTTGGATGGAAGTCAATGGGCTGCAGTGGGGTTTTTTTCCTTTATACCAACGTTCTTCAAAATATCATCTTTTGAGTTGCACATAAGAAAGTTAAGAAAGAAGAAAGTACAGATTCTTTTTAGTGTATGTATAAAATCATTAAAGGGTTAGTTCACCCAAAAATGAAAAATTAGCCCATGATTTACTCATCCTAGGTGCATATGACTTTCTTCTTTCAGGAGAAATACCATCTGAGTTGTATTAAAAATGTCCTGGCTCTTTCAAGCTTTATAATGGCAGTGACTTGTTGCTCTGTTTTTGAAGTCCGTAAAAGTGCATCTGTCCGTCATATAACTGCTCCACACAGCTCCGGGGGGTTAATGAAGACCTTCTGAAGCGATGCGTTTGTGTAAGAAACATATTTAAAACTTTATAAAGTAAATTATCCAGCTTCCACCAGATCGCCTTCCGTTTTCAACTTACGGAAAAAGTGTAACTCCTCTCACAGTTCAAAATGCTTACGCTACATCTGACGACATTGCACACCGGTTAAGTTTTTTTCCGATCTGGCAGAAGCTAGATATTTTACTTTATAAAGTTTTTAATATGGATAGTTTTCTTGCATAAACGCATTGCATCGCTTCAGAAGGCCTTTATTAACCCCCCGGAGCCGTGTGGAGCAGTTATATGATGGATAGATGCATTTTCATGAACTTCAAAAACAAAGCAACAATTCACTGCCATTATGAAACTTGGAAGAGCCAGGACATTTTTAATATAACTCTGATTTTATTTGTCTGAAAGAAGAATGTCATATACACCTAGGATGACTTGAGGGTGATCATGGGCTAGTTTTTATTTTTGGGTGATCCCTTTAAGGGCCGGTTTTTCATGTCCAATACAGATATGGAGGCATTTCAAGTAGTACAGAATCCGTGAGGACTGATATAGAGAACAACTCCTGCTGGAGGGAATTTGTGCTTTGGAACTTTGCAGGAAAAAGCATAATAGGTCATCTTTAAGGTAATTTAAGAATGAAGTTTGAAATTGACCAACTTAGTTCGCTAGACAATGGAAAGTAATGATACAAAACTACAAAATTGCAGTTGGTCTTTCTTGGATTTAATTCCATACTTAATTTTGAGTGTACTGACAAAGGTGAAGCGTCTCTTTCATTCAAGAAGCCTAAATTCTTTGCTTGCCTAAAACTACTGTTCATATTTACTGTTTATATTTTGCAAACACTGGTATGTCAGATCATACCTTAAAGCTACACTGTGTGATATTTTCTCCCATCTAGCGGTGAAAAGGTATATGACCATCCAGTGAATATTAGTTTCTGTTCCTCTCAATTCCGATTTAATTTTAACTCCTACGGTGGCCGATTTAGTCCAAGATTAACATGGCTTCCAGTTCAACCTCGTCCACATTCGACACGGTGCCATTGAGTGTTAAAACGCGAAAGGCGAAGCTTGAATTTACAGGTATGTCCCTCTTTGGCTAATGTACTTTCAAGATGGAGGGGCAACATGGCGACCGGCATTCGAACCCCTCACCCGTATGTATTTTCAATGGCATATTATAAACTTACAAGAATACTTTATTACTTGAAAGAAGTAAATATACATTAATGAGCACATATATTTTTGAAAGAACTAAGTGTTTTTAGCTAAGAATAAACTAAAAAAGTTACACAGTGTAGCTTTAAGGAACTGTTTTTAAGTTATTTCTGACTGAAAAAGGATGATGAATTCTTCTGTAACGATCCTATAATCCCATAATTATAAGTTCACGTTGTAGTGTTCCGTATTGAGGATATGACTTTGAAGTGACTTGTTTTGATACTTTGCAGTGCCTGGTATAATGGGCTGCCTTCAAGCATTGGAAGTTCTGAAAATTGCGTCCGGTCAAGGATGTATCCTTTCTACCCTTAATGACATCCTAAACTGAAACAATTATGGCTTTAAGGACACTTGTTACCATACTGTAGGCATAATATAATGAACTAACTCCTTAACTGGTCGGTTCAGCCTCATTTGAGCAGCAGCTGTTGATGTTTGATGGCCAGGAGGGGCGTTTCCGGTCTATACGACTGCGGCCCAGGCAGGCTGAGTGTGCGGTGTGTGGAGAGACGCCCACGGTGACAGAGCTCCAGGACTATGAGCAGTTCTGTGGCTCCGCTGCTACGGATAAGGTCTGAGGATGAGGAAATCTCCCACTTTCCTTCCTACAATCATCCATGTGTGTGTCAATGAACCGCAAAATGATCAGCTGTGGTTAAACGTCCACAAGGAAAACCAGTGCTGATTTATTCTCTGTTATTTCATTTACAGTGTCAGAGACTGAATCTTCTAACCAAAGAACAGAGAGTCTCTGTGCAGGTACAGTTATTTGTCATAATTCTGGGCATTCAGAGGAATGTAATAAGGAGTGTTTAAATTTCCATTTGCTAGTTTAGATTATATCTTTAGCAGAACCGCTCTATGTTAGCCAGTTCATTACTGACCTTTGTGGAAGTGTTCAGCTGGTCATTATATAAAGCAGATCTGGTCTGTCACCTTGCATTTCTGTGTAGCTTCCCTCCTCAAATATTGCATGTATATTTGCCTTTCATTACAGGAGTATAGAGCAATTTTGGACAGCTCAACCCCTCATCTCCTCCTTGACGTTCGACCCAAAGTAGAGGTGGACATTTGCCATCTGTCAACCTCAATCAGTATCCTTTCCCCATGATCTCCTTTAACAGTTTAGGATTAGACATTTGCTTCATTAAAATATACATAACATAAACCCCTGGTGACAAGTGGGTGTTCATTTTTCGTACTTGTCTCACTGCTGCTGACGTTACTTTATTCTTCATATTTAGTTGGGTGGTGTTAGAATGTGAGACTGAGTCACATTGACTTCGGAAAATGTAAAAATCAACTTAATTCCTTCAGTTTAATTTTCTTATCTTGCATGACAGACATTCCACTTGCTAGTTTAGAGGATAAAAAGGCTGAGCACATCACACTTTTAAAAGATACAATTAGTAACCTCAAACAACAGATGAACATCGAATCTCAAATCCCAGGTAAGTACCAACATCATTTTTGTGATTGTTTAACACTCCCTTCTCCCCATCTCAGTTCTTTCTGCTCGAACATATGTGGTGCAGAAAAATAAGTGCATACTAAACGTCACTATGCGCAGGCATGACGGTGTTGAGCTGTACATAGTGGTCCTATCTTTATCCACAAGAAGCGCTCGTCTGTATGCCAAATGCCACCCCTCATTAGACGTGTTGAGTATTCTGAGCACCGAGGAGGCGTAATCTGGGTTTTCTCAAGCTAATTAAGCGTTTGGAGCAGAGTATTGACAGATAACTCACTTGAAGGTGGTAAGGATGAGTTTGCTAAGTGATTATTTTCCAACACAGAAATGGTTTCAGGGAGTCAGCCCCATTGACTTATGTCCTGATCAGTGCCCTGACTACTGAACTAGGGAGCTGATTGAGACGCACGCCTTGTCATCAGAAACACCTGGCCTTGTGTTGATTAATCAAGTAGTCTTTTCATTTTGTCTTATATATTTAGATTGTTTTTTTTTATGAGATGTGAATCTATTTAAACTAATTGGATAAGCATTGATTTCACTTGAGATGGATGCTGAGTAACTGCCACTACATTACTGGAATATTCCACAACAGCATCTCAAGGAAAAGGTATAAAGCGAAATAGAAGAATAGAATAGAAGAAATAACACTTATCCAGCAAGTACACATTAAAGTGATCATAAGTGATAGTAAAGACACCTTTATAATGTTACTAAAGTAAAAATTCTGTTAATAAATTCTGTTTTTTATCAAAGAATACTGACAAAATTATCATGTGACATTTTTCAGAAAAATATGTACAGTATATGTACAGTGTGTGTGTGTGTGTGTGTGTGTGTGTGTGTGTGTGTGTGTGTGTGTGTGTGTGTGTGTGTGTGTGTGTGTGTGTGTGTGTGTATATAAGCTTACTTTGTAAAGAATTTAATTTTATAAAAAAATAAAAAAAGATACTTTTAGTCAGAAAGAATGCATTCAATTGATAAAAATGGCAATAAAGCCATTTAAAAAGTAATTATTTTATTTTAAATTGTAATAATATTTCACAATAATTATATTTTGACGTTATTTTTGATCAAATAAATGCAGACTTGTCGAACATAACTCAACTCAACTCAACTCAGCTTTATTTATATAGCACCATTAAAAACAACAATTGTTGACCAAGGTGCTGTACATTATATCAAATATTAGTAAAATATAGCACCATGTAGGCTAAAACATACATTAGGACACAAAACAGACCAGACACAGCACAAATCATCTACAATTAAAAGCCAGAGAACAAAAATAAGTTTTGAGTTTTGCTTTAAAAGCTTCTTTCACAACTGAACTGGTGCTATATACAGTGCTGCTTGAAAGTTTGTGAACCCCTTGCAGAATCTGTGAAAATATGAATAATTCTAACAAAATGCATGTTATTTTTTTTATTTAGTACTGTCCTAAATAAGATATTTTACATAACATATGTTTACATATAGTCCACAAGAAAGAAAAAAAAAGAATTTATTCAAATGATCCGTTCAAAAGGTTATGAACCCTTTCTTCTTAATACTGTGTGTTGTTAAATTTGGTAAAAGAAGCTTCTTTGTATGCCGTATGATTGAATACGCTTGAATGCAGTGAATAAGCTAACATTGTCTGTATGTTTACCTTTATTGTCTTATAGTGTTTGTGCTGTGCAAACTTGGCAATGACTCCCAGAAGGCAGTTCAGCTCCTGGAGAAAATGTCTGGCCTAGAAATTGAGCAGATCACTGTGAAGGACATCAGTGGAGGATTGATGGCCTGGGCTAAGAACATAGATCACTCTTTCCCACAATACTGACTGTCATTATTCGTCTGTATGGATTTAATGAATGAAAGCAATAAAGTTCAAATGATTTTCACTTTGTCTATTTACATTTTATTTCATTTATGCTATCACACCCCGCCTTTGTTTTTCAGTGCATCTTTTAATGTGTGTAATATAATCAGACCGATTTCTCCATTTATAATGGTTCTAGTAATAGTTATTTTTACTCAACACCTTTAATTTCATACTCTGTTCTCAAATAAATATTATTATAGTTATCATTATCCCATGGTAAATTTTATACAGTACATCTGTAGTGATATTTTATAATATAATTGTGATGATCAGGAGCTTACATACACCTTTTAACATACAAACTGTTATATATTAACTAACAAACTGTTATACATTGGGGAGAACAAGTATTTGATACATTGCCGATTTTGCAGGTTTTCCTACTTACAAAGCATGTAGAGGTCTGTAATGTTTATCATAGGTACACTTCAACTGTGAGAGACGGAATCTAAAACAACAATCCAGAAAATCACATTGTAAGATTTTTAAATAATTCATTTGCATTTTATTGCATGACATAAGTATTTGATCACCTACCAACCGGTAAGAATTCCGGCTCTCACAGACCTGTTAGTTTTTATTTAAGAAGCCCTGTTCTCCACTCATTACCTGTTTTAACTGCACTTGTTGGAACTCGTTACCTGTATAAAGACACCTGTCCACACACTCAATCCAACACTCCAACCTCTCCACAATGGCCAAGACCAGAGAGCTGTGTAAGGACATCAGGGATAAAATTGTAGACCTGCACAAGGCTGGGATGGGCTACAGGACAATAGGCAAGCAGTTTGGTGAGAAGGCAACAACTGTTGGAGCAATTATTAGAAAATGGCAGAAGTTCAAGATCACGGTCAATCTCCCTCGTTCTGGGGCCCCATGCAAGATCTCACCTCGTGGGGCATCAATGATCATGAGGAAGGTGAGGGATCAGCCCAGAACTACACGGCAGGACCTGGTCAATGACCTGAAGAGAGCTGGGACCACAGTCTCAAAGAAAACCATTAGTAACACACTACGCCGTCATGGATTCAAATCCTGCAGCGCACGCAAGGTCCCCCTGCTCAAGCCAGCGCATGTCCAGGCCCGTCTGAAGTTTGCCAATGACCATCTGGATGATCCAGAGGAGGAATGGGAGAAGGTCATGTGGTCTGATGAGACAAAATTAGAGCTTTTTGGTCTAAACTCACATTTGCCATATTTGGAGGAAGAAGAAGGATGAGTACAACCCCAAGAACACCATCCCAAATGTGAAGCATGGAGGTGAAAACATCATTCTTTGGGGATGCTTTTCTGCAAAGGGGACAGTACGACTGCACCGTATTGAGGGGAGGATGGATGGGGCCATGTATCGCCAGATCTTGGCCAACAACCTCCTTCCCTCAGTAAGAGCATTAAAGATGGGTCGTGGCTGGGTCTTCCAGCATGACAACGACCCGAAACACACAGCCAGGGCAACTAAGGAGTGACTCCGTAAGAAGCATCTCAAGGTCCTGGAGTGGCCTAGCCAGTCTCCAGACCTGAACCCAATAGAAAATCTTTGGAGGGAGCTGAAAGTCCGTATTGCCCAGCGACAGCCCCGAAACCTGAAGGATCTGGAGAAGGTCTGTATGGAGGAGTGGGCCAAAATCCCAGCTGCAGTGTGTGCAAACCTGGTCAAGAACTACAAGAAACATGATCTCTGTAATTGCAAACAAAGGTTTCTGTACCAAATGTTAAGTTCTGCTTTACTGATGTATCAAATACTTATGTCATGCAATAAAATGCTAATTAATTACTTGAAAATCATACAATGTGATTTTCTGGATTTTAGATTCCGTTAGATACAAATTACAGACTTCTACATGCTTTGTAAGTGGGCAAACCTGCACAATCGGCAGTGTATCAAATACTTGTTCTCCCCACTGCTGAAGCCCTCCTAAAATGGGCCTAGTGACGCCCATGGTTAGAAGCAGGAAAAATGGGCAAGCGTAAGGATTTGAGTGAGTTTCACAAGGGACAAATTGTGATGGCTAGACAACTGGGTCAGAGCATCTCCAAAACTGCTGCTATTGTGGGGTGTTCCTGGTCTGCAGTGGTCAGTATCTATCAAAAGTGCTCCAGGGAAGGAACAGTGGTGAACCGGCGACAGGGTCATGGGCGGCCAAGGCTCATTGATGCACGCGGGGAGCGAAGGCTGGCCCGAGTGGTCCAATCAAACAGACGAACTACTGTGGCTCAAATTGCTCAAGAAGTTTATGCTGGTTCTGATAGAAAGGTGAATACACAGTGCATCGCAGTTTGTTGTGCGTAGTTATCTATGCATAGTTATTTATTATATATTAATATTAAGTCTATGTGAATTTACATAATTTTACAACTTAATTGTAGCTATAATTAGTTCATTAACAAACATTTTACAGTGCAGTCATAAAGGTATATGACAGTATACAGGTCATTAGTTAATGTGTATTGGAATATGTTGCATTTTTTCATTTTTATATTTCAATGAACTACTGAACCGTACCATTTACATAATAGTAATACATTTGTAATCAATGCTATAATTATGATGAGCATGAACAGTTTGAGCTTTGTGGACAATCACAGATCGCTGCAATGTAACATTCAGGACGATATCAAGCGTCATTGCGTCATAGTGGCCGTGGAATGACGCCGCTAGAGGGCGCGAACACTCGCCCCGCGCTCACATAACGGAAACTGCGCGTGAGAGACATGCGCGTACAGCAGTGAGAGAAAGAGAAAAACATTTCTGCACTTATGAAGCTCAACTTCACTTCTTCAGCTCGACAGACCTGCCATTTCCTCCAGGCTCGACAGACCTGCCATTTCATCCAGGCTTTACCTTCTCTGTCTATGCGGCGTTCGTTATTTGCCCGCGGAGATGGAGAGCACATATTGAGACGCGTGTAATGTGACATGAAAAGAGGTTAGAAAGTTTTCAAATCGAGCTCATGTAACGGAGTTTATAACCGAGCGATGATTAACTGCCTAAATTAAACCCCAGAAGCTTTCAAAAAGAATCCCCGAAGCTTTCAAGTCCTCGTTTTCCATTGATAGTAAGCTTTTCTCATCTCTTCACTTGTTAGGGAAACGCCTTTGCAGCATTAAAGGTATGTGTTGCTCTCTTTTCCTCTTCTGTTCTGTGTATCTGTTAGACTTATTTCGCCTTGAGACTCATTTGTTCATGATGGACTGTGATAAAGCTCGAACAAAGACATTGTATAACTTGTTTTGCTGGTATTTGTGGTCTTGTGCCAGTTATGTGATCTAGAGTGGGAGGGTCTCCAGATGTGCTTCCAGATGTGAGCTGGAGTTATTCATGGCAAAAGACAAAAATGTCCAAAACTCTTCCAGAATGCAAGGAGTTTGAATTAACGCTCTGATTTGGATATTCAACAGCTCGCTTAATGAATGAGTACTGTAGCTCCCAGTCAGGGAATTGTGGAATAAAGTCTTGAATCTGGTTTTTTTTTGTTTCAAACAGATATGAGGAGCTGGATTACAATGGAAACCACTTTGTCAAGCATCACGCTGGCATCCTGATTGCTCAGCCGTGCAGTGACACTCTATCAATTCAACATGTGCTGCACATGCTGGATAATGCACAGACACAGCCATGCATATGCTGTCCAGAATGCATGTTTTTAGAGGGTAGCAGAAAGAAGGCGCCTTATTCCTTGCTCCTCATACACCACGGATTGCACATGACTGTGGCAATTCTGTTCACCTGCCTTAGGACAGAATAATATTGTGTTTAATTAAAAACACAACCTGGATATCGGCCACGGTTTCCAAGCTTGTCCGTTTTACACAGCTTACTTTCAACCCGTGGAGGTAACTAATGTCTGCCAGTAGTAGCACCTCTCCTCTGACCTTACCTAAACCCTTCGTCCACTCTCAGCATCAGACTGCTCCCCCAACCCCCTCTCCATCACCCAGCCCTCCGGTGCCACTCTATGTCCGCCTCTCCAATGGGAATCACAGTGTCCCGAGCCCCACGAGCTCCCTTCACGGAGTGTCCTTCCTCCTTCAGATCGGACTTACCAGGGAGATGGTCACCCTGGAGCCACACGATCTGTCAATCAATTCTGTGAAGGATTTGGTCTGCTCCATAGTCGATCAAAAGGTAACACGGTTTTATCTGCATGATCTGCTCACTTTCATCAAGAGTCTTATTGAATCTAGGTGCTTGGTCACACATCATTTGAAAGAGTGTACCTATCAAATCCCTACACATACTGGCCCTCATTTATCAAAAGTGCGTACACCAAATTTCCAGCGTACACCTGGCGTACACCCAAAACCACGGTGACTTTGAGATTTATCAATATGGACGTTGGCGTACGGCACGCTCAAATCCTACGCCAGCTCAGGAGGGGGTGTACGCACGTTTTGAGTTAGTGCGAAAATGCGCAGAAAAACAATTCCTAACACCACAAAACGCACTGACAAAGATATGCTATATTATGACCCACTGTAAAAAAACAACAACAACAACAACTAAAGCCCTATTAGCACGGGATAAGTAGCCTACGCTATTATCTGGTGACCTCGTGTGATTTAGAAATTACTCCCCACATCTGAGTTTTGCGTGTCGCATTCGCACGGGATAAGCTGTGATTTTACTCGAATTTACTGACTTATCTCCCGGATATGATGTAGCCTAAAGACTTGAACGTGTTTTTTCGTTAGGCTATAGATATAGCTGTATGAAATTATAAACAGTCGTATCGATATCATTTTAATTGTTTTATAGTAATAAAAATAATTTCGTTCAGTTAGAGAACAGACGCAATTAAAAACGTAACTGAGCAATATAACAATACGACGGAAGATTCAGTTTCGAAGCTAAATGTAAAAGTGCCCATTTAAGCGAGTTGTCATTGTACTGTTCTGTTTTTGTGTTTTTCACTAAGAATAATATCAAACGCACCATTCAAGCAATTACTCCCAAATTGGTGATCATTCTAAAGTGAAAATAGGCTATAATCCGCGCGGCCGCACGGGAATTCATAACGGTGCGCATTATATGCAGCCTAGCTCCATTCTTCATGAAAGATAAAGAAATGCGCACACAGGACACAAAAACCTTGCAAAAATTATATACGATTCGCCTAATCCCGGCCAAATCACAGAGATGCCGATTCGCACGGGACTAATGTTATCACAGGACCTGTGTTTGGCGAAATATGGTAGGTAATTTGCGGGGGAATATTTACATTACATATTACTAGGCATGTGCCGGTATCAAATTTTCATGTTGCGATTAATTGCTGAAGCTTTTATCACGGTATACGGTATTATCACGATATTGAAATAAGTTGCAAAAAAAGTGTTGTCATACTATAACAGGTTAAATCACTTTCTTATAACAAAAGAACCAAACATTTAAATACAATAAAGCAATACACAAAAATGTATAAAGTAAACAAATATTTAAAACAGATTAAAGTGCAAAAGAATTATAAAGAACAATAGGTATGCTGAAATGTACATTTAACTAAGATTAATACATGCTTTAGAAGTATTTTTCATTGTCAGTTTGTTAATGAATGAACTAATGTTAAATACTGGAGCCTTGTAAAGTGTATGATTGAACAACAGTCAGAACATATTCAAACAATATCTAGGGCATGTAATTTAGTCCAGATTAAAATATAAAATGCAAGTTTGAAAATGAATAGCCTTAAGTCTTTAAGTATAATGTATTAGGTTATGTGATTACTGGAGAAACGGCTGCATTTCTGCTGTTCCGTCAGCGCCCTCTGCTGTCAAAGAATGAATGTGCACTTAAGCGCGTCTCCTCATTCCGCCATGTGCTCGGCTCATGCACGGTCTATTTACCACGTTCCTCTTTGACGTGTTTTTCATTTTAAACGGTTGATGGGTAAAGTATTCTTAAAATTCATTCTAAAAATAATTCGTAATAAATAATTATTCACGGTATTTTGAAGTGCCCACGATAACAATATTGTGCATGTTCATTATTGCGGTATATCGTATTACCGTTTACCGGCACATGTCTACATATTACAGACATGGTCGATTCGCACGGGATTAAGATCACAGACATTCTCTGCGATTATTACAAATCACCAGAGGTCCCCAGATAATAGGCTACTAATCCCATGCGAATAGGGATATAGGCTAGTAATTATAAACTTCAGTGTTTATTTTTGTGCAACATGGACTTCAATGTTTAATTTGTGTGACTTTACCAAAGCATTTGATTTGTAGGCATATGTATTCCTCCAGTTGTGAGCCTGACTGTGCGCTTTACCTGATGTTGGTTAGGCCCGGCAGCTGCGCACGGACTGGGACTGAAAATAATTCAGACTGACAAAATAATAAAAATGACATTCTTCTTCTTTTAAATAATAATAAAATAAATAATAATAATAACGGAATTCTTCTTCTAAATAACAATAAGCGTCATTAATAATACAAATCATAATAATAATAATAAGAATCTTACAAATTGTCATGCAATTATTAATGTGAATGAATGGTACTCCACATCACATCATCATCACTATTGTACACCCCAATACATGTGATGTGATACGAAATTAAATGCTAATTATTTCAAAACACCTGCTGTAAAATAATGAATTGTGATAGGTAATTTCTCATCCAAAAAGCTATTTAAACTGGATTTCCACCATACACCTTTTTGTGGGCGCCTTTAATCCCACTCTTTAAACTCCCAAATAAAACAATTTTGTTTGTTTTTCCACTTCCCTGTTGATGGTCTCGATCTCCACGTCAGAGAAGTTTCGCTTCTTTGCTGTCTTCCGTATGTCCATGGCGTAAAATGAGGGCGTGGGGGAGGCGGAGACTTGAATATATTGGGGCGTGTTATTCTAATGACGATCGTTTTCAGTCGCGGCATTTATCAAGGGCAGGTTTTGCGTACGCCTGGATTTCAGAGGTGCGCACAGCTTCATAAATCAGGCGGTGAGAGGAGTGTAAGCATAATCTTACGCCAACATATACGCCCGTTTCTGCGCAAGATTGATAAATGAGGGCCACTGTGTTCTTGCTTAATATTCAGAGCACATGATTATTTTTGAAATTGAATTCTGTTAATTTTTCTAAAAGGGTGAGACTAATTGTCTGATGCGAGTTCATTCCTGTAATCTTCAGGAAGTTGATTTAGGTGGATGAGCATTAGTGAATGATTAAAGAACACATTTTCATTCAATCTCATCTAAATCTGCTTTGATCCACTTGCATTTCCACGAAAGCGGCAGATGAGGTGGGATGCATGTTGCTAGCAGCACATTTCCGCTGGTCAGATGGTGAAGGCAATGGCTGTGAATTTTTGACCTCAGTCGTAATTTAGTATTACAGTAAATCTCAATGAGATGAAATTGATAGTTTAGTAGTAGTTTGAAGAGAGACTGGAATGTTGAAGACTGTGGTTGCTAGGGTGTTGCTAGGCCATTTCCATGGTGTTTTAGTGGTTTCTAGAACAAGTTTAGGTCATTTAGACACAGTAGTGAGACAGATACTGATGTGACGTGTTGATAGTTTAAATGATAGATACCCAGAGAGGAAGTTGGAGTTAGAAATCACAAAGATTTTGAGATCTCAGGTTCACTAAGTGAAAATCTTTACTTTATTTATTTTTTTGATTGTTCACTACAGGAAGTCCAATTAGTTAAAAAAATACTAAATCAGAATAGCCTGAAGCACTTTGCTGAAATAAATTCTTGGTTGACATCCTGAGATTTATTTTGGCCACATTGGGCTTTTTTTTAATTTAGCCTTGGTTTAGAATAACTAATTCGATTTTTCTAAAGATCATAAAAAATTTAAAAAAAAAAAAACTTTTAACCCTAACCCTCAAGAAATATATTTAAAATCTTTTTGGAAAATGATTAAGATGCATACTCTCAAAATGTATTCAAGGTGTTAAGAAAACATAGGCTATTACTTTTGACTTTATGGTTACGCTGCATGGCTTAAAAAAATCTAGGGCTGCATATTGCATAGAAAAACATACATTGCGATATTTAGTTTTTCTGCTCTATAGTGAATCTGCATAGAAAATAATAAACAAATTAGAAGCATAGATAAACACAATAGAAGAAAGCTTGAAATAAGCAGTGCTTTATGTTAATTTGAAAGTATTCAGGTGCAATCACATGCATTGTGAACCGGCGAGCAGCTGGTCCGTACGGATTACGGATCAACTACGATCCCTAAACTTGACATCGTACATCCTGTGATTATCGTGGATGCGCACATCGCGATATCGATGGTAAAACGATATATCGTGCAGCCCTATTAAATTAACTTTACAAGAAAAAAGTAAAGCCGTAATACCATTTTGAATACAAAAAATAAATAAATAAATTTCTTAACTTGGCATGTGTGAGTTAAATTAGATTTTTAAAGGTCTTATTCGTCATTGACCCATAATATGTTTTAGTGTTGTTTGCATTAAATTTCTTCAATTGGTTTGACTTTATAGTTACATATAGGCATGTTATTTGAGGTGGTTTTTCTGGCAATTCGAAAAAGAAATATTTCGCCAAACTGCAATGGAAACAGTTTTTCCGCATTTACAGGTCACCTGGCGAGAGAGTCAGAGTTCTTTATTAAACTCATAAAAGACAAAAGAATTATGGGAAGACTGGATTCTAAACAACAAAGAAATGCCACAATATTATCAAGACCTCAGATAGGCAGATAGGAGGGAGAAAGACCCAGAAACACCTCATTCATGGCCGCTCCCAAGAATAAGCAGCTTTCCTTGCCATTAATGCTTGGATAGTCTCAGCCTCAGACGTCATGTCCACGACCCATTGGCTGAACGTCTGATGCATATGGTACACTTTTCTGGAAGCACTTCAGGAGTTTCAAAGTCCTCATCTGATTGGTTGGATTGTACAGAATGTCTGCAAGACGTGTGTTGTGTTTAACAGTCCGCCTGGAAACAAATGCCGTGACCCCAAACTCCCTCGTGGAAGAAGTCCCTCTCGGAACTTGCATGATGCGGTAAACAAAATGAACTGTGATTGGTTGTATTACATGTCAGTCAAACGTCCTCTTGGGCGGTCCTCGACCAATGAAAGGTGAACCTACCAACATCCATCGGCATTATTTTTGGAATTACTTATCTCGAGAGGAAAAAATTCTGTTTTAGTCGCATAACATCAATTAATGGAAACGCCGTCATTTTGCAATAGTTTTTGATCGACATTTAGAAAATATCGCAAAAGTTTAGCGCAAATCTGTAATGGAAACCATTAGAGCTGCACGATTCTGGATAAATTGAGAATCAGGATTTTTAGTTTCCTATAACAAAATAATTTTAAAAAAGTAAATAAAAAAAATATTTGAATGTCCCATCATTCATAAAGACTTGTTTCATTATTGGATGAACCAGCGTTTGTGACTGAATCTCTTGAATGAATGATTCAATGACCAACACTTTCTCTTGTCACTAGTGGTTGAACGTTTTTTCCACTTTTATGTGATGAAATTCGAGTGGACGTTGACTAGTCGCTGATGACGTCATTAATGAACAAATAACCCTGGACCCTGAGAATGAACGCAGGTTTTCTGGCATATGAACACGCTGCCCACAAGGCTATTGCTCATACATAACATCTTATATTTATCAGTTCTTTTGTCTTTGAGTCGTTATATTTCTCACAGATTTCTGCTTGTTCTAAATCAGATACAGATGAAGTATCACAGAAAAGATTACATTTATATGAATGCATTAGTGAGAGAGCGATTGCGTGTGAATTAATTCTACCTGGCAGTCTTTCTACTAATAGTGAAGCTGTGGGTTTTGGTTACTAAGAAATATATGCTAGAACTTTTCAGTTTCTAAGATGTTCTGTGATTAATCGATAAAAGTATTGAGCTGTTGACGATACATTTCTGTGCGTGTGATCCGTGTGTGATGTACACGCTACTATCCTTGTGTGTTTGTTACAATTCAGCACCGCATTAGTTTAGAATGGCGATTAACTTACGTGGACAATAAGCTGTTTAAATTGTGCATTCACCCAATCAATTTTGAGCATCCAGATGATATAATCAAACATATCTTGTGAAGCGCTCTCAGAGTATGCATCTATTTGTCATGTAAAAGTGGACTTCAAAGATTTATTATCCTGTTGCGCCCTTTATAGTCCATGACCAGCGACTAGTCGACTACAAAAGTTTATCCCAGTACACATTTGTCCCGTTATTTAAATGTTTGTAATATAAGTAATGATAATGTGTGGTTGAAAACTGTTTGTGAAGCTGCTTCATACTGTACATTTACATGGCATTTGCTCTATCCGGATCAGCGGCAGCGCAAACGTAGATTTTAATGCTGCAGTGCAATAATCTTACTTTAAAAAGTTCCTAAAGTCTTTGGTTTAAAGCCTGTTTTACTGCTGGTTTTCGCGGCCATATCAATAAACGAGAGCGTTCACATCGGAATGGAAGCGGGACGACCGACCCTCTCATTCATTAACATGGGCAGCGACAAAATACGACATGAAACAGAGATGGTAATAGAAAGAGCGGACTTATTGTCACTTTAGAAATAAGATTGCGTGAGTGTTTGAATTGCGATCTTTTAACGATTATTCGTGCAGCTCTAGAAACCAGGCTAATGTTGATCAATGTAATATTGATATTTCAAACAGAGGTCTGGTGTTTTGGGCACATTATTATGATGTGGACAAATAGAACACAGTGACTCTCAAAGCACATCTACCGACAATGTATTTCATGAGATTGTGTGTCTCTCACTGTCTGTGTGATGCATGAGGCAGGTAAGTGCATGCGTTTCTGTTAGAGAACGGAAACACTCTTTTTTTCAAACAGACACTAACCAAGAGGTGTATTTGTAAGCTTTTCTATTATGTCACACTTTGTGTATACTGTAAACACGTTCTCTTTCTATCTAGCCTTCTTCAATCTGCTACTTCTCTTATTTCAAAGTTTCAGTTATCTGTTAAAAGCCCTATTCACACCGGATTAGTTTTACCTGGTGACCTCTAGTCGTTTGTAATTTTGCGGAGGTTGTCTGTGATCTTAATCCCATGCGAATCGGCCCTGTCTGTAATTTGTAAAGTAAAAATCCCCACGCAAATGACCTACCATATTTCGCTGAACACAGAGGTCCTGTGAAAATATTTGTCCCGTGCGAATCGGCATCTCTGTGATTTGGCAGGGTCGTTCATAATTTTTTTTCAAGGTCTTTGTTTCCTGTTCACCTTTTTATCCATCTTTCGCGACGAATGGAGTGGATTTGGAGTGTTTTGAGTGTATTTTGGGTGCTGAGTCATACACCATACAACTATACAATTTGCAGAAAGAGAAAGCTGAAAACCACCAAAAGAGCAAAAACGACATCCGTGAAATGAGTCAGGAAATTTGAGTAAAATCACAGGCTTCGCTTATCCTGTGCGAATGTGCAACATGAAATTCAGATGTGGGGGGTATTTTCGAAATCACACAAGGTCCCCAGATAATACTAATCCTGTGCAAATAGGGCTAAAGTTAAGGTTATATTAGGGCTTGATGATATGACCTAAAATCAAAATCTTGATTAATTGAACATTTTACCTCGATTACGATTAATGAATGATTATTTTGTTTTTTTTGCCCCCATAGTTTACTGACTATACTTACTGATATTAAAGTTGGGATATTTTTTCCTAATGAAAGAGTGCATTTCTTATCTTTTGTAATTTTAAAATAATTGAAGCTTTAAAGCCCAACCCTTGAACCAGGACTCAAACGCAGGCCACCTTGTGCAGAGCTTTGGCAAATGTTATATTGCTCTGACATAACAGATCACATTTTTTCTATGGGTCAAAACACTTCTTACAGATTTCTGCTTGTTGTAAATTAGATACCGATAAATTAGCAAGTAAGGCAATTTTTTTATGCAATAATGAGAGTGCAATTGCGTCTGGGATTAGTTGTGAAGCTGTGTGTTGTAGTTACTTCAAAAGTAGAAAAATCTATGCTATAACTGAGTTTCAAAGCCATTTTAGTGATAAATCATAGAACAGCATTGACAATTAGTTTCTGCGCTCCTGAATGTTTCTCAGTGCGCGCAATCTTCACATGATGTGCGAGCTACTGTCTGTATGAGTGTTTGTGGCATTAGTTCAATATAATAATTCCCATCCGATGGTCTAAAATCGCTTGCATGTCCAAACTGACAAGCCTTAAAACGCATACAATTGACAAAGTTTGTGAAGTGATCTGGCATCAGGGCTTACACATTGTCAGAGACATGACAGGGCTCGACATTAACGCTTGTCCACTTGTCTGGGACAAGTGGATTTTTTGAAGGGGCAAGTGAAAGAGAATTTTACTTGCCTGACGGACAAGTATCCTGATAAAACGTCATTAACAAAAATAACTAGGGAATCACCCAAATGCAAGAATGATTCTGCATTCATTACTGTAAGTGGCGATTGACAGTGAATGATGATAATTTAAAATGAACTGACGGGAACTAATGTTGCACTGTTGACGCTCGCGCAGCCCTTCGAGAAATCGAAACAAATGTGCACCGCTCACACAGAGAAACTCAGTTAACACACTGCCGTAGAAATGTAGAGTTATTTATATTTATAACATGATACAGTTGCAACGTCACATTACCAAGAGTGCTGTTTTCCTGAATAACATCACGACTGAAAATGACACTGATTTCATATGACAGTTCCATAAACAATTATTAACATTAAGTCACTTACATTTTAGATGCAATATTAAGTGTTTTTGTTCCATTTCAGCAGCGAAAATAGTTCTAAAAGATCACAGCAGAACGAGTGTCACAGCAACAGCGTGTTAGTGAATGATTCAGCGTTTTGAATGAATCGATAGAATCAAAGATTCAATGAACTATTCGTAAACGACTGCCTCATTCTTGAATGAATCAGCGTTTGAACGAATCGACTCAATGACTTCAGACGGTCACCTGCTGCCATCTACTGGTGGTTTAGTTTCATCTTTCCAACATTTCTTATTTGTATATTCAAAAAATATTTAAAACAATCTCATAACATTATTTAATGCAGTTGTAATTTTTCAGTGTAAATTATTTAATTTGACTGGTAACAGCCAGTGTCGTCTTCTAATTTAATTTATTGATCCAATTTAAGAATATAAAAGGAAATCTGAATCATAGCCTATATTTAATAAAATTAGGGGAAAAATGCCCTTTATAAAAGGTAAAAATATCACAAATATGCACATGTCAAAGCTGTTTGAACACTGGTGTGAATATTGCTTCAGAATTAATTTTATTTACAACACACACAAAAAAATAATATATTTTTTCCGGACAAGCACATTTTTTACTTGGACAAGTGGATGACAGATTTACTTGTCCGAAGGACAAGCACATGAACATGCTTAATGTCGAGCCCTGCATGACTCGTTTCGGCTCACTGTCACAGAAAAGCTGCGAGCACAAGTGCAATGTTTTCCATGTTCTTGTTCTTGAATGGTGTAAAATCGCTTGAATGTTCAAACTGGCAAGCCTTTAAACACGTACAACTGACTCACTTTCATGAGGACACAAGTGAAAGCAAGACTATTTAGGGGCTCGCATGCTATCTGTATGTGTATTGACTAGGGTTGGGTATCGTTTGGGTTTTTTACGATACCGGTGCCTGAACCGATACTTTAAAAAAAGAGCCACAAAACGAGGTGGATGACATTAAATAATGGCTTTTTATTTAAAAAAAAATTTTTATTGAACAATTTATTAAAAGTTTAAAGTATAATTAAATATATAAATATAAATAAATACAAAACACAATTTACTTAACAAATTCACAGTAAAACCTAAACCACTTAACCCAACTACAATAGGCCTAATTTAACACTAAATAACAGTTACACTACAGTACTAATAACAGCAGTAGTTGGTATTCTTGGTATGCTACAAACCAGCTTCAATGTTCAGTTTATTTTGCAGAAATATGACCATATTCTCTGGCTAAATATTTTAGAACGCATAACCTTATTGTTTCCATGGTCGACGCGTCATGCTTCTCACATGACACACAGCAGCTGCAATAGTGCTTGCTGTATGACAGCTCAGCTGTATTGGATTTATTTAATATTTTATTTTTTATTCAAAATATTCACGAACTTGTTAACTATGTCACGAACTATCTGATATTCTGATTTTCAAATATGTGGAAGTGAATGTGTGTTAGTTGATCTATAATGCGGCAGTGGCTCAGTGGTTCATGTAGGTTGTCTACAAACCGGAAGGTTGGTGGTTCAATCCCCGGTTCCACCTGACCAAGTGTTGAGGTGTCCATGAGCAAGACACCTAACCCCAGCTGCTCCCGACGAGCTGGATGGCGCCTTGCATGGCTGACACCGCCGTCGGTGTATGCATGGGTGAATGTGAGGCAATATGTAAAGCACTTTGGATGGCCATGGGTCTGTTGAAAATGCTATATAAATCCAGTCCATTTACCATTTAATGCGCAATAGGTGCCGCCATGTTAGTTTGCACCTCAGAGAATCGGATCTGTCGGATTTACAAAACATATCCATACTATATAATGTGTATCTGATATGAATAAAACACGTAGTCAAATTATAACTGTCTGAAAGGATTGTAGGATTGACCGCTATAGACATCAGTTTGTGTTTTTGCTAGTACTTATGAGCATTTAAATGTCTGAAACCTAAAATAAGCAGTAAAATAGTTGTGATATGTGACGAGCGCTGAGCATCTGTCTCTGGCTCGGCGCCAGCCAAAATGAAATGAAAATCTGCGTTCTGATTCGGTCCGGTTACATACTGGTTATATAGGCACCGGGTTTCGGTACCCAACCCTAGTGTTGACTGGCGTTTGAGGTCGCCTATATGTTGCATGTTGCATGCCGAAATATCCAACACGGGAAAATGTTTTCTTTCTTTCTTTCTTTTTTCTTTATTTTTTTAGTGATATGTAGCATCCTCCCCAGTAGGGCTGCAAAAATGGATGGCTGAACATTATAAATCGATGATGGAAATAAACAACAATTTGACAATTTGCATAGAGATTATTGCATAGAGAACCGTCATTGACACCTCTTTAAAGCGTTTTTTTTAAGCGATAAAATACATGCAAGTGACAAAACGCTTTCAAAAAGGTGAATTGAAAACCTTGACACCTCTTTAAAGTGTTTTTTCTATTCTCCTGCTTTCAACCTATAAATGTATTTTATTTATATATTTTGCTGTTAACCTTCACATTTCACATTTAAAATGTAAAATTAATGTAACATTTTAATTTTCAAAAATGCACACTAGTATATCACACGCATTCAGAAGATGTCTATTTTTGGGGTAATTTTAATTTAGTCAGATATGGAAAAAATAAACCATTAGATTGATCAATACGTTGTGTTGAAGGACTGTGTTGAAGAACAGGCTGAAGGACTGTGCCAAATTGAAAGATGTAGGTTAAAGCTGGCATGAAACAGAAGTTGCAATAGTCTTTTCTTCTCTATTGTGACATATATCATAGCAAAACGGCTACTCGAACAAGAAAAAATGTAGGGCGGGACTTGATTTTGTGCATGGGGAATTGATTGGTTGGTTGTGGTTTTACTATTTGTCGATCTCTTGTGAGTGGTTGAGGTTGTCCTGCCCTCGCACAAGTAAACACGTCATCTGCAAGATGTCACTGCAAGAGTTAATTTGATTAAAGATTATGAGTGCACAAGAATATAAAAAAAGGGTGAATGGATAAATCATATATAAAGACTGCAATATTCCATTACAAAATATAAGAATTGGGCAATTTTGATTTTGGTGACTTTAAACTCTTTACAGTCTAAAGGATTTTTTTTTTATGCTTTTAGTCGCACTGGCTTGTTTGGACGGGTTTAAACCTAAATCTCAGGCTTTGGCTTTTCTACCGATGCATAGAAACTGTGTAAATAAAAGGTAGCCTTTTGAATCCTGAAAGCAGTGGCATTAAATCATGCCTTGTTCTGAGAGCAGATTTGCGGTCAGTTGACCTGTGAATGACAGTAGCTGTGCCATTACACTCTGGTAAAAGCGAGTGAATATCAGGTCAATATGCCACATAAGAGCAGCACAGTGTGTTAATGACCTGATTCATCTGGCTCTGTACAGTCTGTCCAGTGAAGTACAGGTCAAGTTCACATTCCTTCAGGCCAGGGTGCTGCTGCTGCTGCTGCCGCTGCTGTTGTTGTTGTTGTTGTTTATGAAGTTCATGGGTGCTGCAAAGTAATTATTCAAAGCGGAAAATACTCCATTGATATTTTATGGATTCTTATAAGATGTTGGCGTAAAGGCAAGAATGTTGGACAAAGTCCTAGTACAGGCATTCTGAGCAAACATCTGACCGGAAAACAGCCTCGGTCACTTGTGGAGGTGCGGTTGTGCTGCCTTCAAGTCCATGAAGGAGTTGTAAGTTGTAATTTATGAAGGGATGTGTAAAATAAACAACAATTTTATATTTATTTCACTACTTCTAAACAAAGGCACACTGTAAACCCGAATAAGTTGGCAAAACTAAAAAAGATTAAGGCAATCAGTTGCCTCATTTTTTTAAAGTTACGAAATGTAAAGTTTAAGTAAGCAGAACTTGCTGATTTTTATTTTGTAATCATACATTTTAATTGCTCTGAACTAGGGATGGGACGGTATGACATTTTTTTAATACGATTATAGTGAACAAAATTATCTCAATATTATCACGGTTTTGTTAAAAATTTATAATTTTGTTTTGAATTATTTTCAACAAAAAATTGAAAACGATTTTGGTTTTGGTGAAAAGTGTTCAAAAAGAACAGATGCACATGCTGAAAACATTTCAACGAATTTTATACTTGAAAATCAACAAACAAAATAAAACAAGCAGCTCTATGCACTTTTTTTAAGCAAGATTCTTTTCTGTGGGATTTCCTTCCTTATAATGACCATCGTCAACAGCAACGCATTATAACAGCGCACATCCACGCATAACAACGTACATGCCATTTTGTTTCATTCAAATGTAACTTGCCATCTTGCGTCTCTATTTTTGATTGTATTGAAAATTAAATCAGAGGACTTTACTATTAATACTACTATATAAAATTAGTTGTGATCATCTTGTCTGGATGATTGTTTTGTACACTGTACAAAATGGATTTATAAGACTTAAAACATTAATCTTAATTCAATATGTGTCCGTAAATATTTGTGGCAAAAAAAATCTGTGTAATAAGTATACAATGAATATTAGGGATGCTCCGATCAGGATTTTTGCTGCCGATACCGAGTACCGATTTATTGTCATGGTGATCGGCCGATACCGATCCCGATTCCAGTGCTTCACTGATTTGTAAGCTCTCTGATCACTGTTAGCCTTTTTTTCAGATAAAAAAAACTACAGATGTTGCCTTTATTATTTTTGTTACATTTTTATGGTAATTATGTAATGTAACTATTGTTTTAACTGGGTACTAAATAAATCACAAAAATTATTCATTATACAGTGAACATTTTAATATGCCTTTTAAATGGGTTTTCTGCATAACACTATGCATATCAGGATACTTAATAGGGCCGTATTTTCCGTATTTATTTGAATAATAATTTTATTTCACATCCTTCCCAATGATGTCCTAAAAACAATGTTGATATTGAAGGCTATAAACAAATACAGTGAATGTAATGTAGGCATGTATTAATAATTTAGTTTTTTAATTCACTGAACTAAAAATGAAAATAAAAACAAAAGCATTTTAGCCTATATTTGATTACCCAATTATAATGGTCACTTTCATAAATATATATATAGGATACTTGTAGGTTTAAAATTCTACATATGGCACATTTATTGTCCAACAACATATATTTTAGAAATATGTATATTTAGTCAGAATTATTGCGTTCTATTGCGCTCCATTGGTTTGGCGTGGATGCGCGCGGCGGCGCTCACGGAAGTCTGAATTTTAGCATAGAATCACATGCAGAAGGCTCGTCGTCTCCTGACAGCAAAATGGACATATTTGCATGACTTTCTAATAGGGGTGCACCGATCCGACTTTTTCAGTCCCGATACCGATGCCGATGCCTGGGCTTTGTGTATCTGTCGATACCCGATACCGATCCGATATATTGTTGAATTAATAATAAACTGTATATCTTCCACCTTATACCTTCCTTGAAGAGACTAAAGGCACCAGACTTTACTAACTAAACATAACTAAGACAAAATAACAGATGTATGTAAGGTGTTGAATTCTTATTTATTTAAAAAACAATTGTGCATTCAAATCTAAAATAGAATGTAATCTAACTTCTTTAAATAAATAAAATGTAGCAGTGGAAACAAAAAACAGTGTATTGGTCAAACATACAATAGTAATCTGACAGTTACCAAACATTTTTTACACTACAGATAATTGTTTTGGTATATAATCATATCAATATTAAAAAGTAGCATTACAAATTAACAAATAGTCTAATTTTCTGCCATATGCAATTTAATAAAAATTTTCAGCTAGCTAATAACAACTTTGTTCTGGTTTCACCTCACTCCAGATTAAATGATTGTAGGCTAGGCCTTTTTATTTTACTACACATTGTCAACAGAAATAAGATGAAATACTGTTGATAATTAAAAATAATTCTTACTACCCACTCTTGCTAAATTGGGTAAGCACACTTGTGTTCTCATTTCAGTTGCGTTCTGAGTAAATTAATAAACTGAGTTCATGAGTTCAGTGTTGGACAGATCAGTTGTTCTGGCCAGTCGTTAAAATGATTCGGTTCAAAGGAGTCATTAGGTCACAAATCGGACATTAGCAGACGCGTTGTGTGCGAATCCCGTCTGTTAGAACATCGCGAAAGATGTCAACACACAGAAAACACTTCATAACTGGATATAATTTGTCTCCCGCTTATTGAAAGTATGCTTTATGTCAGCTGGTCAGAGAAGATTCAATGTTTTTTGAGCGCAATTCACACCCAGTGATAATTCAAGGACAAAATTGTCCGAATGTGTCACGTGCAACATGGTTTCGGTCTTCCGAGCTTTTGATTTGGATTAATATGTGAAATATGAGAGAGCTAACGCTGATTATTTTGAAGACCCAGAGAGCGCGCGCGGGGGAGGAGCTCTCAGATCGGTCTCTCTGTCACTCAGTCACAAGCGCAGCATCTGTTCTACATCACTCGTAAATCACAATAACTCATCAAATTAGGCTTTGGCCGTCAAAAAAATGTCAATGCAGGAAAGACCCTGACTTTGCAGTAATACCCTCGAAACAGCGACGAACTAGTTGGCGTGGCAAGCGTGAAATATCTCCTCCACACAGCCGACTCTCTGGCTCCCTCCCTTCTAGCATGCGACACACGTGAAGCTGACGAATGACGTAGGTTCTGCTGCGACGGAAAAAAACACCTGGATCGGCTTGTGGATCTGTTCATTTTTCCGATCCCCGATCCAGCTATTTTGTCAGTATCGCGGCCGATATCCGATCCTAATATCGGATCGGTGCACCCCTACTTTCTAACATTTGCAGATGGAGAATATCCCTGTGAAATGTAAGTTAATGCACTGAGGAAAGCACTGCATTTCAAACGCATTAAACAGCGCAGGTATTGATCTGTCTGTCAGCACAAGTATCTCTCAGAGCATCTGACAGGGCAAGCTGCTTTAAACTATAGGCTACGTGTTAACAATATCTTAGCAGTTATTTTAAAGCCCTCAATATAAAGCATGTGTCATGTTTAGGACAAATTGTATCATGCACTTTTCCTGCGTCAGCTCACTCTGCGTAACGTACTCCACTATTTTTCAGATGCGTTCGTATCAATCTACTGTATATTGATACTTCCGAACGGCGTTCGCCCATCCCTTAGGACCGACTCACCCGTGTTCAACTGCTGTTCACATGGAACCCTTCTCCACTTCTGCCTTCAAAGCTCTAGTTTGAATATTTGCTACTACCCCACGCGTCATGTATGTATTCACGCGATGACGTCATCAAATTGCGATCGGTTCGTGAGATCACCCTAGTCGCACCCTTACAAATTTTGGGTGCAATGTACGACCAAATTGGTCACACTTTAGAGCCCTGGTGAGTGATTTTTTTTTTTTTTATCTGATATTTTTCAGCTTTCCGTGTCACTGTTATACGGTAAGGGGTGCTATTACACATCTTCTGAAAGAGTGTTGAATCTCCTGATCAAAACACAGGCGAAGAGCAGAAACGACCAATATCATATGTAAGGAGATGTATATGTAAAATAACGCGGTCATCAACATTAAACAACATATAAATCAAAACTGCCTAATGTTCCTGAATGAAATGTTGACCCAGGACGAGCTATAGTATAGACTCCATCTACTTCATCTGTGTTTCATCATTGTTCAGAATCCCATCCTGACGTAACGTTAGTCTTTTACAAAAACTCGATTTTCTCAGTTTTATGCTCAATTTTGCTTTTTCATAAAACTTGGAACATTCAAGTGTTGATTAAAAAAAATAATTCATGAAGCTAGAATAAAACAGTGGGTCTGTTCTTTCTTTTGATATATTGCAGGTTCAGATATTCATACAAGATATTCTGTGGGCCATGTTTTTGCGGGGTGGCCAGCTCATCCCCCCAAAACAATAGTAGGGGAAACACTGCTCATGTGGTCGAAAGCATTCGAATAGCCACAAAAGACCGCATACTCTCCACTTACTGACATAACGCGTAAAAACACGTGCTTTCCAGACGGGATTTAAACTTGCCATTTAAACTGGCTGGTGACCCAAGTTTGGTTTGAAGACGAAAAACGTACAAAGCACAATGTTTTCTCACTATTCCTGATTTCTAACACACACTCAATGCGTTCGGAGTGGTCTTGCGGCTGTCTGAGCTGAAACGAAAGCTGATGTTCTCTGCATGTTTTTCCATTGTCTCCGGTCGCGTTCATATGTAAATTGTGTGAGCTTTTGTCCATTAGATCAAAGTTAGGGTTGTCAAGCGATTACATTTTTATCTAATTAATTACACGATGTGAAGATTAATTAATCTAATTAATCGCACATCAAATTTGGCTGAG
Source organism: Gobio gobio (assembly GCF_949357685.1). Taxonomy (NCBI): domain Eukaryota; kingdom Metazoa; phylum Chordata; class Actinopteri; order Cypriniformes; family Gobionidae; genus Gobio; species Gobio gobio. Next base: position 43,580,793 of record NC_137106.1, read on the forward strand.
GAATTACTCCCAAAAGATAATTTAAAGTCACTATTGTGTAAAAAATCAAATAGACAAGACATAAAGTAGCTACAGAGAGAAATATTTTGGGGTGAACTATACCTTTAATGTTTGTTTTTATTAATATGGAAATATTAAATTATTGTTTGATGAATTCTACTCTAAATAAGAAACTAAAACTGCCAGTAAATGTTTAATGGAGTAAGTAGGCCTAATTGAGTCATTCATTAATTTGATTGGTTAAAATGGCTGGTTCATTCAGGAGTGAAGTAAATGGTTCTCTTTATGAAAATAATACATGTAAATGGTACTCTTTATGAATTGAATCATTGGTTCACCCTATTCGTCCAAAACACGGATTCAGAAAGGAAACGCCACTGTGTATTGCATTGCACCCTACCGAAAGCCCGAAACGTTAGTTCGTCTGTCCATGTAGTTTTCAACCGATTTATGAATAAGAACAGAAAATTACCGCTCCACTTCACATGCCCAATGGAATTTGAACTTGCTTTGCCTGATTGGTTGGTGTATATACATGAAAAACGGGCATTGGTGAATTGTGTAATACTTTAAAATATATAATATATAGATTTGTAATTAAATCAACACATTAGCTCTGATTATGGATGAAAAAAAATATTGGTTTACATTTTTCCCGTAAGGCCACATACTCTCTGAAAGGACCATATTTGGCTCGAGAGCCGCTTCCGAACAGAGGAAAATCAGCAATCAATCAAAACGCACGCAACCCATAGCAACGCGTTATGGCAACGCCTCAACAGAAATTGTCCGACTTTGGAGCCGTTCGTTACTATTGTATACATTGTCATCAATGTCATGTTATAATAATCACATTTATTTAGTTTTATTGACCACGATATTATCATTGATATTTGTCTGAGAGGGGCACTTTTGATTCATTTTGAAAAAGGGCAGGGGCTCGAGCACCCAAAGCCCCCCCCTCTGCACGTGCCTGTTGTCTTTATATTTTAGTTGGCAAAACTGAGCAAAATAGACAATATTGTGTCTAAAACAACACAATATTAACTAACTGATCTATTTTATCAATAGTATAAGATCACATTTGAACTCGTCTCATGCTATTCTGGAAAAAAAAAAACTTGTGATATTGATTATACTGTATATTAGAGCTGCAACTAACGATTATTTTTTCTGTCGACTAATCTAACGATTATTTTTTCGATTAGTCGACTAATCTAACGATTATTTTTCCGGATTTATCTTATGATTCTTTTTTACTGATTATTGTATTTCAAAGAGGGTAGTGAATTTGTACATTATTTTAAAATGAAATCAATGAATGATGACAATATTAATTGTATTTCAGGTAGTGTACATAGTATGCCATTTTATAATGAAATATATGAACACAAGAAGCTTTTTAAACATAATATATAATGATACTATTCATCATAAAATGTATACAGAGTAGGCCTAATTAGGAAAAGTTGTTTACTATAGTAGTTGAGTATGAGCTAGAGGCATATCTTAACTTTAATGTTACTTTAATCATGCAAACTACCTATATACAACATGTTTTTATGCATATGTGTTTGGGACAGAGGGGAACCGGGTCGCATTAACAGGAGATATATGCAGCCCATAATAAATAAAAGCACTAGACGTACTGGGGTCGGAGAAGAACCCCGGAAAATGTGACCGTCTGTTGCAATACACGCGCCACGGTTCAGCTGCGCGAGAGAACACTGGCAGCAGGGTTGCCAGGTTTACACAACAAAACCCACCCATTCGTTACTCAAAACAAGCCCAAAACAAGCCCAATCGCGTTTCGGGGAGGTTCTCTGGTAAACATCGCGTTCGGGGGGTTAAATATGTGTGTTTTTTTGCTTCAACCCACGGACATGAGACACAGCCTGCGGCAACAGTGTAGAAGTAGCCCAATTCCGCGGAAAAAAAGCAGACTTGGCAACACTGACTGGCAGTGTGAAAGCTCCCGCTCTCCACGCGCACAGCTTCTGCTCTGCCACCGCGCGCAGTGTGAAACCGGCGTTACAGAGCGAACAAAGCACAGTTTTATTCGGCTTCGTCGACGCGTCGTTGCAGCCCTACTGTATATCATGATGTAAATGTGAGGGCATTTTCACACTGGCAGTATAGTTTGAAACAGGGCACGGTTCACATAAGAAATTGGTAATGTGAAAGCTGTCAGGCGGACCTGGGTGAGCTGAGCTCAGGGGTACTGAAACATTTTTGCCTCATATCTTGAATTTTAGGGACATTCTAACTTTATATTATAGGCTTCATCACACTGAGTTGTTGCCCTGCATCATATTCTTCATCAATCAACTGTATGAAATGGGGCGGGGCAAGTGCGTTAAATGCGTTAATAATTTAACGTGTTATTTTTTTACCGTAGCTAATTCATCTAATTAACGCCTTAAATCAACAGCCCTAATCAAAAGATCTGTAAAAACTCATACATTTACCCTCCCTTATGGTGCGTTCACACCGGACGCGATTCGCGCGAGTGATTTACATGTTAAGTCAATGCAGAGACGCGAAATGGCATTCTGCGGCGCGATTCGCGCGATTGAGGCGGCGCGAAGGGCGCGAATTGAGCATTTTGAACGCGCGATTTGCTCAAGTTGAAAAATCTGAACTTTGGCGGATATTTCGCGCCGCGTAAACCAATCAGGAGCTTGCTCAGGAACTGTCCCTAGGTGTATGGAGACTGAATAGTGATGGATATTGTGTCTTAGGTCTATGCGTATCTGTTTTAGTAATTATGGGAGTATAAAGCACTTTGGTCAACTTGTGTTGTTTTTAAATGTGCTATAGAAATAAATGTGGATTGATTGATTGAATATAGCTATTGTGCATGTAAAGATTTGCAGAATTACAAAGCACAAAGTCATTCCAAAAGCCAGAAGTTAATGTCTCCAACAGAAAAGACCTGCCTTAACGCCTTGTTTGTAGTTCTGCCATTAAGCCCGAAGTATTCTTAATTTGACATGTCAACCACAATCTTTTTAAACATCCCCCCTCCCCCATCACTGCTCCTTCCCATTAGCGTCTTTGTAGCCTTGACATATCTGACGCAAAGATATTTCCAACATTGTCGACAGAATGTTTCGTCCTTGCCCAGTGTCTGAGCAATCTCTCACTACGAGTTATAACCCACATCTTTATAATCTTTTTAGGCTTGACAGGACTCCAGACTAACATTTGAGAGCCAGTGCCGCTAAGTTCTACAGATGGTGGCACCAGCACCTGATTTGGTGGTGCTGGAGGAAAATGTATCATTAAGTTAATTTAATAATAAAATGACTATTGTTTTGCATTGTTTTGTTAATAAGTGCAGTTACTAATAATATTACATGTTTGTTTATTGAAAATTGAACAGTGAAGCACTGAGCTTGAATTGAATGCAAATAAAATGAACTTTTAGTAACAACAGTAATGTGCAAAAATCTAATATTTATAATGAAAATGTAAATATCTAATCTACTCTTATTAAAAATACTGTTGCTCTTCTATAGTATCATACTAAAAGGAGCACTTCGTACTTGTTTTTCTGTGTAATTCAGTCACAATTTGAACAAACATTTTTCATGAGACGATGTGACTTCCTATTTTTTTCCATATATTAAGGAGAGGATGTCTAAGAAGTCAAATAAGTGCTCCTCTGCCGCTAATATTTAGAGCTTTTAAGTGGTGAAAAATGTGTGAAGCACTTGAATTTCACTCTCAAAAGGATGTTCAAACCCTGAATAATGAAAAAGAAAAAAAAACAACAACATTTTGACTATTTCTTCCACAATACCATGGGGTGTTACTACATCCATGGTGAATGTGTATGATTTGTGAACTGAAACCCCTGAATGTTTCAATGTTTCTCCTGGTTTCCACGTCAACGCTGTTTGATCTGATATCCATGGTTTATAACCGAGAGTTCTGCGCCGAACGCTTCCACTAGATTTCGCAGTAGCGATGTTATTAATTCTGTGGTGAATTCACTTTCTCACTGGATCTCTCAGCAGTGTGTAGTAACAGTGACACGAGATCGGGCTGTGTATGAGCTTGCACTGTCTATTATTGCTCCGAGCTGATAAACGGTCGGCACCGCTCCGATAAAATGAGCAGCGCGGTACCGTTCTGCTTTTGAAACATTTGCTGTTTTATGTTTATCTTATGTGAGAGAAACGGCAGTTGGGCACAGTTGTGGTCGCACCAGTACAACCTCTAACAAAAGCTAGTCGCACCGGCAGGAAAAAAGGTCACAAAATGTGATCATTTGGTCGCAGTCTGGGGCTCTGCTTGAGTTGTACAAATGTGGGTACTTTATAACCTCCTTGCATCTCTCATCCAGGTAGCATCCATTGATATTGTGGCTTGTACACGTTTGTGTCACTTCATTTATTCATTTTTTTTCTTTGACTTCCTTTTGAATGAATGGCCTTGGACGCTGTTGGCACCTTGTAGACAAACAAAAAAAAAAGTTCAATGCGCAGTTAGAAAAATCAGGCTTCCCCAAATATGTTTCCCAAATATCCATACGATTGCAAATGTGACACTGATTTTATACAACAGCTCAAAAAAAAAAGGGTTATATTAAGTGATGTACATTTTTAAATACAGTATCGTTTGCTCTTTTGTTGCAACAAAATAATAGGTCCAACAAAAGCCACAGCAGAACTGCAACACACAGTGGTGTTTCGTGAATGAATCTGTGGCTTTGAATGAATCGTGAGAGTCAATGATTCAGTGACCCATTCATAAATACCACCACCTGCATCGTTACTGGATGATTGGAGTGGAGTTGCGTTTTAGACCAAACATAATAATGGTTGACCGAGTGCAACCTGGACGCATCAGTGAATGGTGAGATATTTTGCTAAATAAAATGATCCTGCCAGAAGAATTGTGTAATAACTTTGTGATGTCTGTATCATCTCAGTGAGCTTTTATGAGCTTTTACGCAGGCGCAAGTTGTGTACTGACGTTTCGGTGTGGATGAGAAACTTATGGAAAACGCTTGTGTGGACAGAGAGTGTTTTGAAACGAAAACTCTGTTTTCAAATCTATCGGATTAAAGATTCGATGGCTCACTCATTGAGACTTACCGCTACCTACTGACGGTTTTAGTTCAATATTTAAAAATATCATTTAGTTTTTATCATCATTATGTATGTATTTCTCTATTGATTTTTTTTTAAATTTAAAACATTTTATAAAGGTGTTTTTATAGGTAAAAATACAGCTTAAAATCACGACTAAGGGGGCTAATATTGTCCCTTAATGGTAAAGGTGTGACTGCAGTCTAATGCTGCGTTCACACCAAAGGTGAATAGAGTGTCTGGAGCGAGTGATTTCAATGTTAAGTCAATGTAAAGACGCGTTGACGCGCGTCTGGAGGTCCTACGGCGTGATAGACGTGTTTCGCACAGCGCGATGGATGCGATTCTGCCTCATTCACGTGAATGACTCGAATCAACCGTCTTGCGCGATACGCGCAAGTGATTTTATTTGGTGCTTTTTGTGCATTCGCACGCTTGTAGCTAATTCACGTCTGAATTAGTTGAAAAATCTGAACTTTGGCGTCTATTCGCGCTGTGTTAACCAATCAGGAGCATGCTGCTGTCACGTGGTGAAGTGACGTGAAGAGAAACCCTGCATAATTTAAAAATACTTCTAATCCTTTAAATGAATGGCCTGGAATCAGAAAAATACATTTAGAGCATGTGACAGGCCATTGTTTTTAGACCAAAACATGTCATGTCAACTCTTAAAAAAACTGTGCTGGTATTAGGGCTGTCAAATAAAAATTCAAATTTCGAATACTCGTTGAATTTACAAAAAAAATGCACATTCGAATGCAAAAACCGTGCATTTTATTTAATAACAATTGTTTGAAAAGTTAATGCACTGTAAAAAGTGAATGTCATTTCATGTCAATAAAACATGCTTGATTTGGTTTACATTTGCTTGTTGTGCTCGCTTGCGCCCTTTTGTGGGCATAGGAGATAATACAGTACTTTTCCCCTCTAAAATTAAGTATTGCCTTTAGAATTCGAATTTTGATAATATTTAAGAAAGAATTTCGAATTTAGCTTTTGAGCCATTTTAACAGCCCTACTGGGTATTCATTTTTAGATCTGTAGTTTTAAATGAGAAGGGCACTTGAGACCACATGAGATTCTTCTCCTGAATGCAAAAACCACACCACTTGGCTCTCTATGGAGAGGGATGAGCAATAGGATCACTTATAAATTATGTAGGAATACGGTGATCTGCGCTCTGCTTCACTGTCACCCTATACTCTCATTACCAATCAGTGGACTCATTTTGACTTTGACTTATTCACAAAAGTCACTGTTCATGTTTCTGCACTGCTGTGGCACTTTTGTTCCTGGGGTCTGACGGACGTGTTGCTCAGAATGACTTGTGCAATAAACATCTGATAGCAAGGCACTTCCTGTTTTGGTGTCACCCAGGTTCTTGTCTGCAGCCACGGAGGGAGGCATCGTAAAACAAGAGTTCATCGCACTAACACCGGCATGCAATCAGCGTTCTTCACATTCCTGAGTGCTGATGTCAAATCAAACATCTCAAACTGACCTAATGTGAATTAGATCATTTCTTTCAACTGCTTTCTTGTTTCAAGGACAGTCTATTGATTTGAACTGTATTTCAAATGTTGGTCTGCTGGACAGCTGATGGGTTGCAGTTCTCTGCTCTGCTTCACAGTGTTAAATAGTGAGTTTACAGTGTTCTTTGGCACAGAACTTAACAGCCCCTCTTCTCCTATCAGAGAATGATAAAGCAAGTTCAGTGGAAAAAAATGTGCAGGCTTTTTGGCAAATTCTTTGGAAAAATTTGGAAAGTTCTCTCAATATCTCTCAAAAGACAATGAAACCTGTCCTTGATGGCATGATCTTGTTTGATGTTGATCAGTAATATTCATGAACTTGTTCACTAGTAAATGAGTAAAACCATACAGTTGATTAGGGGTGAGTAATATGACCAAAATCTTATATAATCAGGGCTTGAATTTTGGCGAGGGTATTGCGCATAATTTTAATAATTCCCACAACTCTCTTGCTCTCTCTCAATGCGCTTCACATCACCACATTGCATCTACACAAGGCAAGCGTCAATCGCGCTGCAGGCGGTGATACTTACTAATTTAAACATTCAATTTAAAACTACTGTGCTAGCGTGCCCTCTGAGAGAGTTTTGTCTGCGCGCATACACATAGGCCTACAGTAAAGCCTCACAGTCTGCTTTTTTTTTCTTTTCTTTTTTTGTAAACACCTGGCATCCCCCTTGAAACGGTTCTCATTCGCGCTTGCATACATTTACACTATAAAATCTGGCGAAATACAATACTCTTTTTTTGTTGTTGTTGCAATTATTTTATAGCCTAGCCGTTTTTAATGGGATGAACAGTTTTATTATAAGGGACTTTTATTATGACACGGTCGCCGGCGCCACTTCCTCTTTTCCAGTCATGAGTATGAGGTAATGCAACTCTGTTTAATATATTAGATATATCTGAGTGTGTTAAAAAGGAAGTTATGACGCTCGCTCGGCGGCTGCTATGACACTTGTTCACACTGTATTAAGAGTACAGTGTTTCTGCCAGGGCTCTGAACCGGTTCAAGGAACGAAAACCGGAAACAAACGAAATTTTAAGAGGAACAAAAACGGAAACAAAATCAAAATCAATTTGAATCGTTCTGAACAGAAACGTTAATTTGAAATGACCATTAACCGGTTAATAACGTTATTTTATCGTTCTCTTTAATATTTTAATTTGGCAGTGACCAATCATGAACAGCATGTGACGTTGACGGATCAAGCGTGAGTGAAATGCCCGCGCACCATCATCTATGAATCTACCGCAAGTCAGTGTAGAGCGCGCGCATTTTCATGCCTCAAGCACATTTCTTTCCCCGCTGAGGTCTACAATGAATGTGCAGGTATTGGAGGACATTCTTTTCGAACGTTTAAATAAGCAGTTAAACTCAAATAGTCTGATTTAGGCTGATTTAGTTTATGGATTTTGTTTAAGCCTGTCCAAGTAGGTTACTAGCATCTATCAAACATTTTTCCTATAGTCTTTCAGATTGCCAATACAGGACAGGTCAATGTTTTCTATATAGACGGTTGATGCTTCGTATTAAATGGTATGTTATATTGCATTAAATGATCAAGCTTTATTAGCTGACTGAATTTGATTATGTGATGCAAGGACGTGTTGCGCAGTGTTTGCTTTGAAATTACCAGTTGACGGTGCATTAAAAGAGCAATGGTTATCCAGTTTATTTATTCTTTATTCATGCATTTTTTTTAAACAAGTCGTGTTGAAAAAAAGTTATGTACAAAGAATGTTATCACTCTTCTGAAAATAATTCGGCATTTGAGGCCACTTTAGATTGTCTAACGCTCCATTAAAACAGGTCCGCTGTTTATGCTTTGTAATTAATGCATGGATTTCTGGTTTTAAAAATGTTATTAAATAAATATTCAAGTTTAATTACCATGTGTTATATTATTATTGAGTGAAAAATAAGTATATTTATACATATTTGTTTAAAGTATAGGCTTAATTAAAATAACGTTATTAACCGGTATTTTTTCAAATCAAACCGTTTTCGGAACAGTAATGTTTATTGAGGAACGCAAAAACGGAAACGCTATAATATCGATTCTGCTCGGAGTGAACCGATTTATATTTTTTTCCGTTTTTAAGCCCTGGTTTCTGCTAAATAAAACTGGAAACTACTTTCAATGGAGGGACAGAAAACTGTCAGGTTTCATTAAAAAAATATCTTCATTTGTGTTTCGAAGATTAACTAAATCCTAACCAATCCTTTGGGGTTGGAACGACATAAGGGTGAACTATCCCTATAGCCCAGTCAATGATAACCCAATCATTCAAATAATGATAGCTTATGAAGACACTTATTTTAAACACATCTGGTCATTTTAATTTCCATGGAAAATTCTTGCAGATATATCGCATCAGCTGACAGAAAAAGGTGGAAATCTGTCTTGTGTTTTTTGAGTAACTTAATCATTACTCTCACAAGTTCATTGGAGGTTAGTTAACAATATCATGGCATTACCATGGTGACCGAGACCTGGACATGGACTGCAAAATAACTCGAATAGGGAGTCAGAGAAAAGGAGAAAAATTGTTAAATAGAGGGTGCACTTGGAAATTGGAGTGTGCAGTGTTCCCACTGGCCAAAACTAACTGCAAAATGGGCAGGAAATAAATTTCCCCCAGCCCAACCTCAGTGGCCCATATAGCAAGCACACATCTGCTCCCTCCTATGGAAGAAATCATATTTAATCTACTGGCCAGACTGTTATACAGTTCCTGGAAATATCCACATTTAAAATGGTTAATGAATTTCAGTATTTCTTTGTATTCGGTAAGTCCCCTTTTTGCTTTGATGTCAGCATGCAGTCAAGCTGGCATGGACTCCACAAGTTACAAAAGCTGATGATTCATGTTATGCCAGCGTGATGTGATAATGTTCCAAAGGGCGTCTTGTGCACTTCAGAAGAATTAAGGAAATGTGATCTTTTGACTTTCCTTTGTAATCATGGAGTTAAAAATGTCTCCTTCTACTTGCACACACCCGTAGTCTGATTATTCATAGTTTTCACGTGATGTCACATGCTTATAGGATCGCAGTCCGTGTACGGTTTGATGGTTTGTTTTCCAATTTGAAATGAAATGAGCAGAAACGAGAAAATGGCGCCTTTTTATACATTTTTTGTTTAAAAACAAAAAACGAGATTTTGCTTAATTGTTTCATGGGTAAAAACCCCACGGATAAATTACTTCAAAATTTGTTTTCCATATGTGGGTGGTCAGAAGACGCCCCTTTCTGCCGATTGGTCAAGTAAATCTGAGCATGTGAAGTCATCAGCCCTTCCCCAGGTCTGTTCAACAAAATAATAGTCTTCTTAAACTGTACAGAGCAGGTCCTAGATTGGGCATTTTATCAGAAATATTAAATAGTAATCTGCACCCAGTCTGATTTATTTAGCTGTGCGGAGTTAGCCTAAATATGTGTGGTGAAGCTGCGCTAGACAGCGAAGAGCGGGTGTGAAGCACAGACCAAAACACGACCTGGAGAACACACGTGTAAATCAAAGCTATCTGATTTATCAAAACAATTTAATTTGCACTTGGGCACATAAATGTGTCTCCGCAAAACGGATATAAATCCGATCTTCATTTCCTGCAGTATATGCAGATTTAATGGAGTTCACGTCACCTGGCTATAACATGTCATATAGCCCATAACGCTCACTCGTTTATTCTTTAGCATTGTTGGGAGGTGTAAAATTTACATATGTGGTTTCAACAACCAGATTTTGTGTATTTGTTCTAAATGCTCCTTTTGTCTTCTGTGCCCAGACTTGAGTTTTGTTTGTTGTTTGATACATTCAAGAAGCGTGTCTTCTTTGAGCAGGTAAAATGAAAGGTTCAGTTCATATAACTGACTGACAAAATTGTAGACATGAGGATGCAGTGCATCGTCAATGCATTGTGATGCATCGTGATATCGGATTGAGCTGAATCGATGGCATGATAATCGTAATCGAACCGAACCGAACCGAACCGTGAGACCAGTGTAGGTTCACGCCCTTATTAAACAGTGCTCTTTATTTTCTGGAAAAGTCTGTGTGAAAGCGCCTATTGAAGGAATCTTCTCTGAATCAGAGAATTCTCTGGAGAATAATCACTCATCTGTCCTTGAACTGAAGCACAGGTGGGTCATGCATAGACATGTGCCGGTAAACGGTAATACGATATACCGCAATAATGAACATGCACAATATTGTTATCGTGGGCACTTCAAAATACCGTGAATAATTATTTATTACGAATTATTCAGATTTTTAGAATGTATTTTAAGAATACTTTACCCGTCAACCGTTTAATATGAACAACGCGTCAAAGAGGAACGCGCTCTGATGTAAACAGACCGTTCATGAGCCGAGCACATGGCGGAAGGCGTGAAGACGCACTGAAGTGCACATTCACTTTCAGACAGCAGAGGGCGCTGATGGAACAGCAGAAATACAGCCGTTTCCCCAGTAATCACAATCCGGTGCTCGTCATCACATAACCTAATACTTAAAGACTTAAAGTCATTTTCAAACTTATTTTTTTTTTTTAAGTTTTAAATTACATGCCCTAAGATATTGTTTGAATATGTTCTGACTGTTGTTCAATCACATACTTTACAATATGGCTCCATTATTTAACATTAGTTCATTCATTAACAAACTGACAATGAAAAATACTTCTAAAGCATGTATTAATCTTAGTTAAATGTACATTTCAGCATTTAATAACACATTATTAAAATCAATAGTTGTAACTATTATTTAATGGACCTGAGCTTACACTAACAGTTGCTTTTTTAAACTAACATTATCAAAGAAGAGTAACTTCTGTAAAAATGTAGCTATTCATTCTTTGTTAATGTTAATGCATTAACTGGCGAGACATTATTGTAAAGTGTTACCTATTGTTCTTTATAATTCTTTAGCACTTTAATATGTTTCAAATATTTGTTTACTTTATACATTTTTGTGTATTGCTTTATTGTATTTAAATGTTTGGTTCTTTTGTTATAATAAAGTTTTTAAACCTGTTATAGTATGACAACACTTTTTTTGCAACTTTTTTTAAATATCGTGATAATACCGTATACCGTGATAAAAGCTTCAGCAATTAATCGCAACATGAAAATTTGATACCGGCACATGCCTAGTCATGCAGCAAAATAATGATCCAAAACATGCAAGCAAATCTCAGAATGGTAGAACAACAGCAAAAAGTAACATTTTAGAAAGGCCATGCTTGACCTGAAACATGGAGTTCATGCTTGAAAGCCTACAGATGTCACATGAGCTGAAGCAGTTCTGCAAGGAGGAGGGAGCCAACATTACAGGAAGTGTTTGGTTGCAGTTTTTGCTTCTGAAAGTGGTGCAGCCAGTTATTGACTTCACGTGTGGGTGTTTTATAGCTTTTTTAACAAATGTATGAAAGATGAAGGGTTACTTGTGCATTCAGTGGTTCTGGTTGAATATCTGGCATTTAGCATAAAAATGCAAAAAATACAGAAAATCTGGGTTGTGTTTGTAATTTGTATTTGCTACCACTCAATCTCCTCTCTCTGTACTTTCACTTTCAGTTGTTCTCCCCTATGTTGAGGTAGAAGAGTTAGAGGTGATGGATCATCCCAGTGTGTGTGTGTGTATATGAGCAGGTTGCAGCGGGACATTGGAGTCACATTGAGTCATTGGAATCAACTTTATATGCTTGTGTTTCTTACTAGCCAGTAAATCCTAGGCATAACTAGATTTCATGAGGGATTTTTTTTAAATGGATCGTTCACCAAAAATGAAAATTCTGTCATTATTTGCAACACGCATGCAGTATGTATTTTAAGAATAATTTTTTTAGTAAGCAGTGGTCGACCGCTATTCATTTTTGATATATATGATATCACACAATTTAACATAGTTATTTATGAAAAGATATTAAGCCTAATGAATTATAATGTACATTATGAATACCTTTTATAATACTATATATATATATATATATATATATATATATATATACTGCTCCAACACTTAAACTCTTAAATCACACATGGATCTCAATGAATGAAATATTTAATTTGAAAATCTTTGTTTATATACATTCTATAATTTGTTAAGAACCAAAAATTATGTGACCACAGTCAATGGAAACTAAAATCATCAGCACACTGAGGGCAGGATTCAAAATCATACCAAAAATCTCAATGTAAAAAACTTAAAGGTCCCATGGCATGGCATTTTTCTATTATTTTATAATGTTTTCTGAGGTGTACTTATATTGTTAGTATGATTTTTACATCATAAAATTTAGAAATAAAAGGCATTTTTTCAATACTGATGTTTGCCCTGTGGCTGAATGCCCTGTTTCAAGAGGCGTGTCTACTGTGAGACTTCAGTAAAAACGCCCACTGTTGTGATTGGCTGACATCTTTGCATTTGAAATGAGCGGAGGGGGCGTGGCTTAACGAGGTCTACGAGGCACGAGCTGCTGCCAGAGAGACGGATGGACCTGAGTTCACTTCACATCAGTTCTGTCAGTCTCCGTTCAGTGAACTGTTATAGTTACAGCATATACTTCAGGTTATTAGTCTATTTCTAGTCAGAGTGACTGTCACTCATGTCAGAAAGTTAGTAACTTTAGTAAATGATGGATCAGCGCTGACTGGAGACGCAAACCGTTTAGAACGATTCAGTCCGATTTGGTGAACTGATTCGGTTCACTAAAAAGAACCGGTTCAAAAGAAAGATCGTTCGCGAACCGGACATCACTAATGTACCAGAGACGGAGCCTAGCGATCGCTAACAAAGTTATTTATAGTAACTACTGAGTTATGAGAGCGCTGTCAGTCAGCGCAAGTTTATTGTGTTTGTATCTGAGAGTTCTGAATAAACACGAGTCCCAGTCACACCGAGTCCGTCTTCATCATTATTACCAACTTTGTAACACATGCAAAGTACCATTACAGCTGTCGAGATGAACGAGTTCCGAGTATGTGTTGATAATAGCATTATTTTTAGATATGTTCCTATCATATGAAAGGCGTCAGTGACGCGCATTGAGTACACAGCGCAAACAAAGACACAACAGCAGTAATCGAATGTAATCCAGTTTATTGTGGGGAAAGCTGGCTTGCCCGGATATGCTCACGCTTACCCCCCTTCTGCTTAATCTCACGCCGCGTAAGGCGCCTCCGCTGTGGGCCAGATGCAGTACTGGGGGTCGGTGATGTTGAAGGCCAACCGGTCAGTGCAGCCCGAGCCTCGGCGTGCGTGAGGTTTATCTCTAAAGATGTGAGTCTGCTGATGTTGAGCAGAAACGACTGTATGCACATTGTAGAACAGATAGACGCGACGAGGACGTACAAAAACACTGACTCACAAGATAGAAAACATGAAAACACCGTTCTGTCTGGAGAAAGAGAAGCCGCTGAGTGTGCACGAATAATAAATAATTAGCTACACATCAGAAATCACTGATCACAGATCAGAAGGAACTGAAAAAAGACTTCTGTTTTCATTTGTACATCCAAACACTGAGAAACTGCCAGCATTCACTCGTTCACAAGCAATGATCTCTCGAGCGTTTGCATGGGCGTGCCAGATTCTCTGGGTGGAGGAAAGGGAGGTAACCGTTCCTGCTTGGACGTCAAACCAGGAGACTTCAGGATTGGCTCGTCTGGCCTGTCATTTTCTCAAAGGCAGAGAAAGACAGCCAGAACTCGGGTTTACACTGATCAACATTTCTATCCACTTGGGGACAATATTCAGGCTATGGGAACTCATATTAATGTTGAACAACCTCATAAAATGAAAATTTCATGCCATGGGACCTTTAAGTTACAGGCTGATCCAACTTGCATGAATTTCATCACAGCAAATCATAATTTAAGTCAGTAGTGTGTTACAAATGAAAAGTGTGTGTATAGAACATTTTGTTTATATATGAATATGACTAATAATAATAATAATTATGATTATTATTATTGCTAAATAAAAATATTTAACAAAATAAGAGATATTAGTATTACAATAACATTAATATTACCATTACAATAACAAAATAGAGTATTTAAGAATAAATATAACAATATAATAATAATAATAATAATAATAATAATAATAATAATAATAATAATAATATTTATATTTTACAGAAAACTTTTTACAAAAAAAATGCTGGGTTACCTGTTAATATGCAGACAGCCTATGACTAAAAATCATTAGAAAGGTCTAAGGATTTATTGTAAAAAAAAAAAAAAAAAAAAAGTATTATTATTATTATAAAAATCTGTGCTTTTTATACGTGATATCAATGTCTTAAAGTCTATGTCTTTAATATGAAATATGAGCCTCTTATGCATCCACTGTGGGGATAAAATCTCCTGTACATTGAAGAAAAACATGGATTGTCATTAGAGGGAAGATCGGGCCTAAAAAATCCAGCCCGACCCCACCCGGGCCCGCGGGCATTAAAGCCCGACCCAGCCCGAGTCCGACCAATTAACTTGATTTGCAGGCCCGAGCCCGAAGCAAACACGAAATTTCAATTTATCCCATAGTATTTTTGGCAGAAAAAAAATGCAAGATTTCTTAAGGTTAAAATAATCTACATATTTTTATGATCATGATAAATGCATTTTGCACAACGAAATAACGCTGGAACACGCACTCGCTTAATTATGCGGAGAAATACTGCAACCCACTAGGCTTTAAATAGAATAATGCAAATCTAATAAATGGGAAAAGATATATTAAATTGTTATTTCTATAGTTTTGTTTAAACGAAATTTAAAATAAAAGCTTTAATTTTCTCTATCTTTAATTTGGTCTGAAAATGGAAAAGCTAACGAAATGATCTAAGAGCAAGAACACAGAAATACAATAAATCTACATAAATAAACTAGATAAATTAATAAAGAATAACATTCTTTATTTTAATGATTTGCATTGGAACACACAAAAAACAACCTGCTTTAAGAAGCATTGAAACAAAATAAATAGGAACATTTTCAGGAACACGCTTTTAGAATAAAAAAATCACACTATAGGTCCCTAATGTAAGAACAGACCTGCTGTAAAGAGTAATTTAACATAATATATAAATAGGCAAGCTAGATAAAATACAACATTACTAATTTTAATAAATAAGAACAAAAATAATGTGTTAAGACCATTATTAAAAAAAATAAAGAACCAATCAAAGTGCGTAAATGCGTAAAAATAAGCCTTCTAATAATTACAAATAACTCAAACAAGAAAGAAAACAAGAAAAACTATCATGTTTGAATAAAAAGCAAAAGCTTAGTGAATGTATAATACAAAAAATGTCAAACAGCGTCGAGGTGCCAGTCTTTTTGCTCTCAAATGAAAGCAAAGCGCCACACTGACTACATTCAGCGAAGCCAAAACAAGTTTCTGTATCATTTTCCACTATCAATTTGAAGCTTTTCCACACTTCACTCTTACCGGCGGTGCGTGTTTGCCTTTTCAATTCCCCTGTCTTAAGTTTATCCTTGACTTCTTGCTGCTCCATATCGGGGATACCTGGTCAAAATAGAATAGATGCGGAGGGACATGCGGAGGGTAGATTACATTCACGACACGTGTCGTGCACAAAGCGTGCTCTGGCTCTGCTCTTCCTGTTTAGTAGTAGTTATATAGCAATTACCATCGCCTTCTCTGTTTTATCCAAATTATTTATTTATAACAAGTATTCCTTAGTTTAGTATACATTTTTATAAAAATATATTTATTAAAAAAGTCAGCGAGAAAGAAGCCCGGCCCGACCCGACCCGAACGTAATGATTGACATTTTAGTCCCGACCCGACCCTAATTTCGGGCCGGGTCAGGCTCTGACTCGGGCTCGGGCTTAAGGTCTTACCTCTAATTGTCATATAAATTTATTTAGAGAGAAGTATTATTTTCATAATGCCAGAGGGCGCCCTCGAGCAGAAACTCCACATTTCCCTCTGAGAAGTAATAGCTTTCAGGAAATGTGAAGCTAGCGCTGTGTAAGTTAGCAGAGCTGAATAAAAAGAAGATAGAAACACTTTGATTAAATATGACGACAATAAACACGACTGCATCAAGATATGGTGTATTTGAGTTCTTCAAGTCTTTTCGGGTATTTTCATAATAATAAAGTATGCAGTGCTGATTGACATAGACTTTATTACTGTATAGACATCAGCCTCATTCTGTGAAGAGAAGCCACATCAGCTCACAAACACTCGACTGACTATATGAAGTAGGGCTGAAACAACTAATCGATTTAATCGATTAAAATCGATTATTAAAATAGTTGTCAACTAATTTAGTCATCGATTAGTTGGTAAATAACTTTCATTTGCCGTAAGCGGCTCATTTCATGCATATTTTTAATCTGCGGTGACCAAAGTGTGGCAGTAATGAGCCACCGGAGGTTTTACTCAGCCAGTACAACAGAAGTAGCGAATAGCTGGCCTCGTTTTATGTCACGTGCTTCTTGCACAGCGTCTCTGCAGCATTCAGCGAGATGGCGGAGGCAGGCGGCAGTGGAGTAGTGAATAACACATTTTTATGGAAAAAATGTGCATCTAGAAATAGTGGAGTGGAAACAGAGTGAGCTGATGCAGGAAAGAGACGTGATCCAAGTGCCCAAAACCTCAAAATTGTTTATTTTAAGCTTCAAGCGAATGCATTAGCGTTTAACATACCCTGTCATAAAAGATGTGCATCTGCAGCCTCAGCGCAAAACATTCATTTTACAGGTTAGATCCACTGATCTATATAGAGAACTGCAGTTATATCCTCATCTGTAAATATTACTAATTCACACAAGTATTTCCATTTTGCATGAAAGAGCGTCCTGGTCCTGACTGTAACTTCACTGAACGAGCGCCGGCGCGGTGGGCGCTGCACATGCGCGCCAAACAGACAGAACGCTTTAGAGAGGGAGACAATTAATATTCAGTGTAAAAACGTTCAAACGTATTGCTGCAATATCTGCTTTACCAGGGTTTTTCCTACATTGAAAATTTTTTGGCGGCCGCCAAAACAAATTTTTGTCCCGCCAAAGCTTTATTTGATGAGTTATTGTTATTTATGAAGGATGTAGAATAGATGCTGCGCTTGTAACTGAGTGACAGAGAGACGATCAGAGCTCCTCCCCCGCTCGCACTCTCTCTGTCTTCAAAATAAGCATTCTTAGCTTTCTAATATTTCACATATTACGTTAATCAAAATCAAAAGGTCGGAAGACCGAATCCAAGTTGCACGTGGCGCTATCAAACAATGTTTTCCTTTAATTACCGCTGGGTGTGAAATGCGCTCAAAAACATTGACGGATTCTCTGACCAGCTGACATAAACCATACTTTCAATAAACGGGAAACAAATCCTATCCGGTTATGAAGTGTTTTCTGTGTGTTGACAAATCTTTTGCGATGTTCTAACAGACGGGATTCGCACACAAAGCGTCTGCTAATGTCCGATTCGCCACCTAATGACTCCTTTGAACCGAATCATTTTAACGTCTGGTTAGAACAACTGAACTGTCCAACACTGAACTCACGAATCAGTTGAATCGTTTACTCAGAACACATCTGAAGAGAACAAGTGTGCTTACCCAATTTAGCAAGAGTGGGTGTAAGAGTTAATTGTAATTATTCACAGTCTTTCAGCTTATTTATGTTCATAATGTGTAGTAAAATAAATAGCCTATAAATCACTTAGTTTAGACTGGAGTGAGGTGAACCCAGAACAAAGTTGTTGTTAGCTAGCTGATAATTTTATGAAATTGTATATGGCAGAAAATTAGGCTATTTGTTCATTTTTTTATTACTACTTTTTAATATTGATATGATTATATACCAAAACAATTATCAGTAAATAGTGTAAAAATGAGGAACAAAAACAAACATCAAGTTATCCCACATGAAAAAATACTATAGTTTATTATAGTATTTACTACACTTTGTTAATTTACTGTAGTATATTTACTATAGTACGGTTCAAAAACACTATAGTATTTACTAGAGTAATTTTACTATAATATACTACAGTATTTTTTCATGTGGGATCAAAATAAGATAAGCAAAAGTTACAAACTTTCTTTGAATTTATTTAAAATGTTTTGTCAGTATTGCGCTTGCAGATCACGTGGGTAGGGTACTTTTTTACCGTGCGTGCGTGTGTGTGTATGGATGACCATGTCTGTCAGCCACCACCGAAGACCATTTTTGACCCAGGAAAAACCCTGTTTACTCTCTAAATTTAGTTTTAAAAGTCAACATGTAATTCAAGTATTTTATGAGAGTAGTAACTGTAAAGGGATAACGGCGTGTAATTGAATATAAATGTAAGAAGTTTCTACAGGGTAAAGAAATGACAGTAACACAGGTACTGTGTCCATAGAGAGTGTGTGTGTGTGTGTGTGTTCCTGCAGAACATTCATCTTATGCGGTAACACTGAGTTTGTATTTTTTTTCTTTCTTTAATATCATTTTAATGTAGGGATTTGCTTAGTAACTTTTTTTGTACATAATGTATTGCAGAAACATACCATTACTAAAATTATGCAGTATTGATAACCATTTGTATAACCACACAAATACTATGGATTTGAAGCAAAACAATGGTTCATTTGTGGTTACCATTGAATAACTAGAATAACCCTGTTATTTATTTATTTATTTATTATTATTATTATTGTTTGTTGTGTTCATTGTAAAACCAAGGGTAATTTATGTAAAAGTAGATATATTCACTGTGTGTGTTTTCAAAGCACATTTGTTTGAAGTACAGCATTGGACAGTATGTGGAACAGTGTGTTTTACCAATAAAATAAAATAAAAACAGGCTTTTAATCCGATTAATCGATCAATCGGAAAATAATCTATCAACTAATCGATTATCAAAATAATCGTTAGTTGCAGCCCTGATATGAAGTGAGTTAAAACGTGTTATTAAACGTTGTATTTTGTTGGACAACATGTTACTAGTTTGTGAAGATGTTTGACACTTTCAAGCGCACATTATAAGCGACTCAAACTTGCAGTCTTTCAGACGGAGCAGCATTTACAACTGATCACAGAGCCGCTCTTCACTAACACGCTGGGCATTTATTTATTTAATTAAAATCGCAACCTTTGCGCTTTCATAATCGCACATAAGCCAAATTGTGATTCCGGTTCGATTTCGATTAATCGTGCAGCCCTAGTATCAGTGCCTTCGGCATCTAAAAACTGCCTACACACTCTAGCCACTCGAGGCCGGGCATTATCATGCACCCGGAGGAACCCAGGGCCCACTGCATCAGCATAAGATCTGACAATGGCTCTGAGGATTTGATTCCGGTACCTAACACCAGTAAGGGAACCATTGGCTAGCACGTAGAGGTCTGTGCGTCCCTCCAAGGATATTCCTCCCCAGACCATTACTGACCCACTGCCAAACCGGTCATGCTGGGTGATAACGTTCCCCCCGGCATCTCCAGACTCTTTCACATGTGTGTCTGTCACATGTGCTTATTGTGAACCTGCTCTCATCTGTGAAGAGAACAGAGCGCCAATGGCGGACTTTAATTCTGGTGTTCTCTGGCAAATGCCAGTCGAGCTGCACAGTGCTGATATGTGAGCACCGATCTCACAACAGTGGACAACAGCCCTCATGCCACCCTCATTAAGTCTATTTCTGAAAGTTTGGTAAAAAACATGCCCACCAGTAGCCTGCTGGAGGTCATTTTGTAGGGCTCTGGCAGTGCTCCTCCTGTTCCTCCTTGCACAAAGGAGCAGATACCGGTCCTGCTGCTGGGTTGTTACCCTTCTACGTCCCTGTCCAGCTCTCCTCATGTAACGACCTGTCTTCCGGTATCTCCTTTATGCTCTTAAAGGGGTCATGAACTGGCTTTTTTTTTTTTTTATTATACTGTTATCTGAGGCCAACTTATGATATTTGTGTGGTTTTTACATTCAAAAACATAATGATGAATAAGTAATAGGCTATTTTCTACCCTGGGTTTGAGCCTAGATCCTGGAACACTCACTGAAAACAGGAAACACCCACTGCTATGATTGGATAAGAGTTTTGCATATAATAATGAGCTTCTGCTCCCCCATCAGTACAGGTGGGGAATTGTTTTAAAAAACGTGTGGAAAAACGACAGCCAAAATGATTCGCCCACAGGGCTCGCAAAATGTCTTTATCAAACAAACACAATGATTTATCTCTTCCACCTGCAATTTATTGCAATGTAATTTTTTTTATTACTTGGCCTGCCCGATCAGTGAATATAACCGTGGACCGTGCATCACTAACACACACGCATACACACGCGCACACACACACACAAGCCAAGTACGTGCATCAGCAAAACTTCACTGCAGACAAATTAGCACGTTCAAAACTTATGCGATTGTATTTTTCCTTCAAATAACAAGTCAAGAGAGAGAACAACGCACATAAAGAAAGGAATGTTATTTGACCATTTAAGAATGCCCGTTGTGCAGGCCGGTGATACATTTTGGTGTTCCGACTACAAAACACATTAGCCCTGGGACGTCGGGCTTTGCCAGCCCTGGCCCATACATGTTTGAGTCTGATCCCGAATCACAGGACAATGAAAAAAAACCCACCCCACCTCAAATACAAAGGATATTTCAACCTGTGACAGCGCGGTAAGTTATCGTTAATTATGTTTAGTTAGACACATGCACATAATCAGACAAGCACACCCCTAATATATATATTAGGGGTGTAACGGTACACGTATTCGTATTGAACCGTTTCGGTACAGGGCCTTCAGTACAGTGCGCACGTGTACCGAACGGTTATGAATGCAATCTTTAACAGTTAACAGTCGGCTTGTTTAAAGCGTGGAACACACTTCAATCTGAGTTCCCACACGAACATATTGAGTATTCAGTCTATTTTATCACGAAATTCAAACGATTAATGCCGTTTTAACGCTCTATAATGTGACGTGACTGATAGACGCGTATCAGTTCAACTTCAAGCGGCAGTGCGCGAGTGAACGCGATCATCTCTTCCTAAATAATAAACAGAAATTAATATCTTAAGGTATGTTGAGGATACATTACAACTTACACTGAAACGTATCATATGTTGTGTAATCGCTCCATCGGTGTTTCAACCGCCGAAAGACAATAAAACATCTTGTAAACAATGTCATGTAGAATCATGTTTACCTCAGAAGTCATTCAGTGTCCACAGCTGTGAGTTCACTAGAGAGATTAACTCTTTCACTGAATACATGCACTATATTAGCCTATATATTCGTTATATTAGCCTATATATATATATTCATTATATACTACTTAGCCTGTTAGTGATGTCTTGTTTATTTAATGTATGTTTAATAAAACCTGTCATGAAAATTACAGCCACTAAATGATTATATTTCAACAACGAATTGGAGAAAAAATAATAATAATTAGATTTAGATGTTAATGCAAAAACTGCCTTATGTGAAGCTTATGAGTGTTGATTATTATATCTAAAAATAAATAGCAAATGAATTTAGGCTAATAGTTTGGGCTCTGTTAATCTTTAATAGCAATATGTAAGTAAGGGCTCCCTATATAGTTTACAGCATTATCTTTAAGAAACTTTAGTTATAACTGAATTCATTTAAGGACAGACACAATTTTTTTTCATTAAACCACTGTTGAATAAAAATTAATAAAAAGCAATTTTGTAAAACTACTGTACCGAATCCGTACCGAACCGTGACTTCAAAACCGAGGTAAGTACCGAACCGTCAGTTTTGTGCACCGTTACACCCCTAATATATATACATTACTTTTACAAAACAACATCGATTCTTAAATCCCAAGAATCGATTAGTCATCCTGTTTTCAGTTGATGAATGAAATAAACATTGTAGCGCACCTCCCATCCAATAAATCGCAATAATATTTGTGCTTTATTACTACTGATATGAAACTAAGTCTCAGATTTCAGATTACGTCTATTTTTTACGAAATTCAAAAGCATAAATACCGCTTTGGCACTGTGGCGTGAGATCGCTCTGCCGCAGCTCAGCTCAAGAGAACCGGCAGCGCAGAGTGCACATGAACGGATCTTCTCTTCCGCCTTAATACCAGTTACAGCGCAAAATAAACATGAATAAGCATCTGAAAGTTTGTTAAAAGATACAGGACAACTTACTGAAATCCGTATCATGTCACATGGAATAGCTCAAGTTTTAACCGTAGAAAGACGTAAGTAAAATGGCTAGTAAACAATGGCATGTAACATAATTAACCTCAGAAAAACCATATCCAGTGTCCATAAACTCGTTAGTCAGCTTTAGTCAGCTAGAAAAAAACTCTAGAGAGGAGCATTTTGCTAAATATATGCACCACATTACATAGGCTATTGATTGTCATTTTTAATGTTCTTCAATATTTAATGCATGTAGCCTATGAATAAATCTGGCAAGTTTTTATGACAGCCAAATGTTTAGAGTAGAAATGAGTAGAAATTATTTAATTTGTAATTTAATTGTAAAGTTAATATTATAACTTTATTATTATAAAAAACAAAAATGTAGTGTAATTTAAGTGTTTGTTTACAAATCAGTAAATTTTTATGTTCAATATTAGTAGGCTAACGTAGTACCACCAACTGACTCCCATAGTTTACAACATTAGTTCAGAGATTTGTTTTCCTTGAGAAAATTGGCCATGTATTATACCTGATATATATCTAAAATAATCGATATGAATCGAAAGCTTGTGAATCGAAATCGAATTGAATTGTGAAATTTGTGTCAATACCCAGCCCAAATAAATATATATATATATATATATATATATATATATATATATATATATATATATATATATATATATATATATATAGAGGAAAAATAAGTATTTGAACAACCTGCTATTTTGCAAGTTCTCCCACTTAGAAATCATGGAGGGGTCTGAAATTGTCATCGTAGGTGCATGTCCACTGTGAGAGACATAATCTAAAAAAAAAATTCCACAAATCACAATGTATGATTTTCTTTAACTATTTATTTGTATGATACAGCTACAAATAAGTATTTGAACACCTGTCTATCAGCTAGAATTCTGACCCTCAAAGACCTGTTAGTCTGCCTTTAAAATGTCCACCTCCACTCCATTTATTATCCTAAATTAGATGCACCTGTTTGAGGTTGTTAGCTGCATAAAGACACCTGTCCACCCCATACAATCAGTAAGAATCCAACTACTAACATGGCCAAGACCAAAGAGCTATCCAAAGAGATAAGACTAAAAGACTAGAGACAAAACTGTACACCTCCACAAGGCTGGAAAGGGCTACGGGGAAATTGCCAAGCAGCTTGGTGAAAAAAGGTCCACTGTTGGAGCAATCATTAGAAAATGGAAGAAGCACACGATATTCTTATATTACGATGACCTTTTATATATAAAAATTCATGAACCCTTGCAGCCTGATTGGGTTGCAGGTACTGCCTTATGCTACAGACAGTGATAAGGACCCTAACAAAGCACAAAACTAAAGACATATCAGTCAGGAAGAATAAGGAGGGGACAATTGTCTATGGCCACTAGGGATGGGTCGCGATTTTCGAATATTCGATTAGTTATTTAATTATAGAATATCGAATAGTATGTGCGATTATCGTCCAAAAAAAAATCCCCATGTTGTCGGTGCTGATGTGGTGCTGACGCGTTCATGTAACCAGAGGCGCTGCCAATAAAGCTCCTAAAAGCTGCCAGTCAGCTCTCAGGGTGTTTTATACTGGACACGTTTGCTGCGGTCCGAGTCTGATTGTTCCCTCCGCCTCCACAGTGTTGGTCTGGTTTCACACTCAACTTGAACCCTGGTGCGTTTGCGTTCATCTTACGTCATCACAAATGTGCACGGGCGTGATAGAAAACAGAACGCGGGTCAATATATTGGGCTTTTTTCAGTTAATTTGGTGCTATTATGTGCAGCTGAGTAAACGACACTTGGGTTTACCGAATGTGTGTCGCTTGAAGGCGGCTTTGCTGCTTGCAAACAGACTCTTTTGAGGAGACGGTGAATTGCCATTAATTTGCTGCCCTGATTGCACTCTATGCGCGAATACACTGCAGGCTCGCTCTCGCGATCGTATCTCAGGTAAATCATCAACACTATCATCTCTTACGTGTATGTTATTGAACTAATGACATTGTAATCAGCTAAAACGCATGCGCTGGTTACTTTCTTCCACAACAAGTGCGCACCCGAGTGCTGTTTGCACATTCACGTGAATCACGGCTCAGCTCCGAGAGCAACCGAACTCCGGTTGTGTGTTCTCGGGTTCGGTACCTCAGTGCACACCAAGCTCTGTAGGTAAGCTTTCACATTAGCAATTTTTAATGCTAACCGTGCCCCATTCCGAACTAAAATGCCAGAGTAAAAACGCCCTGAGACAACAGAAGAATAACGTCTCACGCGCACGCTGTAGACTTGTGGCATTTATCAGGTAACTTGGGGCGATGTCACATTACAGTCATATGTTTCAGCATGTTACAATAATATGGCTTGAGTTGATATAGCCAGAGTGTGAATGGTCTCTCTCTCTCTCTCTCTCTCTCTCTCTCTCTCTCTGTTTGTGTGTAGCCTATACATGCGTGCATGCGGGGGAGGAGTTGCGATTTTCGAATAAAAATCGAATAATTCCCAGCGATCTTCGAATATCATTTTTGCTTGAAATGCCCATCCCTAATGGCCACCACCTGCAAAATCATTGCCTTTTTGGGGGTTGTCTTGCTGTTGTCACTTTCATTTGCACCAAAGCCAGTGAAACTGATTCACAATAGTATAGGCTTCCTAATTGGACAAATTTATATCCCTGAAGTTTAATTGACTTGGTGTTATACTGTGATGATTAAGTGTTCCCTAATGTGCGGTACACATTGAAGCTTTATTTTAAAGTTTTTTTTATTTTTTCCAACCAATTCGGAACCCTGTGCGGGCAATACGGCCCTCAAAAATGTATCAAATTAAGACATCTAAGTAGACAGGATGTTACATGAGCATTA
Source organism: Gobio gobio (assembly GCF_949357685.1). Lineage (NCBI taxonomy): Eukaryota > Metazoa > Chordata > Actinopteri > Cypriniformes > Gobionidae > Gobio > Gobio gobio. Next base: position 43,606,448 of record NC_137106.1, read on the forward strand.
GATACCTACCTCCAGATACCAACAAAGCAGCACACTTTAAAATTGTTGCCATGGTTTGCATATGCAGTAATCTTTTCTGTGGGCTGTCTTTGGTAGATAAATGTTTTGTACATGTCAAATTTACACCATGCTATAGTTTGAAATCACACACAGATGGTGTGGCACTATCAAGTTTGAACTCTTACTGCCCAAAAAGAAAGACAGCGGTCAAGATTTTTGTTCCATTATGTTTTCTTTGCAGCTCAGAACCAAAGACAACAACAACTCCTAACAGAAAAATCCCCACATATCACAGAGACACAACAATGGAGCCACTGTTAGTGCACAAAAATGAAGGTTTCCTCCTATTATGTTAATAGTGGCAGGTTCATACAATAAAAACCATATGGAGGCCTCACTTTTCTCACAGTCCTGAAACACGCTGCTAACTTTATCAATGAGAATAGTTTGTACAGATTGACAAAACTCTGTTATGAGGTGTTTGCATTTCCTGTCTGTTAGGCATTGTTAGAGTGATTTGCACAGCTGATAATCACACCACAAGGAAGTTTAAAAGGCCTTCAGAAGCTCAGACATAATCTGGTCCTCTCTGAAAGAGCGTTCACAATGACAGTGCTTTGCAGCAACTGGAAGACAACATGCTTGTCAACGAGATGAGGGCATGTTCAGTGACGCAACAAAATGCATAACTTTATGCCAGTGATGGACGAAGTACACAAGTCAAGTACTTGAGCAAAAGTACACATATCCTATTAAAATAGATACTCACTTTCAGGTTTACTTAAAGGGTTAGTTCATCCCAAAATGAAAATTTTGTCAATAATTACTTCCCTCATGTCGTTCAACACCCGTAAGACTAGGGATGAAACGGTATGGAAATTTAACATCACGATTATAGTGACCCAAATTATCACGGTTATCAATATTATCACGGTTTTGTTCAAACGAGATGAAAGTGTTCAAAAAGAACAGATGCTCACACTTAAAACATTTCAACAAGTGTTATATTTAAAATTCAACAAACAACAAATAACTAAAGCAGCTCTAAGCACTTTTTTAAGCTAGATTCTGTGGGATTTCCTTCCTTAATGGCCGTCATCAATAGCAACGCATAACACATAAATAATAATAATTTGTCGTAAATATAATCTCTAATATTATCACTGTAAATATATTCCCAAGCAATATTCTCATCAGTGTTCTATCAGACACATTTAAATCTAGCATATTTTGTGTTAGAGACCAAACAGTATCCTAGTGAAATAATGCATATCCATATTTCCATATGATTTGACAGTTTATTTTATTAAATATCAAAATGTGTGCATCATACCTGACACCTAGATGAACACTTTACAGTCTTTTTATGACTGTCATTCTCTTCAAATGCTACTGAAGTTTGAAACGTGTATAACGTTACCAATGTTGTATGTAACTTTACAGACGGTCCCTAAATTCGCCTGCGTTATGCCAGTCATATCAGATGCTCTGTGGTTCTGCTGTGTTTTTTTAAACCATTGTCGCTGCTGAAATAGAACAAAAACAGTCATCCACTGTATGATGAATGAATCTCCTGCATACATCGCTCGTTTATCTCTGATCTGAGTGCAGATTTCAGCGAGTAAGCGCGCGGCGCGCGCGCTCTGAACAAAACTCCGCTAATCTGAACGCCTCTGATTTTGAGACATTGCATTCATAAACTCAATAGAAACACGTGTAAGTGCTTATAATGCGCAACGCGATTATAACAGATGGCTTTTGAGAAGACTATTATTAGTTCAACAGCCAGAGTGACTAGTGTGCAGCCGAAATAACGTTACACTCGCAAATGGTGGTTGTTAATGTCAAGCCCTGATTATTATCCCTTAAATGTCACCCTAGTCTTGTCTGAATTTGTTCGTTCGCTACACGTTATTATTTGCCAGACGTAGGTTTGGTATTGAGGTCAAAGTCCACTTGCCTTGCGTTCGTAGTTTTGAAGTGTTTTCCCCATTACAGTGACTTTCTTCTGGCATGTTCTGCAGACAAGGTGACCATCTTAGATTAAGTTTCCCTCAGGACTTTTGTAAAAGCCAAAATATGACCACGCCTCAGATTTGGTCCTTTTAGAGGGCTGAACAATCCCCCAAGTGCTGTCACTGCTTTCTGCCATTTATTCTCATTCAGAAACAGCGGTGCGCCAGACTGACGCTGACTGGACAAGATTTACCGCGAGTTTTCACAACCGTGATAATCACACGCGGTTTTAATGATAATAAAATGTTATACGATATTACTAACCGTCACTAAATTTTATTGTGGTTTATCGTGAAACCGGTAATTGTTTCATCCCTACGTAAGACCTTTGTTCATCTTCGGAAATTAAGAGATTTTTGTCGAAATCTGATGGCTTAGAAAGGCCTCCATTGGCAGCAATGACATTTCCTCTCTCAAGACCCATAAAAGTTACTAAAGACGTCGTAAAAAAGTTCATCTCACTACAGTGGTTCTACAATGATTTTATGAAGCGACGAGAATAGTTTTTGTGCGAATAAGACTTTATTCATCAAGTTCTTGTCTTCCGTCTGGGCCTCTGACGTGAACTCACAAAGTACCAAGACGCATGATTACAGCAGATTCTCACGATTAAAAAGAGACCAAGGTCGCCATAATCCGTCACTTGGAGCAGAAGTTATTACTCATGGAATTATAACACATTATAACCTGACAGGAGAATATAAGCTAATAAACAATAGCTTTAAAGTCGCGTTTACGCTTGTAACTTCATGAAAAATGCTCAAATCGTTGAAAATGGCACATCAATACTTACAGTTGATGCTCCCGATTGAAATGAGTCCAAAATCAACATCATCCATTGCGTCGATCACGAGATATTTCTCACGATGTTGTGTTGATAAATGCAGTTTTGAAAAATATGGCAAATTCATTTCATAGCAGCTAGGTGGTGCCCGTGAGCGGTACATTCCGGTTTAGATTAATAACTCTGCGCTCGTTATGAGTCTATCAAAATGGATAGATGCATTGGAAAGCTGAAATTCTAATCTTTAAAATGTTTTAATATATATATATATATATATATATATATATATAATATAATATAATATATATAATATAATATAAAATAATATTGTAATAATATAATATCTTTTATCAGCAGTTTCTCAGCATTAGATTGTCCAAATGTAATAATTTATATTTTCTAAAAAATATTAAGTATTTTAACAAATGATACATACTTTTTGACTCTCCTTGCAATAGTTTGAGTTATGAGTCTTTAAATTTGTGTATGTCACTCAGAAAACAACAGTTTTGTAAATGTCAGGGACTGAGCAAATAGGCTACCTTTGTTCTAAATACTTTTGAGTACTTAGATATCGCCACAATGCATTGGAAAGCTGAGATTCTAAGCTTTAAAATGATTTAATATATATAAATAATGTTGTAATAATATAATGTCTTTTATCAGCAGTTTCTCAGCATTAGATTGTCCAAATATAATAAAATTGATATTTTCTAAAACAAATGATACCTACTATTTGACTCTCCTTGCTGTAGTTTTGGAGTTATGAGTCTTTAAAAAATTGTAAAAATACTTTCAGGGCTTAAGGGGTTAAGTAAAAGTACAAAAGTGCTTGTTTTTTAAATTTACTTAAGTATTAAAAGAAAAAAGTACTCTTTGAAGAACCATATATTTATTCTAGCCAGCACTAGTCAGACTTGTCTTGTAAGACTTGTAATTATAAAATACTATAATATAAATGTACTGATACTTCAAGTGTGCAAACAAGTGAAATAATAAACCAACAAAGTGCCGCGAGAGTGTTTCGAGAGCAGCCGGTTGGTGCATTTTGCGCAGCTTCTACAGCGCTACTGCACGAGCGCTGATGACTCTAGCAATTGGGCGGGGTTTTTTTTTGTGAAAACCTGGCAACCCTGAACGTAATGTTAGAGGGATAAATTACTGCATTTGCGCTGGGATCCTGATAACGTAGTTGAAATGCTTAAAAATAAATTATCTAATTTACCATAATCTGTGTCTAGAGAACTTTAATGAGCTATTTTTCTGACCAGTGACAAACTTTAAAACTACACAAGGCAACACAGCATTTTTTTTGTTCATTTAGCCTACACAAAACATTTCTGTTGATGGCAAAGGTGCTTCAATTATATGAATTTTAATGTATACGTATAATTACGCCAACATGAGTATCTGCGGTTTAACAATTAGCATTTTTAACCTCACACAACAAGTATTATGTCTAATAACACACTGTCAGCTTGGGAGTATAAAATTCATTGCACGCATAAAAGTAAAAGTAATATTATTACTTACCTACAGGCGTATGGCAATATTAGATCCTCAAAGGATGAGCAAACTTCCACATGGCACAGAGAAAATGAGGCGCAACCGCAAAAAAATGGAGAAGGAAACCCTGTGCATCGGTGCAATTTTCTGCCTCATCACGCATGCGCAAAATATAGATCTTGTGGTTGCTGCTCAACATAAAATGTTTGTCCAGAAAATTTTGTTTAACATGTAGTAGTGACATTTTGGCGAATTTTGTTGGACCAACATGTATTTTTATGTAGATTCACAGTTATTCACAATTCCTAATATATGTGACTCAAAAACCACAGTATGCTGGTAATTTAATTTTTTACAGTGTATGCTTAAACTTTTATGTAGCCACGCAACAATAATTTCAGCATGCGTTCACTGTATACACTGGGACGTGATGTTGTGACGCGATTTCTCGAACGGATGCTTCACCTAAAATGCACCGCAATGCAAGTGATGCAAGCCAAATGCAGCGTTCTATTGAAAATTAATGTATGTATTTCTGCTGTACCAAACTGCAATGAAGCAACTGGTCTGACTGGGGCGTCACTCTTCCTCACGCACACACACACACACACATGTCTGGTTCACGATCTTTGTGGGGATTTTCCATAGACTTAATGGTTTTTATATCGTACATAGGCCTACTGTACATTCTATCCCCCTACACTGCCCCTGCCCCTAAACCTACCCATCACAGGAGACATTCTGCATTTTTACATTTTCAAAAAAATATAATTTAGGATGTTTATGAATCCATTTACATTGTGTAGGTGATCTCAGGTTTGGTCCCCACAATGTAATACAAACAAACAAACACACACACACACACACACAAACACACAAACACACAAACACACACACACACACACACACACACACACACACACACACACACACACACACACACACACACACACACACACACACACACACACACACACACACACACACACACACACACACACACACACACACACACACACACACACGTAGTGTTTTCATCTTTTATGGGGACTTTCCATAGGCGTAATGGTTTTTATACCGTACATACCGTATATTCTATCCCCCTACACTGCCCCTGCCCCTAAACCTAACCCTCACAGGAGACATTCTGCAATTTTACATTTTCAAAAAACATCACTTAGTCTGATTTATAAGATGTTTTCCTCATGGGGACCTAAAAATGTCCCCACAAGGATGAGGATTTCGGATATTGCTATCTTTGTGGGGACATTTTGTCCCCATAACGTGATGATTACCAGTCCACACACACACACACACACACACACACACACACACACACACACACACACACACACACACACACACACACACACACACACACACACACACACACACACACACACACACACACACACACACACACACACACACACACACACACAAGGTTACCATAGCAAATAGGCTCACCCCAGAAATGATATATTATTTGTTAGTAGCCTAATGGTAAATGCTGCAGGTGTAGAAATCTACATAAAACAGATATGTACTTTGATGTACAGCATGAAACCTGTTGTGCATATTAATAAATTAAATAGCTTTTCCTCTTCATCTTCTGTTGTTGAAATTAGGCAAAAAAAGGATGGGAGGGAAACTGTCTTCCATCATGAAGTATAAATCTCACCCCCTACATGGTACAGTGTGTGCTATGAGTAGTTCATTTAGTAACAGACTTATTTACCCACATTGCTCAAAAGAGCGATACAGAAGGTCCTTTTTTCCAACTGCCATGAGATTGTTCAATCAAATGTGATCATGTCTTCTGTTATTTTGTGTCTGATATGTTGTGTTTTTTGGGTGCTTTTGGGGTAGGTTTTTTAAAACTTTATTTAATGTATTTAATTTATTGTATTTTATTGAAAGTTATCAATTAAATTCATTAAAAAAATATGGTGTAGTCTGAACTTTCATTTATTTTGTATTGCAATAGTATCATATCGTGAATCATACTGAATGGTGACATGGGTGTATCATTACACCCCTAGCGACAAAGTTACTATTATTTTGAAAAGCAGTCATGATTAGCTAGGGAAAAGCTAGTTAATTTCTCCAACGATGTATCGTACTATGCTAGTTAGATTATTTTGCTTGTTTTTAAGCTTTTGTACTCATGATGGCGATTGCATAGAAAACAGCACAGAAAAAAAGTAAAGTGGAAGAAAATGTTTTATTTGGGTTTGGAACAACATAAGGGTCAATCAATTATTGTATTTAATTTTTTTGCATGAACTGTTTCTTTAGCCACATTTTTTGGAAGTTGAAAGCGAGTCATACAGTCAGGCTAGATTCTGTGTACTAGTAACACTGTTTTCACCAACTTGTTTTCGTCAACTAGCAAAACCGGAGTACAGAACTGTAGTAACCAACTAAATAAATGACTTGTTTTTTGTTCTATGGCATGTATGTGCATTATCTGGCCCAGCCTGAAAAATACAGTCAGCATCCTGATTTGAGTTAGAGAAGCAAAATTATACCATGTTTGTCAGATGTTATTGCTGATCAGGTACTGTATGCCTTCCAGGAGACATTGCCAAGATAGCCAAGAGTAGGGCTGGACTGGGGCTAAAATTTGTCCCTGGCAAACCCAGCCCATCCGGCCCATGAGTTCCCCATGAAGGTTTTTTCTGGGGTTAGGGCCTTAAATTGGAGTAAATAAATAAAACTAGGATAGGGACAAATAATGATGGATATTATTGAATACTTAATATTGCACTTTTGTCACACAGTAAAGCACTGATTTTGAGCTAGGATGCAGTAAAGTAAATTTACTGCTTTTAAATTCTGTCATTATTTTCTCACTCTCATGTCATTCCAAACCTGTATGAGTTACTCTCTTCCGTGAAACACAAAAGAATATGACTAATGACTAATGAATGTTGGCAACCAAACCATAGGCTACCATTGAATAGAGCCCGACCGATATTATCGGCCGATATTATGCTTTTTCCAAACTATCGGTATCAGCATTTATGATGGCCGATAAATTAATATTTAAAAAAAAAAAAAAAAACGGACGAAACACCGCTCAAACACATTGAGTGTTGGCGTTTCATAGTTTGTCCACCAGAGGGCACTCAACAACATGCCGTACAGCAACATCAGCTGATCCAGCTGAGCGCTGCATTCACAACACAACGGTGATCATCCGTAAAGTGCATGTAAGTTGGCAACGAGACATACATTGCTTGAATAACAATTAAATAAACATCCCCATCAGTTCTCGTAACTCAGATAACATGACAAAATTTGTAACTGCTAAAATTTGTAACTGCCAAGTCCAGTTTTGCTGTTACATGTAAGCCAAGAGAGCTGGTAATTACGCTAGGTTGTTACAGTTGACTGAAGTTTAACTTGGACAATGTGACTGAATAAGATGTATTTCTTTAATAGTCTGACAGTTTGACAGCATGAGACGTATCATCTCTCCCCTGCCTGTTATTTTGAAAAAGTATACATATTTCTAAATTATGACTTATCATAGACGCTAACCACAAAGCTAGCTAATGCCACGGCTATCAGTGGGAGACCGCTAACATTAATGCGCCTTGAAAAACACAACAAACTTATTCTGCCTAAATAAAGTAATGATTACTGTATTTATAACTAGTATATTTGAAGTTCCAGTCCCTGCATTGTAAATCGTAAGTTAAGCATGTGAGGAGTGAACGAAAGTGCGTGACTTCGTTCAGACGCTGCATTAACAAATAATGGATTTACTGCATCATCAGTAGTAGATTTTAGAAGGCAGGCAGCAAATGATGATTGAAAATGGTTTGTTGTAGCTTGATGGATAGAATTAAAAGAGTGCAGGTAAAGGGATAAGCAAGTTGACATTGCAATTATAAGGTAGCTCATATTTATACTGTATATATTTTATATTTTGCTGTTGTTGTTATTTATCAGAACTTCTAGAACTTAACTGAATATTTTTTTTTCCAGTCTTGCTCAAAGTTATATTTATAAAGCTTACCACATCTATTAATACTGGTAACTTTGATTTTTAGGGCCCAAGCCCTGAAAGGGCGCAGAGCCCTATTGTTCTTCCTCTGTTTCTTATTATTATTATTATTAGGGCCCAAGCCCTGAAAGGGCGCAGAGCCCTATTGTTCTTCCTCAGATTATTCTTTTTTTTTTTTTTTTTTTTTTTTTTTTTTTTTTTCGACTTCTCGGGTACTTTTGGGGCACTTAACATGCTCGAAAACTCTTGAAACTTCGCACAGGCGTCGGAATGCGCGGCCATCAGAGCCGGGCTGAAGCTGGTACCCGGGCGTGGCAGGGGGGCTCGACAGCGCCCCCTAAAGTGGGGTCTGAAAACTTGGTCCATATATCAAACACACTTGCACGTACATGTATGAAACTCGGTACACATATAGACCTCATCGGGCCGAACAACTTTCGTGCTCATAGTTATGTGTCAGCCCAACAGGAAGTGAGCTATTATGGGTTGTTCGGAAAACGCATGCTCTGGAATTTAATATACTCCTCCGAGGCCATTGTTTCGATCATTGCCAAACTCGGTCAGCATGAAGAGAACATATCCAGGATGCTAAATTGCGAGCGGATTTTTGATATCTCGAAAAGTCTGGCCGTGGCGATGCAACGAATTTATGGCGAGAAAAGGGAAACAGGAAGTGTGTTATAACTTGTGCAAACATTGACTGGTTTGGATGAAACTTCAGCTGTGTGTTTGTTATAAGAAGCCGATCACATGGATATGACTTTTGTGAGTCAAAGTTATAGCGCCACCAACTGGCAGCAGGAAGTGTGTCACTTTCAAAAATGCTTTGAATCACCATCTTATTTTCACCAGATTTATTTCAAACTTCATCAGTATAATGTGAAAACATGACAGATAGAGACGTATGAAATGGATTCCTGAAATTTCAAATACTGTTGCCATGGCAACGTGTCAAAGTTTAATAATCTTTTGGCTGTTCTGAGGCTCTTAGCATGCTTGAAATTGCTTGAAACTGCTTGAAACTCAACACACACATCAGAGATGTCAGTCAGTACACATTGGCAAAGCCTCAGAAACGGGCGGGGATGAGGGGCTCTCTAGCGCCACCTTTTGACAAAAGTGAAGGGCTTCGTTTCATCTACAATCACCAAACTCAGTATATATATTGACCTCATCGAGCCGGACAACTTTCTAATTTACAGTCATTAGCTCCGACCAACAGGAAGTCAGATATTTTGGTTTGAAGGTAAATTTTTGGTTAAATCGGGGTCTGAGTTTTTACGTTCTCCTCGTAGGCGTTTTATTCAATCTCCACCAAACTCGGTCAACATGAAACAAAGATACTGAAGATGCTAAAATGTGAACGGATATTGGATATCTCAAACGGTGTTTCCATGGCAAGGGATTAAATAAGGACAAAAAAGGGGAACAGAAATTCTCTGTGTCTGCTGCTCTCCCCTCAATGAACACAAGATGGCAGCATTGTATTAGTTTTGAAGCAGGATAAAAAAAAAACTTGTTTCTCTCTCTCTCTCTCTCTCTCTCTCTCTCTCTCTCTTGTTTGTGATTTATGAGGACACAAATTTGTATAATGACATGGGTATTACACTGGTATTACAACGTGTATGTGTGTGTGTTTAAAAACATACTAAAACAATGTTTTATTAAAATGTAACCAAATAGCTTTAAAATAATCATACTATTTTTCAGATCAATATATTTATTTTATTTAATATATTTCTTCTGAATATTTCTTCTCTGTCTGCCCTCCCCTCACTAAAAGGTAGCAGTGTTGTTCTGAGGCTCTTAGCATGCTTGAAATTGCTTGAAACTGCTTGAAACTCAACACACACATCAGAGATGTCAGTCAGTACACATGGACAAAGCCTCAGAAACGGGCGGGGATGAGGGGCTCTCTAGCGCCACCTTTTGACAAAAGTGGGGGGGTTAGTTTTATCTTGAGTCACCAAACTCGGTACATATATTGTTCTCTTCGAGCCGGACAACTTTCTAATTTACAGTCATTAGCTCCGACCAACAGGAAGTCAGATATTTTGGTTTTAAGGTGAATTTTTGGTTAAATCGGGGTCTGAGTTTTTACGTTCTCCTCGTAGGCGATTTATTCAATCTCCACCAAACTCGGTCAACATGAAACAAAGATACGGAAGATGCTAAAATGTGAACGGATTTTGGATATCTCAAACGGTGTTGCCATGGCGAGGGATTAAATAAGGACAAAAAAGAGGAACAGAAATTGTCTCATATCTTGTAAAATCATATTTTGATTTCAATTAAATTAAGATTGTATGTTTGGCAATTGAACTTAGATTAATTTAAAATGACTATACTATTTTTCAGATGAATATATTTATTTATTTAAAATATTTCTGTGAATAATATTTTCTGTGTCTGCTGCTCTCCCCTCAATGAACACAAGATGGCAGCATTGTATTAGTTTTGAAGCAGGACAAAAAAAAACTTGTTTCTCTCTCTCTCTCTTGTTTGTGATTTATGAGGACACAAATTTGTATAATGACATGGGTATTACACTGGTATTACAACGTGTATGTGTGTGTGTTTAAAAACATACTAAAACAATGTTTTATTAAAATGTAACCAAATAGCTTTAAAATAATCATACTATTTTTCAGATCAATATATTTATTTTATTTAATATATTTCTTCTGAATATTTATTCTCTGTCTGCCCTCCCCTCACTAAAAGGTAGCAGTGTTGTGTTATTTTTTAAACTCTCTTTGTGTGTGTGTGTGTGTGTGTGTGTGTGTGTGTGTGTGTGTGTGTGTGTGTGTGTGTGTGTGTGTGTGTGTGTGTGTGTGTGTGTGTGTGTGTGTGTGTGTGTGTGTGTGTGTGTGTGTGTGTGTGTGTGTGTGTGTGTGTGTGTGCAGGCCCGTCGCGACAAGGCAGGCAAACCAAGCAATTGCTTGGGGCCTCGAGCTGGCCTGGGGCCCCAAGACAGCGACAGGTTAAGAATAAAATGAAACGACAAACTGTGTGAGCGCCCCATTGATAGTCAATGCAGTAAAGTGCAATGACACTGTTATCGGGATCCCCCTTAAGGGCCCCCTCTCAGAAGTCGCTGACAGCAGCCAGCCACAACCACGCGATCTCTGCTGTCGGCAAAATACAAAATCTTCGGATTTTAAGCGGAATTTTATGCTTCAGGAAGCCAGAAAAGAAAATAGAGAAAGGAAGAGGAGGATAAGAAAAAACAAGATAGTGGTATGTGATAAATTACACTGGATAAAATAGCTCTACTTGTCTTGTACAAAAAAAGTGTAAGTTTGCAGCAGGTAGGCTAGCAAAAATATGTTTATGTTAGCTATCGTTACCTGCCTGACGGCAAATGCTGCTTGTAACGAACAGTTAGTGCAACTTTTTTTTCGAAAAGACGGAATGACATGAGATTGCTATAGCTTTGTAATAGGTTTTGATGAAAGTGGCATAGCATGCTATACTAACTATTATTTATGCTATGCATAAATAACCTGGAATAGTTAATATAGCATGCTATATTAACAATTATTATAAACATTATTTAACCAGAAAGAGGCAGAGGAACATGATTTTTTTCATAGCTTATCTTAATGTGCTAGTGTCGGGATATACGGTAGTGACAGTTTATGCAAATATGACATTATTTTTATGAGTTACCAATAGATCTTGAACAATTACTTTATTCTGTGGCAATTTTTACACTGTTACATTTTGAAGTACAGTATCAGGACAACCCACATGTTTGACTGGTACTGTTTACATGTTTTACTGGTACTGCCCACGTTTTACTGGTACTGTTTATTAAACTATTTAACAAGGTATTATAGTCATCGGTTGCAACTTTATAATAACCATCCAGATAATGTTTATAGACAGTTTACAAAACAACTAGTAACCCTTAAGTATTCCCAAAGTGTTAGGAATATCTGGTCCGTCTATCTATGTAAAAGTAATGTTTATAGATGTTTAAAAAATGGTTACTTAAAGGTTTAAAAAAAATTTAATGATACAGTGGTGTTTTTTGCAAATGTTTTCAAATTTTATGCACAGTATATGCAACAACAGTATTTGCACTGTAAACCTTTTTATTAATATAAAGTGTAGGTGAACTTAAACTGTATGGCTATGCTGCGGTATGCTGTCTGTGTGTGTGTGTGTGTGTGTGTGTGTGTGTGTGTGTGTGTGTGTGTGTGTGTGTGTGTGTGTGTGTGTGTCAGTGTCCTATCTGTGTGGATGCGTCTCATGTCAGCTAATCAAGGGACACTGACACACACACACACACACACACACACACTCGACGCATAGATAGACTCGCGTCAGTTTCCTGCTCACATCGAGTTCTCTTTTGCTCTTGAACAAACAATAACACAGAGGATTGTGAGTATTTTCATATTCGAGTCTTAAATTAGTTAAATAACGTCTTAAATGAACTTAAAGAGTTGTGAGGAAATGAGATGCGCGGGACAGCGCGTGAGACCCGCGGCTGTTCTTAAAGTGACAGGAGCACTGATGATGCCTGTCATTAATGTTCACCAAAGAACAACGGGAACAGAGAAAATTGTAGCTTTAATGATGATTCATCTATATTTGATTTATTATTTATGCAGTTAAGGAAGGTTTGATAACTATTACATTTCTGTATAACAGGGAAGGCCATGGGTAAATATAACATTTATTATTTTGGTGATTTAGGTAAAATGGTTTAAAAAAACACAGCAGAACCACAGCGCATCTGATATGACTGGCATAACGCTGGCGAAGTTAGGGACCGTCTGCAAAGTTACATACAACATTGAAACGTGTATAACGTTACCAAACTTCACTAGCATTTAAAGAGAATGACAGTCATAAAACTGACTGTAAAGTGTTCATCTAGGTGTCAGGTATGATGCACACATTTTGATATTTAATAAAATAAACTGTCAAATCATATGGAAATATGGATATGCATTATTTCACTTGGATACTGTTTGGGCTCTAACACAAAATATGCTTGATTTAAATGCATCATAGCTGAACACTGATGAGAATATTTATTGAGAATATATTTACAGAGATAATATTAGAGATTATATTTACGACAAATTATTATTATTTATGCGTTATGCGTTGCTATTGACGACGGCCATTAAGTAAAGAAATCCCACAGAATCTAGCTTAAAAAAGTGCTTAGAGCTGCTTTAGTTATTTGTTGTTTGTTTAATTTCAAATATAAAACTTGTTGAAATGTTTTAAGTGTGTGCATCTGTTCTTTTTGAACACTTTCATCTTGTTTGAACAAAACCGTGATAATATTGATAACCGTGATAATTTGGGTCACTATAATCGTGATGTTAAATTTCCATACCGTTTCATCCCTACTTTAGTGTGAATAAGTAAAAAAGAACTACAAACACCTTGAATTAAATACTGGCCTTCTGGACTTACAAAATTTTGAGCAGGAAAATATAACTTTTATATATTTTATCCTATGATATTAAAATTAATCTAGATTTAAATTACATCATGGGTGTGGCTTGTGGTGATAGTGGCACCAGTTGCTGCGGTAAATGTGGCATATTCGAGCGATTCTAAAATATTCTCCTGTTTAAATGCATATTGCCTGCCGTGCACAGTTAAGCTGATGCCACCGGCGTGGCGGTGCCACCGGCTTGGGCCCGTCATCGCTGCTCGCAGCTTTAATTAGGGCCCAAGCCCAAAGGGCGCAGAGCCCTATTGTTCCCCTAAGGATTATTCTTTGTTTTTTTTTTTTTTTTTTTTTTTCGACTTCTCGGGTACTTTTGGGGCACTTAACATGCTCGAAAACTCTTGAAACTTTGCACACACGTCGGAATCCGCGGCCATCAGAGCCGGGCTGAAGCTGGTACCCGGGCGTGGCAGGGGGGCTCGACAGCGCCACCTAAAGTGGGGTCTGAAAACTTGGTCTATATATCAAACACACTTGCACGTACATGTATGAAACTCGGTACACATATAGACCTCATCGGGCCAAACAACTTTCGTGCTCATAGTTATGCGTCAGCCCAACAGGAAGTGAGCTATTATGGGTTGTTCGGAAAACGCATGCTCTGGAATTTAATATACTCCTCCGAGGCCATTGTTTCAATCATTGCCAAACTCGGTCAGCATGAAGAGAACATATCCAGGGTGCTAAATTGCGAACGGATTTTTGATATCTCAAATGGTTTGGCCGTGGCGAAGCAACGAATTTATGGCGAGAAAAGGGAAACAGGAAGTGTGTAATAACTTGTGCAAACATTGACTGATTTGGATGAAACTTCAGCTGTGTGTTCGTTGTAAGAAGCCGATCGCATGGATATGACTTTTGTGAGTCAAAGTTATAGCGCCACCAACTGGCAGCAGGAAGTGTGTCACTTTCAAAAATGCTTTGAATCACCATCTTATTTTCACACAATTGACTTCAAACTTCATCAGTATAATGTGAAAACATGACAGATAGAGACATATGAATGAATTCCTGATATTTCAAATAATGTTGCCATGGCCACATGTCAAAGTTTAATAATGTTTTTGGCTGTGTGTGTGCCCTCCCCTCTATCACCAAAAGGGGGCAGTGTTGTATTATTTTTGAAACTCCCTTTCTCTGTATGTGTGCTTGTTAATGTGATTCATGAGGACACAAATGTGTATGATGACATGGGTATTACACTGGTATTACAACGTAGTGGTTAATGTGGACATGAACTATGACACTATATCACTACTCATACAGGACTAATTTTCTAAATGACATTTGAGTTACAATTCTTTTCACCTGACAGCCGTGATTTCATATACACATTCAGACAGAACTCTTTTTTTAAAACAGAGGAGAGAGAGTGTGTTTTCTATACATGTGCTTTACAGAAGGTCATGTGCTGTGTTTGCAAAGATCACTTTTGACACATTTGTCTTTAAATTCATTATTTACTGACATAGTTCAAATTTATATAAAAAAAAAATTCACATTATTTTCTACAAGTGTCTGTTTATAAGTGTCTTTTTTCACAGAAAGTTTGTTTGAACGTGAATATTTGTATAATTCAGGGTCTGAGTTTTTACGTTCTCCTCGTAGGCGATTTATTCAATCTCCACCAAACTCGGTCAACGTGAAACGGAAGCTTAACGCATTAAAAATATTTAACGCAAATAACGCAGCGTCCGTTTTTATATCCATTTTTGCTTAGCGTTACATGATCACGCTCCTATTCATGTAAATGCTTCCAAGCGCGACAAGACACAAGAGAACACGCTGTATGCCAATGTCCTATGTGTGTGTGTGTGTGTGTGTGTGTGTGTGTGTGTCAGTGTCCTGTCTGTGTGTGTGTGTGTGTGTGTGTGTGTGTGTGTGTGTGTGTGTGTGTGTGTGTGTGTGTGTGTGTGTGTGTGTGTGTGTGTGTGTGTGTGTGTGTGTGTGTGTGTGTGTGTGTGTGTGTGTGTGCGGGCCCGTCGCGACAAGGCAGGCAAACCAAGCAATTGCTTGGGGCCTCGAGCTGGCCTGGGGCCCCAAGACAGCGACAGGTTAAGAATAAAATGAAACGACAAACTGTGTGAGCGCCCCATTGATAGTCAATGCAGTAAAGTGCAATGACACTGTTATCGGGATCCCCCTTAAGGGGCCCCTCTCAGAAGTCGCTGACAGCAGCCAGCCAACCACGCGATCTCTGCTGTCGGCAAAATACAAAATCTTCGGATTTGAAGCGGAATTTTATGCTTCAGGAAGCCAGAAAAGAAAAAAGAGAAAGGAAGAGGAGGATAAGAAAAAACAAGATAGTGGTATGTGATAAATTACACTGGATAAAATAGGTCTACTTGTCTTGTACGAAAAAAGTGTAAGTTTGCAGCAGGTAGGCTAGCAAAAATATGTTTATGTTAGCTATCGTTACCTGCCTGACGGCAAATGCTGCTTGTAACGAACAGTTAGTGCAACTTTTTTTCCGAACAGACGGAATGACATGAGATTGCTATAGCTTTGTAATATGTTTTGATGAAAGTGGCATAGCATGCTATACTAACTATTATTTATGCTATGCATAAATAACCTGGAATAGTTAATATAGCATGCTATATTAACAATTATTATAAACATTATTTAACCAGAAAGAGGCAGAGGAACATTATTTTTTTCATAGCTTATCTTAATGTGCTAGTGTCGGGATATATACGGTAGTGACAGTTTATGCAAATATGACATTATTTTTATGAGTTACCAATAGATCTTGAACAATTACTTTATTCTGTGGCAATTTTTACACTATTACATTTTGAAGTACAGTATCAGGACAACCCACATGTTTGACTGGTACTGTTTACATGTTTTACTGGTACTGCCCACGTTTTACTGGTACTGTTTATTAAACTATTTAACAAGGTATTATAGTCATCGGTTGCAACTTTACAATAACCATCCAGATAATGTTTATAGACAGTTTACAAAACAACTAGTAACCCTTAAGTATTCCCAAAGTGTTAGGAATATCTGGTCCGTCTATCTATGTAAATGTAATGTTTATAGATGTTTAAAAAATGGTTACTTAAAGGTTTAAAAAAAAAAATTATGATACAGTGGTGTTTTTTGCAAATGTTTTCAAATTTTATGCACAGTATATGCAACAACAGTATTTGCACTGTAAACCTTTTTATTAATATAAAGTGTGGGTGAACTTAAACTGTATGGCTATGCTGCGGTATGCTGTGTGTGTGTGTGTGTGTGTGTGTGTGTGTGTGTGTGTGTGTGTGTGTGTGTGTGTGTGTGTGTGTGTGTGTGTGTGTGTGTGTGTGTGTGTGTGTGTGTGTGTGTGGGCATGTTTTCGTGAAATATCAGGACACAAATGTGTATAATGACATGGGTATGACACAGGTATTACAAAAAGAGGGTGAAATATGAGGACGTTCCCCATGTCCTCACTTTTCAAAATGCTTATAAATCACACAGAATGAGTTTTTTTTCACAGAAAGTGAACTGCACAGTCTCCTGTGAGGGCTAGGTTTAGGGGCAGGGGCAGTGTAAGGGGATAGAAAATACGGTTTGTACGGTATAAAAACCATTACGCCTATGGAATGTCCTCACATTTCACAAAAACAAACATGTGTGTGTGTGTGTGTGTGTCTGTCAGTGTCCTATCTGTGTGGATGCGTCTCATGTCAGCTAATCAAGGGACACTGACACACACACACACACACACACACACACACACACACACACACTCGACGCATAGATAGACTCGCGTCAGTTTCCTGCTCACATCGAGTTCTCTTTTGCTCTTGAACAAACAATAACACAGAGGATTTTGAGTATTCTCATATTAGAGTCTTAAATTAGTTAAATAACGTCTTAAATGAACTTTAAAGAGTTGTGAGGAAATGAGATGCGCGGGACCGCGCGTGAGATCCGCGGTTGTTCTTAAAGTGACAGGAGCACTGATGATGCCTGTCATTAATGTTCATCAAAGAACAACGGGAACAGAGAAAATTGTAGCTTTAATGATGATTCATCTATATTTCATTTATTATTTATGCAGTTAAGGAAGGTTTGATAACTATTACATTTCTGTATAACAGGGAAGGCCATGGGTAAATATAACATTTATTATTTTGGGTTTATGTAAAGATTTTTTTAAAGCTACACTGTGTAACTTTTTTAGTCTATTCTTAGCTAAAAACACTTAGTTCTTTCAAAAATATATGTGCTCATTAATGTATATTTACTTCTTTCAAGTAATAAAGTATTCTCGTAAGTTTATAATATGCCATTGAAAATACATAAGGTAATGGGATCTAACAATGGTCGCCATGTTGCCCCTCCATCTCGAAAGTACATTAGCCAAAGAGGGACATACCCGTAAATTCAAGCTTCGCCTTTCGCGTTTTAACCGGTTTTAACACTGTGCGCGTCAACTTGTTCAGACTTGTCTGGTGCATGCGCAGAGAGTTTTCATCTCAGCAGCTCCAGTAACAGAGTTATACGGAGTTTTCCTGGCTTGTTTATTCCTCAAAAGTCTGTTTTTCCTTGTGTGGTATTTCTGTGCGTTAATAACTCCGTAAGTAATAATAGTTATTGTCATTGTGGATGTGTTTCAGAGTGTCATCGCGTAATTCAGTTGATGTCACCTCAGAAGTATTTTTGTGTCAACATACAATAGCGTAATGCTCACCTATTTGAATAATCATTCAGTTATTAACAATGTTTATTCGTTTATAGAAAATATTTGCTTGTAATGTATGTTGATGGAAAAATGTATCATGTCTGATCGGCATATTAACAATTGTTATATAGAGCTAAACCTGGGCACACACTTTTGTAACCGGACACCGCTTGTTAGCAGCGGCAGCTCCGCTCCTTTTAATGCAGCTGCATTTAGCGCCTATATATGGTACAATAAGCTCTGGTTTACGGTTACATTATACAAATGTAACTTATAAGTATAGTTATACAGTTCTTAACTGTGTATATTCCGTCATGTCATTATCATGTATATTTAGTGTAGTGTAGGGGGATAGCATGTACAGTTTGTACAGTATAAAAACCATTAAGTCTATGCAATGTCCTCTGCCTTCCCCCCCCCCCCCCCCCCCCCCCTCACTCTCACTTTCTCACTGTGTGTGTGTGTGTGTGTGTGTGTGTGTGTGTGTGTGGCCACCAACTGGCAGCAGGAAGTGTGTAACTTTCAAAAATGTTAAATCACTGTCTTGTTTTCCCCCGATTTACTTCAAACTTCATCAGTATAATGACAAAACATGGCAGATATAGACATACGAATGGATTCCTGATATTTTAAATACTTTCTACTTTACAGTCATTAGCTCTGACCAACAGGAAGTCAGATATTTTGGTTTGAACGTGAATATTTGTATAATTCCTCTTAGCATGCTTGAAATTGCTTGAAACTCAACACACACATCAGAGATGTCCGTCAGTGGAAATGGGCAAAGCCTCAGAAATGGGTGTGTTGGAGGGGTGTTTATTACAACATAATCATGGTTTATGAAGACATTTCATGTGTCCCCGTAAATCAAAATAGCTTTAACAGCATACTAAACAATTTTTTAATAAAAATGTAAAAATGCAGAATGTTTTCTGTGATGGTAGGTTTAGGGGTAGTGTGTGTGTGTGTGCGATATGTAGGCTTAGGGGTAGTGTAGGGGGATAGAATGTACAGTTTGTACAGTATACAAACCATTAAGTCTATGGAATGCCATCTGCCTGTCTTTCCCCTTCCCCCTCTCTATCTGTGTGTGTGTGTGGGGGGGTCTCTCTCTCACCCTGTGAGTTTGTGTGTGTGTGTCTTTATCTCAGTCCTTCCCCTCCCCCTCACTCTCACTCTATCATTGTGTGTGTGTGTGTGTGTGTGTGTGTGTGTGTGTGTGTGTGTGTGTGTGTGTGTGTGTGTGTGTGTGTGTGTGACTTTCTCTCTTGATGATCATAATTTAACCCTTTCATATAGGCTATCACAAATAACTATCACTTGAAATAAAAACGTCATGTGATGTGTTTGCCAAGATCACGTATGATGCACATGTCTTTAAATTAATTATTTACTGATATAATATAAATGTATTAAAACATAAATTTCACATGATTTTATAAAAGTGGCTATTTATAATAAACTTCCATAAAATGTAGACACGCATCTTACTCTTACCTGACACTGATATTAAAATCATCTTTGCAGTTTCTGTGATTTGGCTCCATTTATACATTTTTTATTAAAAAAAAATTTATTGGACCACCCATATTGAAATGAAAGCATGTTTTATGGTGCATAAGATTGGTGCACAAACAGTAGCTAAGGTAGCTCAAAAACACATGAAGAGAAGTGTTAGAATAAAACAACATCAGCATTCGAATGGTATTCTGAACTCATTCCAATTTGACCTTTGACATAATCTGACATGAAATTCATATAAATTTAATTGATCTCATAGATGTGGCTGTTGTGGTTTGTGGTCATAGCAGCACCAACAGCTGCAGTTAATGTGGTGAATTCAGATGACTTTGACATAGACCTTTAATGTTTTCCCATTTTAAATGCCTATTGCCTGCCGTGCACAGTTAAACTGATGCCACCGGCGTGGCGGTGCCACCGGCTTGGGCCCGTCATCGCTGCTCGCAGCTTTAATTATTATTATTATTATTATTTTATCGACTTCTCGGGCACTTTTGGGGCCCTTACCATGCTCAAAAACTCTTGAAACTTTGCACACACATCGGAATGCGCGGCCATCAGAGCCGGGCTGAAGCTGGTACCCGGGCGTGGCAGGGGGGCTCGACAGCGCCCCCTAAAGTGGGGTCTGAAAACTTGGTCTATATATCAAACACACTTGCACGTACATGTATGAAACTCGGTACACATATAGACCTCATCGGGCCAAACAACTTTCGTGCTCTAAGTTACGTGTCAGCCCAACAGGAAGTGAGCTAATATGGGTTGTTCTGAAAACACATGCTCTGGAATTTAATATACTCCTCCGAGGCCATTGTTTCAATCAGTGCCAAACTCGGTCAGCATGAAGTCAAGACACAGAGGATGCTAAATTGCGAACGGATTTTTGATATCTTAAACGGTTTGGCCGTGGCGAAGCAACGAATTTATGGCGAGAAAAGGTAAACAGGAAGTGTGTAATAACTTGTGCAAACATTGACTGATTTGGATGAAACTTCAGCTGTGTGTTCGTTGTAAGAGGCCGATCACATGGATATGACTTTTGTGAGTCAAAGTTATAGCGCCACCAACTGGCAGCAGGAAGTGTGTCACTTTCAAAAATGCTTTGAATCACCATCTTATTTTCACACGATTGACTTCAAACTTCATCAGTATAATGTGAAAACATGACAGATAGAGACATATGAATGAATTCCTGATATTTCAAATAATGCTGCCATGGCAACATGTCAAAGTTTAATAATGTTTTTGACTGTTTGTGTGCCCTCCCCTCTATCACCAAAAGGGGGCAGTGTTGTATTATTTTTGAAACTCCCTTTCTCTCTCTCTCTCTCTCTGTGCTTGCTTATGTGATTTATGAGGACACAAATGTGTATGATGACATGGCTATTGGTATTACAACGTAGTGGTTAATGTGGACATGAACTATGACACTATATCACTACAGAACTCATTTTCTAAATCACATTTGAGTTACAATTCTTATCATCTGACAGCCGTGATTTCATGTACTCATTCAGACAGAACTCTTTTTTTAAAACAGAGGAGTGTGAGTGTGTTTTCTATACATGTGCTTTACAGAAGGTCATGTGCTGTGTTTGCAAAGATCACTTTTGACACATTTGTCTTTAAATTCATTATTTACTGACATAGTTCAAATTTATTTTTAAAAAAAATTCACATTATTTTCTACAAGTGTCTATTTATAAGTGTCTTTTTTTCACAGAAAGTTTTTGTTTGAACGTGAATATTTGTATAATTCAGGGTCTGAGTTTTTACGTTCTCCTCGTAGGTGATTTATTCAATCTCCACCAAACTCGGTCAACGTGAAACGGAAGCTTAACGCATTAAAAATATTTAACGCAAATAACACAGCGTCCGTTTTTATATCCATTTTTGCTTAGCGTTACATGATCACGCTCCTATTCATGTACATGCTTCCAAGCGCGACAAGACACAAGAGAGCGCGCTGTATGCCAGTGTCCTGTCTGTGTGTGTGTTAGTGTCCTGTCTGTGTGTGTGTGTGTGTGTGTGTGTGTGTGTCCTGTCTGTGTGTGTGTGTGTGTGTATGTGTATGTGTGTGTGTCAGTGTCCTGTCTGTGTGGATGCGTCTCATGTCAGCTATTCAAGGGACACTGACACACACACACACACACACACACACACACACACACACACACACACACACACACACACACACACACTCGATGCATAGATAGACTCGCGTCAGTTTCCTGCTCACATCGAGTTCTCTTTTGCCTAGGGTTGCCAACTCTCACGCATTTGGCGTGACACTCACGCTTTCAGGCTCTGTCTCACGCTCTCACGCTGCCCAACTTAATCTCACGCCAAATTGCCAAACCTGCTTTTGATATTAAACAATGTCTAAGCTTTTACATTTTTTAAAGTTTTAATGCGAAATTCAAACAATAAATAGCGTTTTGGCGCTAATATGGCATAACAGTTAAAGCCAGAGTGTTGAAAAACCATACGGAGTTGCGACATGCTCTATCATCTCCCGGCGGCGCGCGCAGTCGTGCTTCACAGAAATCTCAATACTTCTAGCGCTGTGTCAATACATTTGAATGGCTTGATACACAACAGCTCCACTTTACAGGGGTTTGCAGCAAGTTTTGGTAAACAGTACAGCATAGTGTGCATTGATTATTACATCAACCATACAGGATCGTTTTATAATGGAGAGTAATGCAACAATGTTAACATTAATGTTAATGTTTTTTATTGTACTTAGCCTTCAGGTATTCCATACTAATTGGTCATACTCATACTAATTGATGGTCAAATGTGACCATACACCTTAACTATTTTTCAATTAAATAAATGTTCTATATTTTAGTTCAATAATATTTATTGAATATTTTGAGGAGATCTTTTGGTACTAAATACTAGTTGTGCAATATTTATTGTCAATAATGACCACTTAAAATATTTTTCTTCTAATATTTGTATTATTTATATTACAATTAGTATAGTAATAAGGTTAAATTAGAGAATTATTTTTCAAAGAGGCAAATTAGAGTCATTTTGTGGAGTCAGCCTGTCATTAATGTTCATCAAAGATCAACGGGAACAGAGAAAATTGTAGCTTTAATGATGATTCATCTATATTTCATTTATTATTTATACAGTTAAGGAAGGTTTGATAACTATTACATTTCTGTATAACAGGGAAGGCCATGGGTAAATATAACATTTATTATTTTCATTTATTATTTATTTATTCCATTTATTATCATTTATTATTACTATACTCTCCTTGAAGTTTACTTCCCGCTACTTTTTCCCTCTTCCTCCCAACCGCGGCTGCAACTGTCTTCTTCTTCTTCGATAGTAGCCTAAGCCAGTGTTTCCCAACCTTTTTTCAGTCATTTTATCATACGTTACGCTAGGGGTGTAACGGTACAGATTGCTCACGGTTCGGTTTGTATCACGGTTTAAGGTTCACCGTTTCGGTACGGTTCAGTATTTGCTATGTTCAGGGAAAAAAGGACTACTGTCAAATAAAACAAAAGAAAATAATAAGAACAAATCATTTAAATACAAGCAGCAGCACAAATAAATACTATTGAGCAAAGATACTAATAAAATAAACTATGCTTTTCAGGTTTTTCAGGTACGTCTAACATTAGTTTTCAGGTACAGAAATTGATCAAATGTAAAATAACATTGCATATATGACTGTATAAATTAAAGATTAATCCTATTAAACTTACAAACGTTATTCAATCAAGAGCAGTGAGTGATGCCCTTGTCTTTTGTTTGACATTAAACAGACAGCAGTAAAGGCTACTGCCCCTTTAAGACCTCGGATATGCGTCGTCTTTTCTGGACTGTATAAAGCTTACTTAAGCCATATACAGACTATGTCTGCTAGAATACTCATCAATATGTTGACATACTTTTTGCGTGAGTTTGTCCATTCAAGAGCAAGACTTGAAAGAGAACTCAATATTTGCGCGCTGAGAGACGTGTGCGCGCTCTCGGATGAGTGCACGGAAAATTTTCTCACAGTGCGCGCGACTTCTCATTCGCGTCTTCTGGCACTAAACCAGATAGTTGCGTGTTCTGAGTTAACACAATCAGAACGTAAAAATACGGGATATTTTACGGGAAAATACTAAAACGGGAAGACAGCGGGAAAAGAGCTAAAATACGTGAGAAACCCGGAAAAAACGGGAGGGTTGACAGCTATGGTGTGTGTGTGTGTGTGTGTGTGTGTGTGTGCGATATGTAGGCTTAGGGGTAGTGTAGGGGGATAGAATGTACAGTTTGTACAGTATACAAACCATTAAGTCTATGGAATGCCATCTGCCTGTCTTTCCCCTTCCCCCTCTCTATCTGTGTGTGTGTGTGTGTGTGTGTGTGTGTGTGTGTGTGTGTGGGGGGGGTCTCTCTCTCACCCTGTGAGTTTGTGTGTGTGCCTTTCTCTCAGTCCTTCCCCTCCCCCTCACTCTCACTCTATCATTGTGTGTGTGTGTGTGTGTGTGTGACTTTCTCTCTTGATCATAATTTAACCCTTTCATATAGGCTATCACAAATAACTATCACTTGAAATAAAAACGTCATGTGATGTGTTTGCCAAGATCACGTATGATGCACATGTCTTTAAATTAATTATTTACTGATATAATATAAATGTATTAAAACATAAATTTCACATGATTTTATAAAAGTGGCTATTTATAATAAACTTCCATAAAATGTAGACACGCATCTTACTCTTACCTGACACTGATATTAAAATCATCTTTGCAGTTTCTGTGATTTGGCTCCATTTATACATTTTTTATTAAAAAAAATTTATTGGACCACCCATATTGAAATTAAAGCATGTTTTATGGTGCATAAGATTGGTGCACAAATGGTAGCTAAGGTAGCTCAAAAACACATGAAGAGAAGTGTTAGAATAAAACAACATCAGCATTCGAATGGTATTCTGAACTCATTCCAATTTGACCTTTGACATAATCTGACATGAAATTCATATAAATTTAATTGATCTCATAGATGTGGCTGTTGTGGTTTGTGGTCATAGCAGCACCAACTGCTGCAGTTAATGTGGTGAATTCAGATGACTTTGACATAGTCCTTTTATGTTTTCCCATTTTAAATGCCTATTGCCTGCCGTGCACAGTTAAACTGATGCCACCGGGGTGGCGGTGCCACCGGCTTGGGCCCGTCATCGCTGCTCGCAGCTTTAATTTGTTTTGTTTTTGTTATTGTGTTTTCGTCCAAACGACTTTAAGTTTCATATCTTAAGTTTGTATTTTTATACATTTTATTAATCAGAACTTTAATATATTTTTATGTTCCTCTGTTCTGTTGTGACAATAAAACAAACAAGTTTATTTTTAAACTGCATTTTCATATTATTTTAGAGAGGCTGAGTTATCATGAATAACTACAAATAACTAATGTAAGGGAAATCTGTTTAAGTGTTTTTTACGCGTTTCTGTTATTTTATTTATTTATTTATTTATTAATATATATCGGCTGATATATCGGAATATCGAATTTTTAAATGACCAAATATTTGTATCGGTATCGGCCTTAAAAATCCTTTATCGGTCGGGCTCTACCATTGAATATTGTATGGTATTTTCTTATGTTATACAGAAAAAAAATCACATTTTTGGTTTGAACTACCCCTTTAAAAACAAAAATTCAAGAGTTAACACCTAATTTATGCATGACACTGATACCTAGCCTATCTTTCATGAGGATCTCATTGAAATAACATTTAATTCAATTTCATTAGATCTATTAAGAAAGTTCATAACACATTTAAAGAGAAAAAGCTTTGTCCTTAATTCATGGGATCCAGGCTTTAAAGCTGTTTTGTTGAATTATCCTTTTTATTACCCTAATGACGTTTTAACTGAGTTTAACTGTAGGCCAGTTTCATTTAACAGTAAGATCATGGTAGTCACAGGTAAAACCATGCTCCTCATTAGCATGGGTATATGGTTTCTAAAACAAATAAATAATAATAAACTATTGAATTTGTAATTAAAAAAAATTGTAAACCTGTAAAAAATAGCCTCTATAAAAGTGATTTATATTCCGCAATATTTTATGTAAGAAATAATAGCAACATTTTTAATAAATACATTTCTTCCAAAACACCATATTTCTTTACTGTTAGTAGCTGCAAGATAAATTGTGGTTGTGCTAAAGTGGCACGTTTGTAGTTGTGTGTATTGCCGTTTTCCAATTTACCTCGTCATGTATGTAGGCAACATGCTCGCGGCTGTTTTCAGCTGATTCACCACAGAACCTGTAATGTTCCCATATCACACGATTGTATAAAACAAAATTTGGAGTCAAAGTGTCGTTCATCACTTCATAGAGCAGCAGAAACACAGCGTAGGTTCGTCAGCGGCAGCGCTGTGCCTTTTGCAGTTTCCCATGCGCTCAAATAATATATATTTTTTAAAATAGCGCCTAATATGGACACAGTCTATGAATATGGAAGAGCTCGGGAGGTCTCTCTTGCTTTGGCCTGTCAATTCAGAAAACAAACCAGGGCCACTGGCATGATGGGCCAGTCCGTGGCAAAAAATAAATAAATAACCTTATATCGGCCCCAAAGTGTGTCGGCCCACCGGGAAAATTACAGATTACCAGTCCAGCCCTGGACAAGAGTGAATGGATTTGCCTTAAAGGGACTTTAGTCCTGCCCCAAACTCCTGCTATTGGTCAAATGTCCAGAAGTTGACATGTCAGGCTGCTCAAACATATTGTTTTGAAAGCACTACAGTGTTTACAGTGGCTGGGACAATAAACCAACAAATGGATTGAGACTTAAATGATTAAATCCCATGATTTGCACAGTGCTTATGAGTGGGTCTGCATCTATAAATCAGCTTTATAAACAACACAGACGATTTTTTTCCCCTTCATGCTAGTCAATAAACGGAGTATATTTATTCAGTTGTTACGTGTTTTTGGTCTTATGTGGGCAATATTTACAGCTGCTTTGTATCTCCCTGGCAGTGGGCAGGCTCGCTGCGCTCTCTCCCAACCATTAGCCTTGCCACCAGCTGCTGATGAGAGGGAATTGGAAATGCTGGGTGGAAAGTGTGCGGGCCTTGCCAGCAGGAGGAAGTTGAAGGGTCCAGGTCCAGACTTGGGCACAGAGCAGAGAGGAAAGCTCTCAATGACCCACTCAGGAAGGATGCATGTCAGGAGCAGCCTGTAAAACTTCAGGGGTATGACATAAGTTAAAAGCAGCATATGGAAGCAGGTCCATGACATGGATTTTTTTATTGTTTAGTGTTCTATATATGCATCTGGCCGACACCTTCAAGATATACATTTTGTCAGTTCATGCATTCCCTGGGAATTGAACCCATGACTGCCGTTGCTAGCATCCAGCGGAGAGTTAACAACTGATCTTCTGTTGGTGTCCGTATGCATCTTCAGCGTCTTCGACACAACTCAAACTTGAAAAGGGTCATTCAGATAGCCGAAGGATGCCCATATATCTACTGTGGATGAAATGGGATGCAGATTAGGTCCAGTGTCCAGCTGTGTCAAATGAGCTTATATAACTTAACAGAAAGACTAAGGCTTTCATGTTTCTTGTACATTAAGGGATAAAGCAAGCCTAGCTGCATGGAATTATGCTGGTTTCAACATGACCAAGCCATTTTATGGATTTTAGCTGCATTTTGCAGATTATTTTAATGTCATTTAAGGAGTGAAAAGACGTTATGAAACTAATGGCTATGTTCGGAATATCGCCATTGATTTGACTCTTTTACTATTTCTGCTGGATCTAGTATCTATTATGCAATGCAATGCACTCAGTGTTCTGCCTTTATGGGTTTTTCAGTGGTTAATGCGTTAGTTCAGGCAGGCCATGTAATCAGCTGATTGGAAAAAATCCAACCCCACCCATATTAGCTGATCCAATTCCTATGCACTGAATTGGCAACTCTCAAACATGGCGCCTTACTTAAAGGTCCCATGGCATGGCATTTTTCTATTATTTTATAATGTTTCCTGAGGTGTACTTCTATTGTTAGCATGACTTTTACATCATAAAATGTCATAATTTAGAAATAAAAGGCATTTTTTCTATACTGATGTTTGCCCTGTGGCTGAATGCCCTGCTTCAAGAGGCGTGTCTGCTGTGAGACTTCAGTAAAAACGCCCACTGTTGTGATTGGCTGACATCTTTGCATTTTAAATGAGCGGAGGGGGCGTGGTTTAACGAGGTCTACGAGGCACGAGCAGGCACGAGCTGCTGCCAGAGAGACGGATGGACCTGAGTTCACTTCACATCAGTTCTCAGCATGTCTGAACTGTTGTAGTTACAGCATATACTTCAGGTTATTAGTCTATTTCTAGTCGGAGGGACTGTCACTCATGTCAGAAAGTTAGTAACTTTAGTAAATTATGGATCAGCGCTGACTGGAGACGCGAACCGTTTAGAACGATTCAGTCCGATTTGGTGAACTGATTCGGTTCACTAAAAAGAACTGGTTCAAAAGAAAGATCGTTCGCGAACTGGACATCACTAATGTACCAGAGACGGAGCCTAGCGATCGCTAACAAAGTTATTTATAGTAACTACTGAGTTATGAGAGCGCTGTCAGTCAGCGCGAGTTTATTGTGTTTGTATCTGAGAGTTCTGAATAAACACGAGTCCCAGTCACACCGAGTCCGTCTTCATCATTATTACCAACTTTGTAACATATGCAAAGTACCATTACAGCTGTCGAGATGAACGAGTTAAAAGTAAGTGTTGATAATAGCATTATTTTTAAAATAAAATAAAAGCGTCAGTGACGCGCATTGAGTACACAGCGCAAACAAAGACACAACAGCAGTAATCGAATGTAATCCAGTTTATTGTGGGGAAAGCTGGCTAGCCCAGATATGCTCACGCTTACCCCCCTTCTGCTTAATCTCACGCCGCGTTTGGTGCCTCCGCTGTGGGCCAGATGCAGTACTGGGGGTCGGGGATGTTGAAGGCCACCGGCCAGTGCAGCCCGAGCTTCGGCGTGTGTGAGGTTTATCTCTAAAGATGTTGAGCGGAAACTCATGACTGTATGCACATTTTAGAACCGATAGACGCGACGAGGACGTACAAAAACACTGACTCACAAGATAGAAAACACCGTTCTGTCGGGAGAGAGAGAAGCCGCTGAGTGTGCACGAATAATAAATAATTAGCTACACATCAGAAATCACTGATCACAGATCAGAAGGAACTGAAAAAAGACTTCTGTTTTCATTTGTACATCCAAACACTGAGAAACTGCCAGCGTTCACTCGTTCACAAGCAATGATCTCTCGAGCGTTTGCATGGACGTGCCAGATTCTCTGGGCGGAGGAAAGGGAGGTAACCGTTCCTGCTTGGACGTCAAACCAGGAGACTTCAGGATTGGCTCGTCTGGCCTGTCATTTTCTCAAAGGCAGAGAAAGACAGCCAGAACTCGGGTTTACACCGATCAACATTTCTATCCACTTGGGGACAATATTCAGGCTAGGGGAACTCATATTAATGTTGAAAAACCTCATAAAATGAAAATTTCATGCCATGGGACCTTTAAGTGTAGCTTCTAGGGATGCTCCGATTGATCGGCCGGAGATGGGTATCGGCTGATAATCATATTTTATGACTCGATCCGTACTTACTAAACTTGGCGGATCTCACGAACTGATCGCAATTTGATACTTGATGCTCTGAGAGAGAGATAAGCTACTTGTGCTGACTGACAGATAAATACTCGCGCTGTTTAATGCTTTGGAAATGTGGTGATCCTCAGTGCATTACTTACATTTCACAGGGATATTCTCCATCTGTAAATGTTAGAAAGTCATGCAAAAATGTCCATTTTGCTGTCAGGAGACGACGAGCCTTCTGCAAGGCTTCCGTGAGTGAGCAACGCCGCATGAACGCGCGCCAAATAGACGGAGCGCAATATAATAGAACGCAATAATTCTGACTATTATTTCTAAAATATTTGTTGTTGGACAATATATGTGCCATATATGTGGAATTTTAAACCTACAAGTAGGCCTAAGTATATTTTTATGAAAGTGATCATTATATTGGGGTAATCAAATATAATATGCTTTTGTTTTTATTTTCATTTTTAGTTTAGTGAATTAAAAAACAAAATGATAAATGCATGCTTACATTACATTCACTGTATTTGTTTATAGCCTTCAATATCAACATTGTTTTTAGGACATCATTGGGCAGGATGTGAAATAAAATTATTATTAAAATAAATACTGATTTTTTTTTTTTATCCAAATAGAAAAACGTAGAAAATTCCGGGATATATATACCGTGTATGATTTGGCCATATCGCCCAGCCCTATTAAGTATCCTGATATGCATAGTGTTATGTAGAAACCCCATTTAAAGGTAGCCTGGATGCCAGCTGAACTTAGCCCCGTCTACAGCATTTGAGGTCGGGCAGTTCGGTCTGGACTCGATCCGTTGGGGAGCAACTATGCCTGAACTGAAGCTGTTCGGACCAGTCAAATTGTCAGGGCGGGCTTTAGACGATGATGGACAGATGATAAACAGTAACGTAAGCATCCACGTCACCAAAGAGCACTTGGGTTTAATTTGTTCTAATCCTAAACGGAAAACTTGTTCGTATATGCATTCACCTTCACTATTTCTCTCAGAAATGATGATTGTGTTGGTAAGTAAGTACTCTGTGTATCCATAAATTCTTTTTTACACCACTGGCAAACATTGTTTACACTTATTTCTTCCAGCGTTTTCACAACAAAACCCGCCCAATTGCTACTCAAAACTAGCCCAAAACAAGGCCAATAGCGCACTGGGGGGTCCTCCGGAAAAAAAGGCATTTGGGGGGTAAAATATGTGTGTTTTTTTGGCTGGGTTGCCTGGGTTCCTGGGTCTAAATATCACATAATTAAGGTCGCTTCAACATGTGGACATGGA
Organism: Gobio gobio; assembly: GCF_949357685.1. NCBI lineage: Eukaryota > Metazoa > Chordata > Actinopteri > Cypriniformes > Gobionidae > Gobio > Gobio gobio. Next base: position 43,637,407 of record NC_137106.1, read on the forward strand.
AAAACAGCCCGCGGCAAAACCGCGGACTTGGCAACACTGTGTGTGCAGTTGAGTACTGTTGACATTTGACAACTAAAGTAATGCATCACTCCGTTGCTCTGATTGGTTGTAGGTCTATCCAATTGAGGTATTTCCTGGTTCGGTTGAGACACGCCCCATAATCACAGCCCAACAGAGCAGTATCAGACTCATTTTCTGACTAGAATTGAGTATGACAACGTCAGGCTAATTTAAAGGCATATTAAAATGTTCACTGTATAATGAATAATTTTTTTGATTATTTAATACCCTGTTAAAACAATAGTTACATTACATAATTAATTACCATAAAAATGTAACAAAAATATAATAAAGGCTTTAATGCTTGGGAGTTTGTTCGAATAATGAGTCAGAAAATGATATATACATGTTACATTTGAATATTATTTATCACATTGGAAATATGGAAGGACAGGTCGAGCACATTGTATTATGGCCAAGGTGTACTTTTTTTCCCTCAGTCCGCTCAATTTTTACAGACAGTGGCTTTGTGTTGAGTTTGAACCCTGACCGCTAGATGGCGGTGTTGTTATCTCTGAATGTAAACTGTGACACTGAAGTGCAAGGGTGTGCTGTTATCATTAGCATTAGCAAACCCGGCTCACTAGTTACCACCCATGGAAGACTATAGAATTATACCAGCTCGACTATTTTAACAATGTCTTTCCTACCTTTCTGGGCCTTTTAAAAGTGGTAATTACATTGCTGTCTATGGAGGGGTCAGAGAGCTCTCGGATTTCATGAAAAAAAAATCTTCATTTGTGTTCCGAAGACGAACGAAGGTCTTGCGGGTTTGGAACGACTTGAGGGTGAATATATTTTTTCCTAATTTGTTTTCATTTTTGGGTGAACTAACCCTTTAAGGGATAACCCCGATATGCTTTCTTTTTCGTTTGGGGTAAAAGAGAAATTGGAAATACCTTTGCAATGATATACTGTTAGCGATATCCTGGCGCATTCATCCAAAAGCCTCTCATATCTGTGTTTGCTATGTAAATATGTGCTGCACGCTTTCCTCTCGATAATGAAATAAACACACAACAAAAATGACAGTGGTGGGAAACAGCAGTTAAGAAAGCATCTGATCATAGCGATGTGGATTTGCTTGCACAAGCTCTGTGCATGGTATAAACAGTATTGACACAATACAGAACATGTTGTATGATGTATTGTACAGAGAAGTTGTATGATGTATTGCTAATTAGAACATAGATTGGCTCACAATGTGGCTGGTTTACCAGAACATTGATGACTGTTCGCAATTCCATTTTATGTGTACATTACCCTCTTCATGATACAGTGCATCCGGAAAGTATTCACTGCGCTTCACTTTTTCCACATTTTATGTTACAGCCCTATTCCAAAATGGATTAAATAAATTTTTTCCCTCAAAATTCTACAAACAATGCCCCATCATGTCAACTTGAAAGAAGTTTGTCTGAAATCTTTGCAAATTTATTTAAAGGTCCCATGGCATGAAATTTTCATTTTATGAGGTTGTTCAACATTAATATGAGTTCCCCTAGCCTGAATATTGTCCCCAAGTGGATAGAAATGTTGATCGGTGTAAACCCGAGTTCTGGCTGTCTTTCTCTGCCTTTGAGAAAATGACAGGCCAGACGAGCCAATCCTGAAGTCTCCTGGTTTGACGTCCAAGCAGGAACGGTTACCTCCCTTTCCTCCGCCCAGAGAATCTGGCACACCCATGCAAACGCTCGAGAGATCATTGCTTGTGAACGAGTGAACGCTGGCAGTTTCTCAGTGTTTGGATGTACAAATGAAAACAGAAGTCTTTTTTCAGTTCCTTCTGATCTGTGATCAGTGATTTCTGATGTGTAGCTAATTATTTATTATTCGTGCACACTCAGCGGCTTCTCTCTCTCCCGACAGAACGGTGTTTTCATGTTTTCTATCTTGTGAGTCAGTGTTTTTGTACGTCCTCGTCGCGTCTATCGGTTCTAAAATGTGCATACAGTCGTTTCTGCTCAACATCAGCAGACTCACATCTTTAGAGATAAACCTCACGTACGCCGAGGCTCGGGCTGCACTGACCGGTCGGCCTTCAACATCACCGACCCCCAGTACTGCATCTGGCCCACAGCAGAGGCGCCTTACGCGGCGCGAGATTAAGCAGAAGGGGGGTAAGCGTGAGCATATCCGGGCTAGGCTAGCCAGCTATCCCCACAATAAACTGGATTACATTCGATTACTGCTGTTGTGTCTTTGTTTGCGCTGTGTACTCAATGCACACTGACGCTTTTCATATGATAGGAACATATCTAAAAATAATGCTATTATCAACACATACTCGGAACTCGTTCATCTCGACAGCTGTAATGGTACTTTGCATATGTTACAAAGTTGGTCATAATGATGACGACGGACTCGGTGTGACTGGGACTCGTGTTTATTCAGAACTCTCAGATACAAACACAATAAACTCGCGCTGACTGACAGCGCTCTCATAACTCAGTAGTTACTATAAATAACTTTGTTAGCAATCGCTGAGCTCCGTCTCTGGTACATTAGTGATGTCCGGTTCGCGAACTAATCATTCTTTTGAACCGGTTCTTTTTAGTGAACTGAATCAGTTCACCAAATCGGACTGAATCGTTCTAAACGGTTCGCGTCTCCAGTCAGCGCTGATCCATAATTTACTAAAGTTACTAACTTTCTGACATGAGTGACAGTCCCTCCGACTAGAAATAGACTAATAACCTGAAGTATATGCTGTAACTACGACTGTTCACTGAACTGAGACTGACAGAACTGATGTGAAGTGAACTCAGGTCCATCCGTCTCTCTGGCAGCAGCTCGTGCCTGCTCGTGCCTCATAGACCTCGTTAAACCACGCCCCCTCCGCTCATTTCATATGCAAAGATGTAGGCCAATTACAACAGTGGGCGTTTTTACTGAAGTCTCACAGCAGACACGCCTCTTGAAACAGGGCAATCAGCCAGAGGGCAAACATCAGTATTGAAAAAATGCCTTTTATTTCTAAATTATGACATTTTATGATGTAAAAATCATACTAACAATACAAGTACACCTCAGGAAACATTATAAAATAATAGAAAAATGCCATGCCATGGGACCTGTAAAAAAAAAAATGAAAAAAAAAAATCACATGTAAATAATGCCGAGTTTTTCAAACTCATTGGATCACTGCTCTTTTCACACTGCATGACTATATGGGCCAGCATTCAGTTGCTGCTGTGTTCACTCTGCATGATGGATCGGCGACAGGGGGTTTCACATTGCATGACTTTACAAGAGGAAGAATAGCCGACAACTCTGTTTGTCCTGTCCGCAAACTACGTTTCACAAGCACACGCGAGAAGTGACAAGGAAGCAACGCGAGACCACACGTGCGTCAGACTGGAGTTCTCGTGCAAGACTGGAATTATTAAAAATATAGGCCACAGAAAGCTTGCGATCCAAATTGTCTGTGCGCTGATTTGCGGCAAAAGGAGAAAAAAAAAAAAGATTATGACATAGGGAGCAAGGATTGTGTTCTGCAAAGTGAGTTGGAGGTAAATAAATAATTTTGCAATGTGCGGCTGTTGCGGCTGGTCAAGCAAATGTTTGTGCTTTGTTTCTGTTTGATATAATTGTAAATATATCTATTAAAATACTGATATTCTGGTCCATAACTCCTCCCCGAACTTCCCGCTACCCTGTATCTTGCTCTCTCATTGGCTGTAGGTCATCGCCGATACCATTTTCAATCAAAACACATTTCACACAGCAGGATTTTGAATCGCTGACAGGTCCAGTATTCAGCATGCCAAATATCTCACAGGCGTCGCCGGCTCGTCTTTGATCATTCACACTGTGTGATTGTCACTCGCGTGAACGAGCAACGATTAGCCTATGATTTCGGCATTTGTCAGCGATTTCGCAAAACCCGTCTTCGACTCAAAATCAGGGCTAAAATCGGGCAGTGTAAACTCAGCATTAGTATTCACAGCCTATGCCATGGCACTCAAAATTGAGCTCAGGTGCATCCTGTTTCCACTGATCATCCTTGATGTTTCTACAACTTGATTGGAGTCCACCTGTGGTAAATTCAGTTGATTGGACATGATTTAGAAAGGCACACACCTGTCTATATAATGTCCCACAGTTAACAGTGCACGTCAGAGCACAAACCAAGAGTGTGTCTCAATCAGCTCCCTAGTTCAGTAGTCAGGGCACTGATCAGGGAATCAGTTACTGATTGAAACGCACCCAAAGTCATGAAGTCCCAGGAATTGTCTGTAGACCTCAGAGACAGGATTCTTTTGAGGCACTGGTAAGGGGAAGGGTACAGACAAATTTCTGCAGCATTGAAGGTCCCAATGAGCACAGTGGCCTCCATCATCCGTAAATGGAAGAAGTTTGGAACCACCAGAACTCTTCCTAGAGCTGGCCACCTGGCCAAACTGAGCGATTGGGGGAGAAGGGAGGTGTAGGTGACCAAGAACCCGATGGTCACTCTGAAAGAGCTCCAGCGTTTCTATGTGGAGAGTGGAAAACCTTCCAGAAGAACAACCATCTCTGCAGCATTCCACCAATCAGGCCTGTATGGTAAAGTGGCCAGATGGCACATGACAGCCCGCCTGGATGTTGCCAAAAGTTTTTCAGCGGCAGGAACTGGGAGACTAGTCAGGATCGAGGGATAGATGAATGCAGCGATGTACAGAGACATCCTTGATGAAAACCAGCTCCAGAGCGCTCTGGACCTCAGACTGGGGCGACGGTTCGTCTTCCAACAGGACAACTACCCTAAGCACACAGTCAAGATAACAAAGGAGTGGCTATGGGACAACTCTGTGAATGTCCTTGAGTGGCCCAGCCAGAGCCCAGACTTGAACCCAATTGAACATCTCTGGAGAGATCTGAAAATGGCACCGATGCTCCCCGTCCAACCTGATGGAGCTTGAGAGGTCCTGCAAAGCAGAAGAAACTGCCCAAAAATAGGTGTGCCAAGCTTGTAGCATCATACTCAAAGAGACTTGAGGCTGTAATTGGTGCCAAAGACTTCAACAAAGAATTGAGCAAAGGTTGCGAATACTTATGTACATGTGATTTTTTTATTGTATTTAAAAAAAAAAATTGCAAAGATTTTTTAAGAAAATAATGAATTGAATCAATTTTGAATAAACCTGTTACATAACAAAATGTGGAAAAAGTGAAGCGTTGTGAATACTTTCCGGATGCACTGTATGTTGTGGACTAACAATGAATCAACAGGTCACTCATATTTTTATTTTTGCCTTTCTTTCACAATTTCAGCTGATATTCTTTTTGATGGGGAATGTGTTGAGTGATTGTGGGACCCTGGTCTGGAGTCAGTACACAGCTGTTCCAAAGCCAGACATTGCCAGGTGACATTGGGGCAATGCCAAAAACAGTGGCCGTGAGTTTCATTGGCCCTGGCATTATGGGCAGTATTGTTTTAGGTGCATTGTGTGTCGGGACCCAGCCGGGAAGCAGCTGTGTCTGATGGATTTTTTCAGACCTGTTAGTTGGCAGAGAGGCGTAACCCCATCCAGACCCTTCACCAAGGGGCATCTTTGATCCTCACCCATATATTCCCATCTCCCCCTCTCTTCCTCTCCACCATCTTTCATCCCCTCATTTCTGATATCCAATATTTCCATTTGGCCTGTTGTTAAAGACTTCAGAAACATTTCCTCAAAGCTAGCACACTCCAAAAAATCCTCCAGAGAAAAGATATAGAAGTTTCCTGCTAGACAGAGAGACAATATCCATGGAAATGTGTGAGACACAGAATACTGGTATTTAATAAACTGTACAGATATTCTTCTCTTTTGATATTTAAAAGTGTTAAAGATGCCATATTATGCCCTTTTCTTGATTTTGTCTTGATTTTGTTTTTGGGGTTTACTACTATATATTTTCATGCTTACATGTAAAAAAAACCTCCTTATCGTTCACATATTTTACATTGTTACAGCACCTATCTTCCCAGTCAAACGCAGTGACTGCATTTCTCCACTGCATTGTAAGCCTAAGTAGATAATAGAGCCATTGGCACTAGAGCTCTGCAAGGGCCAAAAACTCCAGCCCTAACCCGGCCCCAGCCCGACTACGTCTGCAATTTTTCAGCCCTTTTTACCTTGCAGTAATCATCAGTCCACATACCTTTGGTCATTCCAACATTAACTGAACACATCACCTCTTTTATTTCTGCAACAATCTCTTCTTTTTTTATTGTTGCCTTTTCCTGGCATCTGCGAGGGATAGTCGTGGGATCAGGCAGCATCTTTTCAGCAGACAGGCGACCATAGGCTGCTTTGATGTTTATTAGTTCCTGGGTTTACTTTATAAATCCTCCTCCAGCCACAGGGTTTGAAATGAACTTTTTTACTTGGTAGCACTGGCACTCCCAAATTCAAAAAATTTGGAGCACCAGCAAAAATTTAGGAGCACCACAACTAAAATGTTTATATATTATTAGGGGTGTAACGATACACCTATGGTTCGGTTCATGTCCCGGTTTTGGCGCCACGGTTCGGTTCGGTTCTGTTTAGTGTGGAGCCATGGCTCATGGCGGGCACCAGCAATAAAACTAGATTCACTTTTCAATCAACTTCAATCAATCAAACTTTTAACTTAATATTAACAACAGCAATAATTGAACTTTATACATTGGCTTCACGTTTCCTTTAGAGCAGTTAGCATACCTGAGTAAACTCAAATGAAATAAATGTCTGCACTATAGACTAGTCAGAAATAATCTACTAATTTTACCATTTACCATGTAAAAAAAAAAAAAGCATTTATAAAAAACAAAAAATGTATATCATAAAAATTGATGACACAAGATAAGGGTGTGAACCTACACTGGTCTCACGGTTCGATTACGATTATCATGCCACTGATTCTGTTCAATTTGATATCACGATGCATCACAATGCACTGACGATGCACTGCATCCTCATGTATACAACTTTGTCAGTCCGTTAAATGAACTGAACCTTTAATTTGACCTGCTCAAAGAAGACACGCTTCTTGAATGTATCAAACAAAACTCAAGTCTGGGCACAGAAGACAACAGGAACATTTAGAACAAATACACAAAAGCCCGATATGACAGCGCTACTGAAGCACGCATCTCTTCATCAAGCCAGCGCACAAACTAACGCAAATAAAACCGAAAGCAAGTCGCAGGTGTTCAACACGATCGTCTTCATTAAAAGTAAAGAAACTAAATGATCTTACTAGTGCTGTTTGCTGCGCTCTCTCCTATTGCAGTCTTTGATTTCGAAATGAGCTGATGATCAATAAAATGCTGCTCATATCTGTTGTTTTCGGTGACGTGAAATCCAATAAATCTGCTTATAGTGCAGGAATTAAAGATGGGATTTATATCCGTTTTGCGGAGATACATTTATGTGCCCAAGTGTAAATAAAATCGTTTTGATAAATCAGATAGCTTTGTGGGTGTTTTCCAGGTCGTGCTTACCAGGTTGTTCATAAAAGCCGAAATGTGCCCAGATGTCGGCTTTTAAAGTAGTTGGAGCATTTTAATTACTTGCACTTGCGTCTCGCCTCCCTCTGCCATTGTATGCTACCGCGACAAAGCACGAATGTGACAAATGGCGTCAGAAAAGAATCAGTACATTATTATCGGTTATGGTCTATTACTGAACCGATACCGAATCGTCCTCGTCTGTATCGCGATACATCGGAAAAACGATTAATTTCGACACCCCATGACACACACATGTAATGTCCCACTTTGGTCTACTTAAAGGGGCACTGCGCAAGCCTCAACAGCGCAACCGTGTTACAGGCAGTAACATTATACATCAATCGCCACTTACACTAAATGAAATAAAATCAGAATCATTCTTGCGTTTTGGTGATTCCCTAGTTTTTTTTTTTAAAATCAGGATACTTGTCCGGTCGGCCAAGTAAAATTCTCTTTCCCTCGCCCCTTCAAAAATCCTCCTCTTCAGCTCTTTACATGTTGCGTGCTTGTTAGCTCCCTGTCACATGACAATGGAGCTCTGTGAAAGGGAGTGATTAACGGCTAATATAACCAACCTATAGTCTGCTTTAAAGTTTAGAGCGTAAAGATTAAGTTTAACTTGTTATTTATAGAACGGTGGACCGGTCACTGTATCAGCTTACAGCAGGCACATACTGTGCAGTACTAACTAGCGAACGTTTTGTAGAGAAATTAAATCAAGTCGCACCACAACAATTATTTGCACTCGCACAAATGCTCCCAAATATTTTTTATTCTGATTAAATATGCAACCAAAATGGTCGTAATCTCGAGCCTTGAGCCACCGTTTGTAATGGCCGTATGTCTTCGCAGCGGAAATCCACACACTTCTTGGTGACTTGGGATCTGGCATTAGGTGGCACTGGCTTTGAGAAGAACTCAGACATTGATAACTGTCTGCTTGTACTAGCAGAGTTAACTGTAGTGCAGCTGCGCTCGACATGCCGTTGTAGATGATACATTCCTGTTTTTATGCTGTCATGTGCAAGGACACATTTGCAGATTCTGCACATGACCAATTGGCTCATTGTTTGCCGTGGTAATCAAATCAAAACTCTTCCAAAATGCACTGAACGAACACCTCACAACAAATGACACACTACAAAGCTGAAAATCGGCCTAACCCAAAAAAGAGTCGCACGAGTCAGAATTCGGCGCGAAAATCGCACAGTGTATGTGTATGCCCAGCTTAAAGAAAGGTTTGACACAAACCGAAGAGCTTTTTTCTGTGTAGACTTCACTTCTGTGGAGGTTCACTATGGCTAAATGCGTACCAGAGAAATAGGCTATTAGCCTATAGGTGTTTATTTCAGAAATATGAATGTACCATCTGTCATGAAGATGAAGGAGATGAAGATGAGACAGGTTCAAATACAAAAAGTGGACATTTATTTTGACACCACTGAGAATGCCAGAGCCTGAGCACACAACGCTTACATTCTCTGTCTTTATCAGCTCACGTTCTGTTTAACAGTCCTAATATGTTATTAGTTATAACTATTATACAAAGAAAGAAGACAGTATATGAAAAGTATTAATGTTAGCGTTTGCCGTGTGGTTGATGTCCAATGTAACTAGCTGAGCAGAAATAGCTCCTTAGCATAAAGTAATATTTAAATAGTATTTTGCAGTTTAATATTGTCAGACACTAGTATATATTCGGCCAAAATATAAATTGTATTATTAGCTGTATACACTGTATAAAGTAAGCTATTGTAACGTAATGCTCTGAGACAGAAGGGTTGAGAATCCAAATGCAGCTTTAATGGAGGGTAATCCACAATCGTAAGTCAAAATACAGGCAAAAGGTCATACACAAGAAAGCAGTCCAAACAGGCAAACGAGGCAGGAGAGACAGGCAAATGGGTAATCCACGGAACAGGCAAGTAATCCAAAACCACGGACAAGAAACCAGGGAAAACGCTCAGAAATGCAGTATATACAGGGAGTGCAGAATTATTAGGCACTTGATTTTCTGATCATATTTTTTTTCCAGGCACATTTGACCAATTCCAAACCACAGTAATCCTAATAACTACTATTGATTTAGTATTTAATAATGTATAAGTGATATATAATTGTTCATGAAGGCTGGAAATGAAAAACACCTTATATTCAGGTGTGCAGAATTATTAGGCATGTTTTCTTTTACAGATAAATTGAGCCAAAAAAGAGATTTAACTCAGACTGAAAAGTCAAAAAGTATTAAATGCCCATGAGAAGGATGCAATACTAATGCAATACTAGACATTGCAGTTAAGGCATGACCATTGGACAGTGAAATGCTCGTTGGGTCAGCAGGATCTGACAAAAACAGGTGGTGAAGAAAAGACACCTGTTAACTGCAAAATAATTAAGAATTAAGGTGAAGAATTAAGGGTGAAACCATCAGGAACCCTTTAGTCTCCAGCGCCACCATTTTCCAAAGCTGCAACCTACCTGGAGTCTCCAGAAGTGCAAGGTGTCAGGATCTCAGAGACTTCAGTTAGGTAAAGAATCCTAAAAAATGACCCCCACTAGATAAGAATCACAAGCTGAAGTGTTGTAAAATACATGAAGAAGGTTTTTTTATAGGCTGGGGTAATGTGACACAAGTGCAAACAATGAGTGAAGATGAGTCCGGGCAAAGGATTATGGGTAATGTAGTTTATGATGTAGTGACAAGTCCGGGGTGGAGTGCCCTCGGGTGGTAATCAGGGGCACTCTCACTGGTGATTGTGACAGCTATATATGTGACCCTGGACCACAAAACTGGTCATGAGGGTACATTTTTTGAAATTGAAATGTAAACATAATCTGAAAGCTGAATAAATAAGCTTTCCTTTGATGTATGGTTAGTTAGGATAGGACAATATTTTGGCCAACATACAACTATTTGGAATCTGAGGGTGCAACAAAAATCTAAATATTGAGAAATTTGCCTTTAAAGTTGTCCAAAGGAAGTCCTTAGCTACACATATTACTAATAAAAATACATTGATATATTTATGGTAGGAAATGTATAAAATATCTTCATGGAACATGATCTTTATTTAATATCGTAATGATTTTTGGCATAAAAGAAAAATGGGCAATTTTGACCCTTACAATGTATTGTTGGCTATTGCCACAAATATACCCATGCAACTTATGACTAGTTTTGTGGTCCAGGGTCACATATGATATCCAACTTTATTTCCTACATACAGTTAATTCAAAGCAATATATATTTCAATATTTCAGTTGCAAAATGTAACTGTTTTATCACCCAGCTCTTTATATAAAGTTTGATATATAACTCTGTGCAACTTTATCCTCATACATACAGAATATGTTGTGTATAGCAAGGTATACTATATGGAAAATATATAGAAAATCGCCCAGCTGAGGCCAACTCTAATCTGCTAAATGCCACTATAAAGCATAAAGATATTTTGATTTTATAAACATTAACTTCATGATGATTTTTATGTAAAGCTGCTTTGAAAAGTTATTGTGAAGAGCACTACACAAGTACATTTAGACACAAACACAAAATGACTTGATTTGATGTATTCAATGATTCTTTCTCTAAATACTCCCAAAACCCTTTAGGTTTAAAGAAGACCTGATGTAGATCCCAGAGATTCCAGAGTACACCAGAGACGTATCAGAGTGAAATATTCTGAATGGGAGGGTGTTTGGTGATTCTTGATAAGAGGAAATACCTCAGAATTGGCTGTGATCACCATTTCCTGACAGGACTTTTCACCTCTGTCTGTGTGACTATTCCACTTTGGAATGTTTATGCGTTCCCCTAAACTTCACTAGTGTCATCTAATATACCAGGTTAATTGCTCAAATTCCTGACCATAATGGTGGCCAAAAAAGGGTGTAGAATTTAACAATCCTACTCCCGCTCCGAGGCAGGGGAGTGCGGTTTACCTGCACAGATCTTTACTAGCTGGTAGGGATGGGCGATATGGCCTAAAATCCATATTGCGATATACACTCACCTAAAGGATTATTAGGAACACCTGTTCAATTTCTCATTAATGCAATTATCTAATCAACCAATCACATGGCAGTTGCTTCAATGCATTTAGGGGTGTGGTCCTGGTCAAGACAATCTCCTGAACTCCAAACTGAATGTCAGAATGGGAAAGAAAGGTGATTTAAGCAATTTTGAGCGTGGCATGGTTGTTGGTGCCCGACGGGCCGGTCTGAGTATTTCACAATCTGCTCAGTTACTGGGATTTTCACGCACAACCATTTCTAGGGTTTACAAAAAATGGTGTGAAAAGGGAAAAACATCCAGTATGCGGCAGTCCTGTGGGCGAAAATGCCTTGTTGAAGCTAGAGGTCAGAGGAGAATGGGCCGACTGATTCAAGCTGATAGAAGAGCAACTTTGACTGAAATAACCACTCGTTACAACCGTGCAGGCAGGTAAATTCATTTAGATGGATAATAACGGGCTTGCTGCGATAGTCTGTGCTAACAGTGTTCAGGCATAACACCGGTTACATCACTTGCCTACCGTGGTACCACCCCACCATTATTTTTATATTTTATAGTAGTAAAAATCATTTTGTTCATTTAGAGAACAGATTAACTACAATTAAAAACTGAAAGTGCCGCATGAGCCTAACGAGAGTCGCAGCACAAACTGCAGCAGGAGTCAGATTTCATTCATCATGAGAGTGAGGAGGTGGAAGATTTGGTTTCAAAGCGAAATATAAAAGCGCCTATTTAAGGGAGTTTGTCATTGTACTGTTTTCTTGTTGTGTTTTTCATTAAAGGGATACTTCACAGCTGGAAAGATAAATGTGTATTTAAATTGGGTCATTTATGTAATAGAAATGTGAAATTATTTTAGAAGTTGGTGCCTTCTAGACTGAGAGAAGCCGGAAAATGTATTTTTGGCTCATGTGAATGAAAGACAACAACTCCCAGAATGCACTTGCTTCGCTGTCCTACGGGGCCACTCCCAGGCCAAGCCTACATCACTTGCCCAGCGCGGCACCGCCCCCATCGTCGTTTTCATTTTTATAGTAATAAAATAATTTAGTTCAGTTAGAGAACAGACACTACAATTAAAAACTGAACGTGTCTGCTCAATACAGCACGAGCCGAATGAGAGCAGCACAAACGCAGCAGGAGTCAGATTTCATTCATCAGAGAGTGAGGAGCTGACAGACCAGATGATCGCGGTTGATTTGATTTCGTTGCGAAATGCGCCTATTTAAGTGAGTTTGTCATTGTACCATTTTGTTGTTGTGTTTTTCATTAAGAATAATAGGCTAATGAAGCCACAATTCAAGCAACCCTCCCCCAAATTGGTGCTAATTCTAAATGGTAAATGGACTGCATTTATATAGCGTTTTCAACAGACCCATGGCCACCAAAGCGCTTTACATATTGCCTCACATTCATTCACCCATTCATTCACTCATTCATACACTGACGGTGGTGTGCGCCAAGCAAGGTTCCATCCAGCTAGTCAGGAGCAGCTGGGGTTAGCAGCTCCATGTCTTGCTCATGGACACCTCGACACTTGGTCAGGTGGAACCGGGGATAGAACCACCAACCTTCCGGTTAGTAGACAACCTACATGAACCACTGAGCCACTGCCGCCCCAAAACTAAAATGAGCATGGCCGCACGGGCAATCATTTACGGTCGCACTGTCATTCACGGTGCGTGTCCAGTCTGGCATGTTTTCAATTCATGCTTATGGAAGCTTAACTTTAATAGGAATTCATTGAAAACACTCGCTTTGCTCCGCACCACTCCATTATGAATGCCAGAGCAGCCGTGCGCATTTTACATTCTGTAAGTGAGATCCCAACCCCTAAGGGCGGGTTGAAAACATGCAGAACTAGCTCCTACTACTGACTGTAGTCTCTAGCTTCTGGCCAAAAAAAGCCTCTGATGATGCTAAATGACAATTTTTAAAAATATATTATATAAAAATACAGAAATCTCTCGTCTCAGGGGGACATAAGGGAGGGAAGAATAAACTACAGGGTTTCTACTGATACAAAGCTTAATGCTAATCGGTGAAGTAACCCTTTAAGAATAATAGGCTAATGAACCCACCATTCAAGCAACCCACAGCCGAATTGCCGCTAATTCAAAACCGGAAGTAAAATGCGCATGGCTGCACGGACATTCGTTCACGGCCGCTCAGTGCACAAGCACTGAAATGTGACGGTGAGGGAAAAGATTCTCACCGTCACATCCCTAACATTTTTATTCTATTATTCTATTTTCCACAATGTCAAACCAACGCAGCTTAACCCAAAATGCAAGCTCAGACATGCGCTTCTTCCATATAAGCTTGTGCAGTTATGCGCTCTAGACCGTGCCTTGCAGGGAACACTTAGGCTAAGAAGAAGCAAATATATTTATTAAGTTCAAGTACGAATTCAAGTTTCGAGGGGGATGCCAGCCAGGTGTGCGAGAAAGAGAAAAAAAAAAAAAAAAAAAAAAACTAAACCAAAATGTTTAATCGGATACTAACGCACTGAACGAATATTTGAATATTCTGGTCCAGCCCTAGTCATTTTCTTTTAGTATTTGGCATTTCTTCCACGTGGAGAAGAACTGTGGTGGAGGAAGTGGAGAACAGTAGTGTGACTCATCACTGTGGGCTTGATTTCAACAGATGTTTTACAGACCTTCCCCTTGCAGGGCTAATATTCCAGGCGCTCTGCTCTGCATGCCTCCCAGCTTTAGTAATCTCCTTAGAGGGGAGCCATTGCTGAAAAACAGGGCCTGGATGTTTCTTTCTCGCGCTCTCTCTCTCTCTCTCTCTCTCTCTCTTGCCATATTGTCTTTTGGCTCTAGCACAGGAATTTGGAATCATCACACTTCATTATATGGATCTCTGGAATACCTGATTGTGATTGGTTGTGTGTGGCATTGAGTGCTCAGTTATTGTGTAACCATTACAGATTATTGTGTAATGATTGCTCATCTTCGATAATTTTCCATAGCAGCATACCGATGCTACTTTCATATGCTACTCTTTTCATATCAACACTCATAAAAATAGATCTTCTTTTTATAATATAAAATGCAAAGTTCTGATCTCCTTTGATGTTTGATTTGATTATTAATAACATATCCCATCCTCCCCTCCTCAGTTCCCAGAATGTGGATTCTTTGGCCTGTACGATAAGATCTTGCTCTTCCGCCATGATCTGAACTCAGACAACATCCTCCAGCGGCTAACGTCGGCAGAGGATATCCATGAGGGAGATCTGATTGAGGTCGTCCTGTCTGGTGAGTTGTGCTTGCTGTGCCTTTAATAACATGCATTGTATAAGAAAAAATATTACTTTAAAATAACACCTACTCTATTACCATTCTAATAAATTGAATGTATAACATTCTTGTGCATTTAATTTACCATACACCTCCGTTCAAAAGTTTGGGGTCAGCACAATGTTGTTGTTTTTCTTTAAAGAAATTAATACTTGTATTCAGCAAGAACATATTCAATTTATCAAAATAAACAGTAAAGACATTTATAATGCTACAATAGATTTCAATTTCAGATAAACACTGTTCTTTTGAACTTTCTATTCATCAAATAATCCTAAATAAAATTATCATGATCTCCACAAAGATATTAAGCAACACAACTCTTTTCAATAATGATAATAAAAAGACATGTTTCTTGAGCATCAAATGAGCATATAAGGATGATTTCTGAAGGATCATGTGACACTAAAGACTGAAGTAATTACATTATTTCTTACAATTGTGAGTTTATATCTCACAATTCAGACTTTTCTCTAGGGCTGCAACTAACGATTTTGATAATCGATTAGTTGCCCAATATTTTTTTTTTTTTTTTTTTCGATTAATTGATTAATATGATAAAAAAAAAAGCATAATTTTTATTGACAAAACACACTATTCCACATCCTTCCCAATGCTGTCCTTCAAACATGTCAGCTGAGTGCTATGAAAACATACATAGTGAATATACCTTACAAATATTAACCATGGTTTTACAACGAATAAAAATAATAAATAAATAAAACAGGGTTATTGTAGTTATTCAATGGTAACCACAAATTAACCTTAGTTTTGCTTCAATCCATAGTTAACTATCATGGTTTTACTATCTAATAGAACCATGGTACATTTTCGTAAGGCTATATCTGTGCTATACATTATGTGCATAATACATAATAAGTTACTATGCAAAAGTGTGCCGGAACACACACACACACACACACACACACACACACACACACACACACACACACACACACACACACACACACACACACACTCGCTATGGACAAAGTAACCTGTTACTGTCATTTCTTTATCCTGTAGAAACATCTTACATTTATATTAAATTACACGCTGTGTTATCCCTTTACAGTTACTACTCTTATAAAATACGTGAATTACATGTTGACTTTTAAAACTAAATTTAGCGACAAACAGCAGATATTTCAGCTAAATTAATGTTTTTGCGCTGAATATTACATTTACATTTACATTTAGTCATTTAGCAGACGCTTTTATCCAAAGCGACTTACAAATGAGAGCAATAGAAGCAACTACAACAGTCAGAGGCTACAGTATGCAAGTGCTGTAACAAGTCTCAGTTAATCTAACACAGAACACACAGGATTTTTTTTTTTTTTTTTTTTTTTTTTTTAAATAAATTAGACAGACAGAAAAATGAATAGAATGTTAAGTGCTATTCTTGATTGGTCAGGTGCTGCTGGAAGAGATGCGTCTTTAGATGTTTTTTGAAAATGGCTACAGACTCGGCTGCTCGAATTGAGATAGGCAGGTCATTCCACCAGGTGGGGGCAGTCCAGGAAAAGGTCCGTGACAGTGATTTCATGCCTCTCTGGTATGGCACCACAAGGCGTCGTTCACTGGTAGAACGCAAACTCCTGGAGGGTGTGTATGTCTGAACAAGCGAGTTAAGGTAAATTGGTGCAGAGCCAGTGGTTGCTTTGAAGGCGAGTACCAGTGCCTTGAATTTGATGCGAGCGGCTATTGGTAGCCAGTGGAGTCTGATGAAGAGAGGCGTGACGTGCGCTCTCTTCGGCTCGTTAAAGATCACCCTCGCCGCTGCATTCTGGATCAGTTGCAAGGGTTTGATAGTGCATGCCGGAAGGCCTGCTAGAAGAGCATTACAGTAGTCCAGTCTGGAGAGAACAAGAGCTTGGACCAAGAGTTGTGTGGTCTGCTCAGATAGGAAGGCTCTAATCTTCCTAATGTTGTATAATGCAAATCTGCAGGACCGGGTTGTTGCAGTAATGTGGTCAGTGAATTTTAGCTGATCATCGATCACAACTCCAAGATTCCTGGCTGTCCTGGACGGAGTTATGGTTGATGATCCTAGCTGAATGGAGAGATTGTGATGAAGTGCTGGGTTGGCTGAGACCACAAGCAGTTCAGTCTTTGCAAGGTTGAGTTGCAGGTGATGCTCCTTCATCCAGGCAGAAATGTCTGTTAGGCAGGCAGCAATACGAACACCAACCGATGGATCATCTGGTTGAAATGAGAAGTAGAGTTGAGTGTCGTCTGCATAGCAGTGATAGGAAAAGCCATGTTTCTGAATGACCGATCCCAGCGATGACATGTAGATGGAGAAGAGAAGTGGTCCAAGCACTGAGCCCTGTGGAACTCCAGTGGCTAGATGATGTGACTTAGACACTTCACCTCTCCATGACACCCTGAAGGACCTACCTGAGAGGTAAGACTTGAGCCACTGGAGAGCAGTTCCTGAGATGCCCATCTTCATGAGAGTTGACAGGAGGATCTGGTGGTTAACTGTGTCAAAAGCAGCAGACAAATCCAGTAAGATAAGTACTGTGGATCTGGAAGCCGCTCTTGCCTGCCTCAGTGCCTCCGTAACTGAGAGCAGGGCAGTCTCAGTTGAGTGGCCGCTTTTGAAGCCTGATTGGTTGATATCCAGGAGGTTGTTCTGTTCAAGAAACGTAGAGAGCTGGTTAAAAACAACTCGCTCAAGTGTCTTTGCAATGAAAGGCAGAAGGGATACCGGTCTGTAGTTTTCTAAAAGTGCTGGGTTCATAGAGTGTTTCTTAAGCAGTGGGGTTACCCGAGCCTGCTTGAATGCTGTGGGGAAGGTCCCGGTGTGAAGAGAGGTGTTGACAATGTGAGTGAGTGCAGGAGTAACAGAAGAAGAAATGGCCTGAAGGAGGTGAGTGGGGATAGGGTCAAGCGGACAGGTAGTGGGGTGGTTGGAAAGGATGAGTTTGGAGACTTCAGCTTCAGAGAGCAGAGAAAAAGAGGGGAGTGTATGTGTTATGGTTGTTGAGATGTGCGTGTCGGTTTGTGGTGCGGAGAATTGGCTGCTGATGGAGGAGGTTTTTTGTGTGAAAAATGATGCAAAGTCATCAGCTGTAAGAGTTGATGAAGGAGGAGGGAGGGGGGGACAGAGGAGCGAAGAGAACGTTCTGAAGAGTGCACGAGAGTCAGAGCAGTTGTGTATTTTGTTGTGATAGTATGTAGTTTTAGCAGTGGAGACGTTACTAGAGAAAGAAGCGAGAAGAGACTGATACAGGGTCAGGTCAGTAGTGTTTTTAGTTTTGCGCCACTTCCTCTCTGCCGCCCGGAGCCCAGAGCGATGTTCGCGGAGAACATCAGACAGCCAGGGGGCAGAGGGAGTGGTGCGGGCTGGCCTGGATGTAAGGGGACAGAGGTTGTCTAAGCAAGATGTTAGAGTGGAGCAAAGAGTGTCAGTAGCACTGTTAGTGTCCAGTGCTGAGAACTGAGCAGGTGGAGGGAGTGAGGATGAAACCATAGTGGATAGACGGGAGGGAGAGAGTGAGCGTAGATTACGCCGAAAGGTAATCAGCGGAGGAGTGTGTGTTGTGTTAGGAGTTAGTAGGAGGTTAAGAGTGATGAGAAAGTGATCAGAGGTGTGTAAAGGAGTAACTAAAGTGACGTCTGTGGAGCAGTAGCGTGTGTAGATAAGATCAAGATGGTTACCTGATTTATGAGTAGCTGTAGTAGATACTCGCTTAAGATCAAATGAGGTCAGAAGAGTGGTGAAGTCTGCAGCCTGGGGTTTATCAAGGTGAATGTTGAAGTCACCGAGCAGTACCAAAGGAGTGCCATCCTCAGGGAAGTGAGAGAGTAACATATCCAATTCCTCCAGGAAGTTACCCAGTTGACCTGGAGGGCGATAAATAACTACAACATGGATTTTAGCAGGGTGAGTGACAGTGATTGAGTGCGATTCAAATGAGCAGTTGCCAGATAGAGAAGGAATGGGCTCAAATTTCCAATCCTTTGAGATGAGCAGACCAGTACCTCCGCCCCTCCCAATTTGGCGAGAGGTGTGTGAAAAAGAGAAATTATTTGAGAGGGCCGCAGGAGTGGCAGTGTCTTCTGGTTTGATCCAGGTTTCAGTTAGAGCCATGAGACTGAGATGTGAATGAGTGGAAATAGATGAAATAAAGTCTGCTTTGTTTACAGCAGACTGGCAATTCCAGAGACCAATTGGAATGGACATTAATGTAGCAGAGGAAATAGGTACACTACGCAGATTAGTAGGATTACGGCGTCTAAAATGTACAGAGCGTGATTTACGGGTGTGTGTGATAATAGTAGCGATTTGGAAGCACATAGTGAATACGGGTCAGAGAAACAAACAGATAACAACAAGCAAGACAAGCAAAACACAAAAGTGGACAAATTAGAAGGAAAGCTATACTCAAGTGCCTTGTCGGTGTCCTTGCTCGAGTGGAGTCGCGCAGAGTAGAGTCGATGGTCTTTACACTCTTTGGTCTTCACACGAGGAGGGCTTCACACGAGTACTACTCAATTTATACTCGTATTAAATGTCGTTATTGAATACAGCTGGCTACTCCCAGTGAAACGCGTTAGTTCGCACGAGGTCAAACAATAACAAACCAGACTACAACAAACAGCCAACTACAGCAAACAGACAGCGTTCTAAAGAACAGCTGAACTACAGATCAAATGAGGAAAATGTAAACAGAACTCACACACTAGCTGTTTTCCCTGATGTTCGATGCTTCTCTCTGACTCAAAGTAAACAATGAACGCTCTATATAGCACGCTGGCTTATGGCCACGCCCAGTGAAACGCGTTAGTTCGCACGAGGTCAAACAATAACAAACCAGACTACAACAAACAGCCAACTACAGCAAACAGACAGCGTTCTAAAGAACAGCTGAACTACAGATCAAATGAGGAAAATGTAAACAGAACTCACACACTAGCTGTTTTCCCTGATGTTCGATGCTTCTCTCTGACTCAAAGTAAACAATGAACGCTCTATATAGCACGCTGGCTTATGGCCACGCCCAGTGAAACGCGTTAGTTCGCACGAGGTCAAACAATAACAAACCAGACTACAACAAACAGCCAACTACAGCAAACAGACAGCGTTCTAAAGAACAGCTGAACTACAGATCAAATGAGGAAAATGTAAACAGAACTCACACACTAGCTGTTTTCCCTGATGTTCGATGCTTCTCTCTGACTCAAAGTAAACAATGAACGCTCTATATAGCACGCTGGCTTATGGCCACGCCCAGTGAAACGCGTTAGTTCGCACGAGGTCAAACAATAACAAACCAGACTACAACAAACAGCCAACTACAGCAAACAGACAGCGTTCTAAAGAACAGCTGAACTACAGATCAAATGAGGAAAATGTAAACAGAACTCACACACTAGCTGTTTTCCCTGATGTTCGATGCTTCTCTCTGACTCAAAGTAAACAATGAACGCTCTATATAGCACGCTGGCTTATGGCCACGCCCAGTGAAACGCGTTAGTTCGCACGAGGTCAAACAATAACAAACCAGACTACAACAAACAGCCAACTACAGCAAACAGACAGCGTTCTAAAGAACAGCTGAACTACAGATCAAATGAGGAAAATGTAAACAGAACTCACACACTAGCTGTTTTCCCTGATGTTCGATGCTTCTCTCTGACTCAAAGTAAACAATGAACGCTCTATATAGCACGCTGGCTTATGGCCACGCCCAGTGAAACGCGTTAGTTCGCACGAGGTCAAACAATAACAAACCAGACTACAACAAACAGCCAACTACAGCAAACAGACAGCGTTCTAAAGAACAGCTGAACTACAGATCAAATGAGGAAAATGTAAACAGAACTCACACACTAGCTGTTTTCCCTGATGTTCGATGCTTCTCTCTGACTCAAAGTAAACAATGAACGCTCTATATAGCACGCTGGCTTATGGCCACGCCCAGTGAAACGCGTTAGTTCGCACGAGGTCAAACAATAACAAACCAGACTACAACAAACAGCCAACTACAGCAAACAGACAGCGTTCTAAAGAACAGCTGAACTACAGATCAAATGAGGAAAATGTAAACAGAACTCACACACTAGCTGTTTTCCCTGATGTTCGATGCTTCTCTCTGACTCAAAGTAAACAATGAACGCTCTATATAGCACGCTGGCTTATGGCCACGCCCAGTGAAACGCGTTAGTTCGCACGAGGTCAAACAATAACAAACCAGACTACAACAAACAGCCAACTACAGCAAACAGACAGCGTTCTAAAGAACAGCTGAACTACAGATCAAATGAGGAAAATGTAAACAGAACTCACACACTAGCTGTTTTCCCTGATGTTCGATGCTTCTCTCTGACTCAAAGTAAACAATGAACGCTCTATATAGCACGCTGGCTTATGGCCACGCCCAGTGAAACGCGTTAGTTCGCACGAGGTCAAACAATAACAAACCAGACTACAACAAACAGCCAACTACAGCAAACAGACAGCGTTCTAAAGAACAGCTGAACTACAGATCAAATGAGGAAAATGTAAACAGAACTCACACACTAGCTGTTTTCCCTGATGTTCGATGCTTCTCTCTGACTCAAAGTAAACAATGAACGCTCTATATAGCACGCTGGCTTATGGCCACGCCCAGTGAAACGCGTTAGTTTGCACGAGGTCAAACAATAACAAACCAGACTACAACAAACAGCCAACTACAGCAAACAGACAGCGTTCTAAAGAACAGCTGAACTACAGATCAAATGAGGAAAATGTAAACAGAACTCACACACTAGCTGTTTTCCCTGATGTTCGATGCTTCTCTCTGACTCAAAGTAAACAATGAACGCTCTATATAGCACGCTGGCTTATGGCCACGCCCAGTGAAACGCGTTAGTTCGCACGAGGTCAAACAATAACAAACCAGACTACAACAAACAGCCAACTACAGCAAACAGACAGCGTTCTAAAGAACAGCTGAACTACAGATCAAATGAGGAAAATGTAAACAGAACTCACACACTAGCTGTTTTCCCTGATGTTCGATGCTTCTCTCTGACTCAAAGTAAACAATGAACGCTCTATATAGCACGCTGGCTTATGGCCACGCCCAGTGAAACGCGTTAGTTCGCACGAGGTCAAACAATAACAAACCAGACTACAACAAACAGCCAACTACAGCAAACAGACAGCGTTCTAAAGAACAGCTGAACTACAGATCAAATGAGGAAAATGTAAACAGAACTCACACACTAGCTGTTTTCCCTGATGTTCGATGCTTCTCTCTGACTCAAAGTAAACAATGAACGCTCTATATAGCACGCTGGCTTATGGCCACGCCCAGTGAAACGCGTTAGTTCGCACGAGGTCAAACAATAACAAACCAGACTACAACAAACAGCCAACTACAGCAAACAGACAGCGTTCTAAAGAACAGCTGAACTACAGATCAAATGAGGAAAATGTAAACAGAACTCACACACTAGCTGTTTTCCCTGATGTTCGATGCTTCTCTCTGACTCAAAGTAAACAATGAACGCTCTATATAGCACGCTGGCTTATGGCCACGCCCAGTGAAACGCGTTAGTTCGCATGAGGTCAAACAATAACAAACCAGACTACAACAAACAGCCAACTACAGCAAACAGACAGCGTTCTAAAGAACAGCTGAACTACAGATCAAATGAGGAAAATGTAAACAGAACTCACACACTAGCTGTTTTCCCTGATGTTCGATGCTTCTCTCTGACTCAAAGTAAACAATGAACGCTCTATATAGCACGCTGGCTTATGGCCACGCCCAGTGAAACGCGTTAGTTCGCACGAGGTCAAACAATAACAAACCAGACTACAACAAACAGCCAACTACAGCAAACAGACAGCGTTCTAAAGAACAGCTGAACTACAGATCAAATGAGGAAAATGTAAACAGAACTCACACACTAGCTGTTTTCCCTGATGTTCGATGCTTCTCTCTGACTCAAAGTAAACAATGAACGCTCTATATAGCACGCTGGCTTATGGCCACGCCCAGTGAAACGCGTTAGTTCGCACGAGGTCAAACAATAACAAACCAGACTACAACAAACAGCCAACTACAGCAAACAGACAGCGTTCTAAAGAACAGCTGAACTACAGATCAAATGAGGAAAATGTAAACAGAACTCACACACTAGCTGTTTTCCCTGATGTTCGATGCTTCTCTCTCTATTTTTTTACAATATTAATTGTCTCCCTCTCTACTGCGTTCTGTCTGTATGACCGACGCTCGTTCAGTGAAGTTTGAAGCTTAATGTCAGACTGACGCGCTTTCATGCAAAATGGAAAAACTGAATTACGTGAATTAGTAACATTTGCAGATAAAGATATAACCACTATTTTCTCTCTCTCTCTCTCTCTCTCTCTCTCTCTCTCTCTCTCTCTCTCTCTCTCTCTCTCTATCTATCTCTCTATCTATCTATCTATCTATCTATCTATCTATCTATCTATCTATCTATCTATCTATCTATCTATCTATCTATCTATCTATCTATCTATCTATCTATCTATCTATCTATCTATCTATCTATCTATCTATCTATCTATCTATCTATCTATCTATCTATCTATCTATAGTCAAGACAATATATGTCAATATGTCAAGACAATCTCCTGAACTCCAAACTGAATGTCAGAATGGGAAAGAAAGGTGATTTAAGCAATTTTGAGCGTGGCATGGTTGTTGGTGCCAGACAGACCGGTCTGAGTATTTCACAATCTGCTCAGTTACTGGGATTTTCACACACAACCATTTCTAGGGTTTACAAAGAATGGTGTGAAAAGGGAAAAACATCCAGTATGCGGCAGTCCTGTGGGCGAAAATGCTAGAGGTCAGAGGAGAATGGGCCGACTGATTCAAGCTGATAGAAGAGCAACTTTGCCTGAAATAACCACTTGTTACAACCGAGGTATGCAGCAAAGCATTTGTGAAGCCACAACACGCACAACGTTGAGGCGGATGGGCTACAACAGCAGAAGACCCCACCGGGTACCACTCATCTCCACTACAAATAGGAAAAAGAGGCTACAATTTGCACGAGCTCACCAAAATTGGACAGTTGAAGACTGGAAAAATGTTGCCTGGTCTGATGAGTCTCGATTTCTGTTGAGACATTCAGATGGTAGAGTCAAAATTTGGCGTAAACAGAATGAGAACATGGATCCATCATGCCTTGTTACCACTGTGCAGGCTGGTGGTGGTGGTGTAATGGTGTGGGGGATGTTTCTTGGCACACTTTAGACCCCTTAGTGCCAATTGGGCATCGTTTAAATGCCACGGCCTACCTGAGCATTGTTTCTGACCATGTCCATCCCTTTATGACCACCATGTACCTATCCTCTGATGGCTACTTCCAGCAGGATAATGCACCATGTCACAAAGCTCGAATCATTTCAAATTGGTTTCTTGAACATGACAATGAGTTCACTGTACTAAAATGGCCCCCACAGTCACCAGATCTCAACCCAATAGAGCATCTTTGGGATGTGGTGGAACAGGAGCTTCGTGCCCTGGATGTGCATCCCACAAATCTCCATCAACTGCAAGATGCTATCCTATCAATATGGGCCAACATTTCTAAAGAATGCTTTCAGCACCTTGTTGAATCAATGCCACGTAGAATTAAGGCAGTTCTGAAGGCGAAAGGGGGTCAAACACAGTGTTAGTATGGTGTTCCTAATAATCCTTTAGGTGAGTGTGTATATATATATATATATATATATATATATATATATATATATATATATATATATATATATATATATATATATATATATATATATATATATATATATATATATATATGTTTTGCGCTAGGACACACACACATCTGTTAAAGTGCATGACTATGGTATGTTAAATGCTAATGCATTAGCTTGAAGCTTAAAATAAAGAATTCTCATGTTTTTGGACAGCTTGGATAATTGTCCTTTCCTGCATAAGCTCACTCTGTTTCCGCTCCACTATTTTTAAATGCATTTTGTCCATAGAAATGTGTTATTCAGTGCTGTAATTTGGCACGACTGGTGGGAGTTGGTGGCAGACCCGACTAATCGATAATGAGAATCGTTGTCGATGATTTATGATTATTAGATTATTATTTTATCGACTAGTTGTTGCGGCCCTACTTTTCTCGCAATATCACGTTTATAAACTCAATAAAAACTCTGAATGAATTGTGAGTGAACTTATTTGTGATATATAAACTTGGAATTGGAATAAAATCTGAATTATGAGACAACTTGCATTAGCTTTTTAATTTTTTTTATTCTGTTGTAAAAACAAGCTTCCATATTCTTAAGAGATTTCTTTTAAAAGCATTAATTCTGCCAACCACAAACTTTTGAACTGTAGTGCATGGGCTTCAGAACCATTGTATGTGGGTGGGACAAGACCCACCAACTTTTTAAGACCAATGATATTGGACCCACTCACTTTTACCATCTAAAATTCTGTTCACCTACCTCTAACCAATAAACACTTTATTATTAAACACACGTTAGATGCTTTATTTCCACTTTTCAAATGTTGTCTTAATTTTTATTGAAAATAAATGCCTTTCCAATCTAAAATGTGAAGGGAAAAGGGAGTAGAGCAAGTCAGCAAAAGACGGATTCGAACCTCGGGTCGATTTGCGTCAAAACTTTCTGCCATGCGTCTTGCCCCTACACTATTGTCCCTGTAAATTATTTGGTGACTTTTGTAATTTTGTCTGTCCCAACCAGACGTTTAGTAAATGATGCAGGCTATTTGCACTTAATGTAAATTGCATCTACTCCAGTAAAAGTTTTGGGGGGACCCACCCACGTTTTTTTAGCTTCCGACGCCCATGCTGTAGTATATATATGTACAGTGCTGGGGAGCTATTTCATCAGAAGCAGTAGAATGGTGGAAAAAAAACTTCATTTTGGGCTTTGTATAGAGATAAACAAACCGGCTCTGGGAATAGAAATATAATTTAATTTCCATAGCAAAAGTAACAATCACACACAAAGAAGCAGATACTCACAGTAGCTTCCTTAGTTTGTTTTGTAGTGTAGCCAGAAATCCTACAGGTTATTTTCACTCGTTTTAATTTCTTTAAATTATGCAATGACTTATAGCTTTGCAGGCTGCAGCTGGTTACACTGATGGCCGTATATCGCTTGCATCTCTGCAAAACAGAACAGATGAGTTTCACTCTGTGATTAGATTGTCGGTTGTGGCACATGTGTGCCAGATGGAGGGGCCCATGTTAATCTAGTCAATGTGAACGTCAGGTGGTTTTCCTTCAAACGCCTGTTAACACAGGCAGGCCAATTCCCCTAAGACTACCTATCACAATCAGTTTTCTAATTTTACCACATGCTCAATGTACAGAGCCATGTGTTAAAAGATTTATGGTCAATCATGTTGGCTCAAGGGTTTTGTTTACTTGACAAGAACAAGTGACTTTGTCAGATACATTTATGTAATAAGTATGTTGCAGCCAGGACTATCCAGTTCTGCTGACTCTTAGTACAGTAGGTCTTCACCACTGAGGGTTTGAGCTCATCTCTGTTCCTGTGCAGAATGCTTTGCACATCCTGTGTAGGCCTGCTGTATGGAACTGATCTTCCTGTTGGCGGTGTGTTCACAGGGGAGTTGTAGAGCACACCTGCTCATCACATCCTCCTCACTCAGTGGCCAGTATTCCAAGCCAGTATGATAGACTATTCTGTGTAAAATTCCAAGCGGTCTCCCAGAACTCAGATTTTTATTCATGAAAGTTTTTCTGACGCAATGAGAATTACGGGCCGAGAATGATTTATAATCGTGCCGCATTGAACCAAGCTCAAGGGGAAATATAACAGGAACTCTTCCTATTACAACTTTGGAAAAGCAGCTCATGACTGCTGCTTTGTGTAGTATAAAGCCACATCGCTCTCTCTTTCTTTAGCGTTTATCCCGTATAGTAGTGGGGTCTGCTTCTCTGGATTGATGGCACCATTTGATGGGATCATCAGCTTGATCGGGGTGCAAACCGGTAAGCTTGAGGTCGTTGTGCAGCGTGTTGAGCCACTGCTGCTTCAGTCCTCCCTTTGGTCACTTTACGATGACTTCCAGCTGGAAGCCCATTTTGGCAAGTGAGGTATGGTCAGCGTGCAGGCCATGGCCGTACCCCCGAAGCCGGGCTTCATGTAGCTTGTCAAATATTAAGACAACACCATACTGTTGCCGAATGTCATCATTACAGACGTGGTGATGGTATGTGATGCCAGAGATCCATCGCAGTATTTTGGTTTCCATGACACAGAGGCGGCGTTCTACATCTTTCGTCACAGGCCAACACTCAGTGCCATAAAGAGCAACAGGACTAATGACAGTACGGTAGATCTTCGACTTGAGACGGTCACTGGTCTTCCTATCGCAAGCTGGTCGTCGTGCGCCACTTCAGTCAGGCAGCATTGACTCGCGCAGTGACTTCAAGGTTCAGACTTCTGTCAACTGCGATCATTGAGCCAAGATACTTGAATGTCTTGGTTCTTGGTAGGTCAGTGCAATAGATTGTACCCTGCTCGTTCGGGTCTGTCGTCATGTACTCTATCTTTTTAACATTGAGGTGTAGGCCTAAAGTTACCAGCCGATTGCTCCATGCCTGGTCATTCTGCTTGAGGCTGGCTAAACTTCAGCAACAAATATAACCATGTCCGCTTAAAGTGTTCATGGCACTGGCTGCACATATTTAAAAAAATAAAACATATGTTTTTGATAAAACGATTCAAACTCCTGATGTGTGAAATGTGTTCTGACTGAAAAATACATCGGCGATGACCTACAGCCAATGAGAGAGCAAGATACAGGGCAGCTGAAGGTTCAGGGATTTAGTTATAGAATATCAGTATTTTAATAGATATATTTACAATTATATCAAACAGAAACAAAGCACAAACATTTGCTTGACCAGCTGCAGAAGTAGCACATTGCAAAATTATTTATTTACCTCAAACTCTCTTTTCAGAACACAATCCTTGCTCCCTCTGTTTCCCCAACCATTTCCTCAGCCATAATCTTTTTTCTTTTCCTCCTTTTCGCTGCAAATCAACGCACAGACAATTTGGATCGCAAACTTTCTGCAGTTTTATAATTTTTAATAACAATTCCAGTCTTGCGCGAGAATCTCTCGTTGTTTACTTGTCACATCTCGTGTGTTTGGTATTAAAGCATAGTTTGCGCACCGGCATCAGTTGTCTGTGATTCTTCCTGTTTAAAGTCATGCTGTGTGAAACCTCCTGTCGCCGATCCATCATGCAGTGTGAAACCTCCTGTCGCCGATCCATTGTGCAGCGTGAACACAGTAGTGACTGAATGCTACCCCACATGCAGTCATGCAGTGTGAAAAGAGCAGTGATCCGACGAGTTTTTAGAATCATGCAGTCTGAACTCGACATAAGACGCATAAGCATGGGAAGCGAACCGACACGCTAGTCAAGCTCAGACAGTGCCTAGTATCCATCTGGCAAATCTTTGCTCTCTACCCAACCAAATGGACTTTCCTGAACAAATAAGGGCTTTTCAAGCTGCTCTGTGTTTCACGGAAACTTGGCTGAGTGGAGCCATTCCAGATACTGTGTTACATCTGCTGGTTCAGCTATTCAGAGTGGGTCAGGACATCGAATCAGCGGGGAAATCGCGTGGCGGTTGGACATGTTTCTAAATCAATGAAAAGTGGTGTACAGATGTAACCGCTTTTAAGAATATGTACCGTATTGTTCCGAATATAAGACGACCCTGAATTTAAGAGGACCTCCCCTTTTCAAGATGTATCTTTTAGAAAAAAGCTTTTTGAAGGCCAGCTTTTTGAAGGCTTTTAAAGAAAACGCTTTATTTGAAAAAAAAAATTCATATTGCATACATTTCATATAGAAATTTTTATTTCTTGGCTGCTTAATGAGAGTTGTTTGATCACTCCGCTGTGTTTATCAGTCCTGGGGAAAGCACTTGTTTTACACACGTATTTGGCGCTCTGTATTGTTGCGGGTATATTATTGACATGTAAAAGTCTAGACCCCGAATATAAGATGACCCCAAAAAAACATTGTCTTGTATTCGAAACAATAACTGTAAACCCTTCTACTTGCCACAGGAGTTTGCTTAGTTCACTGACGTAAGTGTGTTCATTCCACCGCAAACATGAGTGAGTGCAGCGCTGCAACGGGCTGATCTGGGGCCTCATTTATAAAACTTTGCGTAGGATTTGCGTCAGAAGTGGCGTACGGATGAAACATAGGACGTGCGTACGCACAGAAATATTCGGATTTATAAAACGTGAATAAAACGTTAATAAAAATGTGCGCACGCACATCCTACGCAGTTTTCCTGGGAAATAGGAAATAGTTCAGTGCAAATGTAATTTCTTGCAGCTTTCTGAATGGTTGAGACATACGTCATATGTTATTTTATCGAAAATAAAACAAACTAAAGGCATTTGCATGAATACCATGATTCCGTAGCTGATGAAGAAATTTTTACTATGAAAACAACTTTCCCCAGTGGACAATTAATACATCTATCTATCTATTTATCTATATATCTCCCTAATTATCTATCTATCTGTCTATCTAATTGCATCTATATCTGCTCCGCCAGACGGACACATTGACGAGAATATCAGTTTTGTACATTATTTCGTTCTGTTTACCATATTATTTATGAGGATGAATTGCATAACATGCCAATATTGTTGCAGAACATATTTCACTTTTCTTTTTCTTTTTTTGCATTTCTGTTGTAATTTTCGTTTGATTTTGTTTGTTTTACACTGCAG
Organism: Gobio gobio; assembly: GCF_949357685.1. Classification (NCBI taxonomy): domain Eukaryota; kingdom Metazoa; phylum Chordata; class Actinopteri; order Cypriniformes; family Gobionidae; genus Gobio; species Gobio gobio. The sequence goes on from NC_137106.1 coordinate 43,667,051, forward strand.
ATCGATCAAACGGGTGTTCGTGTAGGCTGTTAATTGTAATACTTGCTTTGTGAAGTCTTCAAGTTATTTATGAGAGGCAGTATTGCCATTTCTTTTACACAACGGTCTACAGTTTCACACAGTTTCACACACTTTCACGTGTTTCTTCCATCTGCCGGCGGTGTCGCCATTTCTCATTTCACCCGTTTTTGTGCGTACGCCTGGGTCAGAGCTTGCGTGAAGGACCGCACATTTTCCCGTCAAGTTTGCTTTTTATAAATACCAATTATTGCGTAGAGAGTGGCGTAGAGTTCTTTTGTGCGTACGCAACATTTATAAATGAGGCCCCAGATCACAGACACAGAGCAGCAACACCCGGACTCTCTTATTATTATTCTTGGTGACTTTAATCAAGCAAACCTCACCCTCAAACTGCCAGAATACGGACAATAGATTACATGCCCTACCAGAGGTGTGCTACACCACAGTAAAGGATGCATATCGCTCCGTTCCTAGAGCAGCTTTCGGACTGTCTGATCACTGTCTGATTCATCTTATGACCTGCAAGCAGAAACTGAAATCAGCTAAACCTGTAATAAGTACTGGTAAAAGATGGACTAATGAAACCGAGCGGGATTTACAATCCTGCTTCGCGTGCACTGATTGTAGTGTTTTGGACTCCAGATTCTGTCACATTATACATCAGTTTATGTGAGGATATGTGCATTTGTACCAGGACTTATTTACATACAACAACAACAAACCATGGTTCTCAGCGAAACTCTTTTCCAGGCCAAAGAAGATGCCTAAAGGAATGAGGACTAAATCTTGTACAATCAGGCCAAAAACACTAAAAAGATTAAAGTGGCTAAGGCTACTCTAAAAAGCTGGAAAACAGGTTTTCAGCCAATGACCCTCTGCCAGTGTAAACAAGAAGACACCATCCCCCAATTCTTTAGGGAATCAACAACTGGACGACGACCTGAATGATTTCTTGAAATCAGTTGAATATCCCAGTCTCACACCCCACACCCACTCTGACGGTCTCTCTGCAGAACCATCAACATCTCCAGCAACCCCCCCTGCACTTCAGATCAGTGAAGAGGATGTCTGTCTAAAAACATGTGCTGTCCATCTGACCTTCATCTTCTCGCAGATCTTCATCAGATCACTGTAGCTGTGCATTACTCCCACTCACCACCATGAACAGCACTGTGGCAGCAGTGGAGTCATTCAGGTACCTGGGCACCACCATCTCTCAGGACCTGAAGTGGGACAATGGTATTTGCTCTATTGCAAAAAAAGGCCCAGCAGAGGTTGTACTTCCTTTGCCAATTGAAGAAGTTCTACCTGCCACAGGTTTTGCTGATGCAGTTCTACTCTGTAGTCATAGATACTCCCTTTTCCACCAGCATGAACCAGGTGCTAGTTCAGAGCTGCTAGTGCCGGTTCAGAGTTGGTTCAACTGACGAGCCTTCTAAGAACCGGTTTGCCTTTCCACATGCTAGAGAGCCACCACAGAGCCAGTCTTATGTCACTGTATACGTCTCATCTTTCTCAGCAGCGCTAGCGAGGCAGCAGGAAACACAAACACACCAGGCTTGTTCGAGATGCATCAGCGCTGCACAGACCGATTGGCGCATGATATCAAAGTACCGCAAGAGTGATTCAAAAGCATAAGGAGTCGTGTGCTCTCGCTGTACTTTGATGTCATACGGCGATCGGTCTGCACAGCGCCGATGCATCTCGAACAAGCCTTCCATCAACAATCGAACGTTGAGTTACTATTGATGCACATGGCTTCGCGATCCTACATCGGCATTAAAACAGTGAATCCAATGCTTTTGTGCAGCTCACCGTAATTTGTATAGACTGAGATTACAATCGTGCAGCTATTAGCTCGATTAGCTGCTATTTAAAAAATGGTGGTCAAAAGTTTGTGTTCGTCTTGTTGGTCACAGTAACCCCAGCCCCTGCAAGCAGTTCTTACTTCTAGACCAGCAATGTTTTGGTGCTACTTAAGAACCACTTTTCCTGGTTCAGAGCTGGTGCTTTGGGTGTCGAAAGACAAAGAACCGATTTGAAACTAGGCTCTGGCTCCAACCAGCACTCAAACTGCCTTGGTGAAAAAGGGGTACGAGTCTGTCCTCTTCACTTCCAAAACTGTCTGGCTTGGCTCAGCAAGTAAATCAGACATCAGAAAACTACAGAGATGATGGTTTGGACTGCTTGGAGGATTGTTGGTGCGCCCCTGCCCACCCTCCAAGAACTGTATACATCCAGAGTGAGGAAAAGGAAATCACATCCAAGTCACTTTCTCTTTGAACTGTTGCCTGGCCAGCACTACAGAGCACTGAGAACCAGAAAAGCCAGGCACGAGAAAAGTTTCTTCCTCCAAGCAATCTACCTCATGAACAGATAAATGTTTTCCCCACTGTGCACTGATAAATATGTGCCCTACTTCTTTTTATTCTATTCCCTGTTAATTATATTCTACTCTGCTGTATATAGCACACCTGTACATACAAATTTGTATGTATTTATTTTTGTTTATATCTTATTCACATAAGTTTACACACACTGATCAGGCATAACATTATGACCACTGACAGGTGAAGTGAATAACACTGATTATCTCAGTCAGAATACACAGTGCATCGCAGTTTGTTGTGTATGAAGCTGCATAGCCGCAGACCAGTCAGGGTGCCCATGCTGACCCCTGTCCACTGCTGAAAGCACCAACAGTGGGCACGTAAGCATATCAACTGGACCACGGAGCAATGGAAGAAGGTGACCTGGTCTGATGAATCATGCTTTCTTTTACATCACGTGGATGACCGGGTGCGTGTGCGTCGCTTATCCGGTAAACACATGGCACCAAGATGCACATGGGAAGAAGGCAAGCCCCGGCGGAGGCAGTGTGATGCTTTGGGCAATGTTCTGCTGGGAAACCTTGGGTCCTGCCATCCATTTGGATGTTACTTTGACATGTACCTCCAACCTAAGCATTGATGCAGACATTATGGAAACGGTATTCCCTGGTGGCTGTGGCCTCTTTCAGCAGAATAATGTGCCCTGCTTCAGGAATGGTTTGAGGAGCACAACGAGGTGTTGACTTGGCCTCCAAATTGCCCAGTAATCATTACACCTATGGAGAGTCTCTGTGAACTGCATATTCAAGAATGTGTGTGTGCGTGTGTGTGTCAACGTGTGAGTTGAAAAATACAGTACAACATAACCTTGATGTTGGGTTTTGTGATGGAAAAAAAAGAAAAAAGAAAGATAAAAAACGTTTGCACCTTTTAAACTAGTACTACTACTACTACTAGTAGTAGTAGTAGCAGTAGCAGTAATCTGGTGGATTTTGTAGGCAGGTTATGACAGGATTTAGATTTTTTAAATGTACTATAAAGGGATAATTTTAATAATAATAAAGAAAATAATATTTGCTTGAATATTTAAATCTGTTGCATTTTGCAGGTAGTTTAAGACTTAAATATTGACTGCAAGGGAATACTAATATTTTTAATGTATTAAAAGCTATTACAATAAAGAAAAATGACATGTTTTTGGTGAGTTTAATGTAAAATGTGTTATTACATTATGAGCTCAAGATTTTTTATGAATATTTTATTTTTTATATTTTACATCATGAATATTTTATTACAATAATAATGTAATACTTATTACATTATGTGCAGTTATTACATTATGAGTTGCTGCAGGGACCAACACAATATTAAGGAGGTGATCATAATGTTACGCTTGATCAGTGTATATCTTATTCACATATCTTTATTCCTAATTTTTTACTATCTGTGTACTGTTGGTGTATCTGTGTACTGGAAGCTTCTTCTGTCACTAAAACAACACGTTGTGTGTGCAAACATACTCTTTCTGATTCTGATGTATTGAAATATGAAATATTAAAATATTGTTTAATATTATGAAACTTATGAGAAATGATTTGGATGGAACCAGTCTTCGGTCCAGATCTGGTTTAGACAAAACAGTGTGCCTTCACACACTGCCCCTCAATATTGTCTTGTCTTTCTCATCCCTGCTTCCATCGGCTGTGCTAATAAAACGCTCTGCATTTTTTTGTTGGCGGTCAGCTCAAAGGCAAAAGCTTGTTTTTGTTGCAGTAGGTGATGGTCGTGCTTCTGCTGAGAAGAAACAGGGTTTGTGGAGAGCAGCTCTGGTTTAGTGAACAGCAGGATGCCTATCACTGTGAGCTTTTGTCTGCGATAGTGTGTCGACAGGATCTGCTGTATTAGACATTGTTGTCCTACTTTGTGCTGTGTATTCAAGTGGAGTTTCAAACTGTTAGCTGTGTGTCTTGGTTCGATTTCAAGGTCAGCAGCAGAACAGATCACACTTTATTTGAGGAACTCCTGAAACCATTTCTAAGTAGGACTTTGAAAGAATTCTAAAAGACTGTGTGTATTGTTATTGAGTAAGAATTTAGAGTTTATTAACCGTGTTTGGATTTTTTGCCTGAAGACTAATAGATGAGTTTTGAGATGCCGGGTTGCTCATTTGTCATAATGTATGTAGTGTCTTCATGAATGCCTCATTATGAGCCTGTGTTCCAGTGCTCTGGACTGCTGCCTGCCATGTGATTCACTGCAAGCTCAAATGTTCTACTTTGTCTCTTTGATGTTCAAAAAGGAATGCACTCCTTTTTTTCACTACCCGGTTTGATTTGATCAAGTTTTAGATTCTTTGTTCCTTTTGTTTGTATCCTAACATCAGAGAAGGCCATAGTCAAAAAACACATTTGAAAATGTGGCCTTCTAATGGAGACAAACAGTGAATTGAAGAATTGTCATTGTACAAAGAAGAGTGACAAGAAAAAAATATCAGATCTGAATGATTTTCAAGATCTTTAGTTCCATTAACACTTTTGGAACATCTGCATTCTTCCGCCAATTTAAACAGTACGGCAAAATAAAATTTGCATAAAATATATTCATCAAATCTCATTTCGTCACCTTTTCGCGTGGAGTGCCTCAAGGATCTGACCTTGGTCCACTTTTATTTTTAGTCTACACACTTCGTCTGGGTCAGATCATCCGGCGCCATGGTTTTAATTTCCACAGTTACACTGACGATACACAAATCTATTTTACTGTACAGCCTAATTATGTTTTTCCTCCCTCTTTAACATTTTGCTTACACAATCTCAAAATATGGATGGCTCAAAATTACTTAAAGTTGAATACGAAAAAAAAATTCTGCTAGTTAGCCCTCAATCTCTTGATTCCTCTCAACTTGACTTCTCCATTAACTTTGTCGGTTCTGGTTCATCCGTCTTCCACTATACGCAACCTTGGTGTATTTGATTCTAGGTTATGTTTTGAACCCTATACACTGTAAAAAAATTTCAGGTCTTCAATTGAAAATTTTCTAGTGACTGATCACATCTAAATTGTTCAGTTGGCCAAATTGAATTTCTGTGAATTGATGCAATTTAATTAACAGAAATTCAATTTGGCCAACTAAAAAAATTTGATGTGATCAGTCAGTAGAAAATTTTCAATTGGAGACCTGATTTTTTTTTTTTTTACAGTGTATCAATACGCTTGTCAAGTCCTGTTTCTTCCATCTTCGCAATATTGTCCAGTTGAGACCCTCACTAAATTGCGAAGATGCTGAAACCGTTGTCCATTCTTTTATAACTTCACGTCTTGATTATTGCAACTCCTTGTTTTAAGGTTTACTCAAAAAAGTCCTAAATTGCTTGCAGCTAATTCAGAATTCAGCTGCTCGGGCCCTCACTTTTACCAAAAAATCAGCTCACATCACTTCTGTCTTACAGCAACTTGGCTCCCTGTTAGTAACCGCATTCAGTATAAGATTATTGTTCTAGTTTTAAAGGCTCGTATCTCTCTGAATTGATTCTCCCCTATGTCCCTGTCCGTACTCTGAGATCGAGCTCTGAAAATTTGCTTGCAGTTCCCAAATTCCATCTAGTGTGGGTGGTAGGGCTTTCACCACTTCAGCTTCTAAGCTCTGGAACAAACTACCACAAAACCTGTGTGTTGTCTCTTCACTCCAGACCTTTAAAACATCTCTCAAAACTCACTTATTCACATTATGTTTTGTTAATTCATTGTCTCAATTTTTCAGATCTATGCTTGCTTTTGTAACTTCTCTTGTATATTAACTATCTTTGTCTGTTCCAACAGGTTGATCATGTGTTGTATACTGACTGTATACTTGTATATGTGTTCATGTTTTCTATGAACTTAATGTAAAGCGTCCTTGGGTTCTTGAAAGGCACTATATAAATAAAAATTATTATTATTATTATTATCATTATTATATCCATCTTTTCAGGACTGCTTAAAGACACGAGTGATAAAAAAATTAATGGATACGAAAATAATGAAAGAGGCCGACGCCAACTACAATCTAATGGCACTGTGTTCAGGGGTATTTAATTATCATGCCATCGATTCGGTTCAATTCGATATCACAATGCATCAAGTCAACTTTATTTATATAGCGCTTTTTACAATGCAGATTTTTTCAAAGCAGCTTCACAGTGTTAAACATCACAATGCATCACAATGCAATTAAAGGCATCACAATGCATTGACGATGCACTGCATCCTCATGTATACAATTTTGTCAATAAATACAAGCAGTCAGATTAGGGATGAAACGGTATGGAAATTTAACATCACGATTATAGTGACCCAAATTATCACGGTTATTAATATTATCACGGTTTTGTTCAAACGAGATGAAAGTGTTCAAAAAGAACAGATACACACTTAAAACATTTCAACAAGTTTTATATTTGAAAATCAACAAACAGCAAATAACTAAAGCAGCTCTATGCACTTTTTTAAGCTAGATTCTATTCTGTGGGATTTCCTTCCTTATAATGGCCGTCGTCAATAGCAACGCATAAATAATAATAATTTGTCGTAAATATAATCTCTAATATTATCTCTGTAAATATATTCTCAAGCAATATTCTCATTAGTGTTCAGCAATGATGCATTTAAATCTAGCATATTTTGTGTAAGATACCCAAACAGTATCCTAGTGAAATAATGCATATCCATATTTCCATATGATTTGACAGTTTATTTTATTAAATATCAAAATGTGTGCATCTTACCTGACACCTAAATGATCACTTTACAGTCAGTTTTATGACTGTCATTCTCTTCAAATGCTAGTGAAGTTTGAAACGCGTATAACGTTACCAATGTTGTATGTAACTTTAGAGACGGTCCCTAAATTCGCCAGCGTTATGCCAGTCATATCAGATGCGCTGTGGTTCTGCTGTGTTTTTTTTAACCATTTCCGCTGCTGAAATAGAACAAAAACAGTCGACCTATGATGAGTGAATTTCTTGCGAACATCGCACGTTTATCTCTGCTTTCAGTGTAGATTTCAGTGAGAGCGGCGCGCGCTCTGAACCAAACTCCGGCTAATCTGAACGCCTCTGATTATGAGACATTGCATTCATAAACTCAATAGAAAAACGTGTAAGTGGTTATATTGCGCAACACGTTTATACAGATGGCTTTTGAGAAGACTATAATAAGTTTAACAGCCAGAGCGGCTAACGTTAGTGTGCAGCCGAAATAACGTTACACCCGCAAATGGCGGTTGTTAATGTCAAGCCCTGATTATTATCCCTTAAATGTCACCCTAGTCTTGTCTGAATTTGTTTGTTCGCTTCACGTTATTATTTCCCAGACGTAGTTTTGGTATTGAGGTCAAAGTCCACTTGCCTTGCGTTCGTAGTTTATTACAGCGACTTTCTGGCATGTTCTGCAGACAGGGTGACCATCTTCGATTAAGTTTCCCTCAGGACTTTTGTAAAAGCCAAAATATGACAACGCCTCAGATTTGGTCCTTTTAGAAATCTGAAAAAAGCTGTCACTGGCTTCTGCCATTTCTTCTCATTCAAAAAACAGCGGTGCGCCTGCGTCAGACTGACGCTGACTGGACAAGATTTACAGCGAGTTTTCACAATCGTGATAATCACACGCGGTTTTAATGATAATTACGATATTACTAACCGTCACTAAATGTTATCGTGGTTTATCATAAAATCGGTAATCGTTTCATCCCTAAGTCAGATATATGAACTGAACCTTTAATTTTACCTGCTTAAAGAAAACACGCTTCTTGAATGTATCAAACACAACTCAAGTCTGGGCACAGAAGACAACAGGAGCATTTAGAACAAATACACAAAAGTAAAAACTAAAAGCCACTTCAGGAGGTGGTCTGGGCTGCATTACAGTCAAAACTAAAGTCTAAATGCATCTGGTTGTTGAAACCACATATGTAAATTTAACACATCCCAACAATTCTAAAAAAAATTAACGTGTGAGAGCGTGTTATAGGCTATGTCATGTTATAGCCCGATATGACAGCGCTACTGCAGCACGCATCGCCGCAGCACGCATCAGGCCACGTCGATTCTCAGCACACAATCATCTTCATTAAAAGTAAAAAGTAAAAAAACGAAATGATCTTACTAGTGCTGTTTGCTGCGCTCTCTCCTATTGCAGTCTTTGATTTTGAAATTAGCTTGTGATCAGTAAAATGCAGCTCATATCTGTTGTTTTCGGTGACATGAACTCCATTAAATCTGCATATAGTGCAGGAATTAAAGATGGGATTTAGATGCTTTTTGCGGAGATACATTTATGTGCCCAAGTGTAAATTAAATCGTTTTGATAAATCAGATAGCTTTGATTTACACACAGCGTGTGTGTTCTCCAGGTCGTGCTTACCAGGTTGTTCATAAAAGCATAAATGTGCCCAGATGTCTGCTTTTAAAGTAGTTGGAGCATTTTTATTACTCATACTCGTGTCTTGCCTCCCTCTGCCATTGTATGCTACCGCGACACAGCACGTACCAGAGCATGTGAGCGAAGCGGAGCGGTGTGACGCTCAGCTCAATATTCCGCTCTATGCCAGCACGCTCCGCTCAATCGCTCAAGGCCCAAGTGAACACTCCGCTCATGAACCGCTCAGCTCACCAGTAAAAGAAATCCCGCTCAGATCCCGCTCCGACATGAAATGTATCTGTTGTAGGTTTAGGCCGGCTACACACTGGCTTCAGGCTTTCTGTTTGTAATTAATTTCTTGAATAAATGTATCAAATACAGAAGTATGATTATAAATAGGCAAGGAGTTCTTTTGGGGTGACAGTCTGTACTTTTTATTAATTTAAATGCATTAAATTAACTTTATCAATTAAAAAAATAGGTCTAGCCCTTTGGCAAACTAGCCTATAAAGTGCAATAGTAAGCCTACTCAATTATTAAGGTCCGTTTTTTTATTAATAATTTAACAAGTGGTTTAATAACCTGTCTTAACTTCAACAACAACAAAAAAATACATAAGCTACAATTTTAGGCTAATTCATATTGTGTGTTGGCTATAGCTTATTTTTAGTTTCACTAATATGATGATTACATAACGAATTAACAATTAGTTACCACCCATCAGCAGTTTTTTATAATTTTTTCCCTCATCTTAATTATAGATCTTGGCCACATTGTAATATCCGTTCCCTAGTTTTAATAAAATGAGAGAACGAATTAGTTCAACGTGGCCACGATTTACTTAACCAGGGAGAACGAATTAAGAAGTTGTGGGAACGAAAAGAGAAAACGAATTCTTAATTCATGGGAACTAAATTTTAATTTGCGGCCAATGGCCATGGTATATTTTTGTCTGCATGTCATGAGAGCAGGGCTATATGATAGACCTATCGTGCCTTACCTATTTATCTATTAATTTATTATCGAATGGTATATATAGCTCACCTTTTGCTGCACTGCCATGTTTGCCTAGCATATCTTCGTGCTTTCTGGCAATGTCCCGCTTTAGATTCCAATATCTTTGCTAACTCTCACAATCTCTCCACACGCCCTTTCAATTTCTTCTCCCTGCTCATTCTTAACTTAGATTTTTTTACTGTACATTTATGTATAAGGCTCGCAACTTCATTAAAACAATAGTTGAACTCCATAACCTATTGCTCCACTATTGCTTGGCTATTTCACAGATTCTAGATCTAGCAAATCACCAAAGGGCATTCTTTGTTGAGCGGGTTGAGCGAGCGGCACTGAGCGGACTGAGCGAGTTGAGCGGAATCTTCAGAAAGGCGCTCACCGCTCTAGAGAAAATATTCCCGCTCCGCTCTGCTCACATGCTCTGGCACGTACGCGACAAATGACGTCAGAAAATAATCAGTACATTATAATCGGTTATGGTCTATTACTAAACCGATACCAAATCGTCCTCATCTGCATCGCGATCAGAAGTTGATCAAAATGTATTTTAGACATATAAGACATGAGGAAAATAAAACTATTGGTTACCATCAGATAATTATGTGATAACCATGAGAAACACGATTATGAAACCAATGAATGCATGAACTCGCAATTCTGCAAAATGCCTTTTAAACTTTATAAAGCAGGTCCTAAAGCAAAACTTTGTAGAATAATTTCAGTTCAGGGTTCCCACTCATCCTGGAAATCCTGGAAAAATAAGGAACATTTTTCCAGCCCTGGAAAACACATGGAAAATGAGAGAAAACATAAAATGTCCTGGAATAATCTGAATGTCCTGGAAAATTATTTCTTTGTTAAAAATAAATGCTCTTGTTCATTTAAGAACAAACGGTTTAAAATTAGTCCGAACCAATTAACGCAATTAGCAGAAAGCACTATGTTCTGAACTACAAAAGTTCAGTAAACAAATGTATAAATATAATATGAATGCACTATAACATAATTTAAGATGATTATAGAAAGTGTGCTTTCCAAAAAAGAGAAGACAGTGAAGTACAATGACCGAATACAGTCAATAATATATAGTAAATTAAAACAAAATGAAAACATAAACTATAGGTTTAAAGACTTCTGTAATATATTACTTTAGGCCGTGAATCTGTGATCCTTGTCTTTTATTACCAATTAGAAATTTCCTGAAATAGTCCTGGAAAATGATCTCTGAAAAAGAGTGGGAAGTAGGAAGCCTGCATTTCTCAAAACTCATCAAAACGTCTTGAAACTTGTGACGATGAATGTCTGTATTCTCTTGGGAATGTTAGTTTTGGTATTCAGAACCGGCTGGTTTGGTTCCTCTCACTCTCCCGCCCTTCCACATTTGAATACTCCATACCAACGTTTTTTCTCAGGTGCATTTTGCACATGCATATACAGTTTTTTGGGGGTTTTTTTATGTAGGATTTGTTCAGCCAACACAGATTTTTCACTTCAACGTGATTGACTGGCTGAGCACAATTAAAAATATTCGGTGAATACAATTTTTATTTTTATTTTTTTTATTTTAATAAGCTATGATTAGTAGAATGCATCTTTTTGCATGAGGATAATTAATTGGAAGTAATTTATTGAGCCGATATGTAATTGTCAGTTTCCACAATTTTTCTAAATATTTTCTTGCTCATTTAAAAATAAAATATTTGGAAGATACATTTTGTAAATAAATGCTGTCATGTTATCCTGCATTTGGAGGCGGATGCCTAGTGCTTGGTGAGACAGTTCTCAGAGATAATTATACCTAACCATTTTGATGACAGACTTTTGCTCAGGCATTTCAGAATGACCAAACCAATTTAACATTGAAATTGCTCCCTGGATAGTCCAGTTATTCCGTCCTATCATGCCTCAGTTCCTACAGAAAAATGCATTATCATTGCTCTGTATAGGTTGGCCACAGTTGTGGGGGAAACTTTTGCTGTTTTCGATGGATTTATGCTGGAAACGTGTTTTGATCATAGTTTATGCGCATGTCTTCTTATTAGATACAAATGATATCCCCAGTTCACAGAAAAATAGGTGGATGGAAAAATAGCTTACATCTCACTTTCTATTGACTATGAAGATGAACGAACAATCAACTTTCCAGCATGTGATGCACTGTTTCATGCAATTAAAGGTTTGCTTAAAGGCAGCTTTGTGGTTTCTATGCCACTTCTGTGTGTTTGCAGTAGAAATTCACCTTTAGACCAAACAGTAAATAATGATAGAAATTATATTTATTTTTATTTTTTGTGGTAGCCATTCTTTTAAAATCCCATCCCTAACAAAATTACAAGCCACAAAAAAATTCAGCACACTTTCAAAAAACAACACTGGTCCAATATCATGACTCTAGAGTACTCTTCTGTACTCCAGAATAGATGTCAGATCACTCCCCTCCCATTCCATCAACATAACTACCAAATTAATTTGGATTGATGTCACATTAAAGTTTGTGGATTGCTGTGTGTCACGCTGACCTTACTGAATGTTTCACTCTTATGCCACAAAATGTAGGAACTCTGTCAAGTAAATAAATACACTGGGTGTGTATTTATAGTTTTCAACAATGGAAGAACAAGTTGCTTTTTTTTAGTTGCTCATAATTAGTGGTGCTTGCGTAGCAAGGCATCACTATTACTATCTCACCCAGGAACGGTTTATTAGTGGTGCTTGCCTGTAAAGGCGAAGCACACTATTACTATTCTGTGGGCTTATTATAGATTTATATAGTAACTTATTCTTCCGCGTGAATTTCGGCACGCTACTCCTCCCGCACCGTTTGTCACAGACCCATGAATGAGGTGTCAAATCGACCGGCTTATTCGGGAATGGTGTGCTATGACTTTTCTAAGGGATCGGGGGTACGGTGTTCGCCCCAGGGGTCAAAAAGTAGCCGAAAAAAATCCCATGCGCTTTGCATTGCGACCAACTTTGACCCCTCGTAGCTCCGAGCGAGGATTTCGTAGAAACTCGTGGGTCACCACATTTGAAGAGGCTGGCAGGCCCTGTCAGAACATACATCGCAATGGGGTGTGAGTTGTACCCCTGGGGTGCAGGAGCTGCCCAAATTTGCCCCATTGACTTATAATGGAGAAGGACGTCCCATTAAACTCGTGTTTCTCTTACTATGGGATTTTGTATTGACCATAGCTCTGGCTCACAGTGTCTCAGAGACAAGGGGGTGGCCTCAATTTACTCAGACAACCAATCACTATCTCAGGATGATTGTCAACCTATGAAGCCACACCCTAGCAACCATTTAGAGCTCCCTAGCAACTGATCCCATAGACTTCCATTGAAAGAGATCAAAGGGATATCTTTTGATAGAAGTGTCATAGAAACAGGTTTGTTTGACTCGGGGCATCAACAGCCAATCACAAATCACCTTCAAAACTTCCTAGCCATGCCCTAGCAACCATTATCAAGCAGCCTAGCAACCGTTTACCAAAACCTATATCTCTGCCTCAGAACATCATAGAGGCATGGGGGTTGGTTTATATCATTCATACTGACAAGCAGCCTTTGGAGTATTGTCATTGGATGCTGCCAAGCCACTCCATAGCAACCAAACAGAGTACCCTAGCAACCGTTTACCAAGACCTATATCTCTGCATCAGAACATCATAGAGGCACGGGGGTTGGTTTATATCATTCATACTGACAAGCAGCCTTTGTAGGATCATCATTGGGAGGTGCTAAATTTCGGGTGGCAAATTTTGCCACGGCAAGCACCACTCACATTTTCTTCAGGAAATGTACATTCTAGTTTTAAGGAATACCATCCACCTGTGACAGAAATCTTGGACACGGTTTCTTTCTGTCCATTAGATATACTGTGTGGTTTTATCAGAAACAAGAGATTGCACATTGTTTGCTAAACACCAAATATTTCCAGACCTTATACTTTAATTTTAGGAGTGCATTTTATGTCCTTGGCAGATGCCTTCTTACCGAACGACTGACAAGAAAATGCTCATGTTTTGTGTCTATCAGACTAAACCTCAGGCTCTGCCAAGTACAGTCACAGTGTGCGATTCACACTTAGAGCAGATGCATATTAATATAAAACCTCAAACTATTAAACAGCAACTGTAGAAACACATTTGTAGCAGAGTGTTGTTCCACAGGCTTACTTGTTGACTTTCTCATTGCACACATGAAGTGATATTCAATTTGTTCAGCCTCTGAATCATACCTCATGAATTATCTAAATGGATTCATTCCTGTCTGAGTCACATCAGTTAATCACGGACCTTGAATCAAACTAAAAGACAGCCTTGAGTAGTTTTGTCTATGGTTTTGCCTTCAGGAGATCAAACTGTTCATCTCCCATTGGGCTGTAGACTGCTGACTAAAAAAGAGTTGGACCAGTTGTTAAAAAGCACATAAAAGTAGTTTCTTTGTTCTTTGGATTATGAAACATGAGAACTGCTAGACTCTTAATTATGTGCTACTAATGCTGACAATTGCTTTTGTATGTTGTTCTTTTGTTTCTTTATTTTTTTAAATTTGTATTATTTTGTCCAGTGTTTTGTTGCATCATCCATTTTTTGCCTGAGTTGTCCTTTTAAGTTGCATTTTGATTCCAGCTCAAGCTACAGTGGAAGATTTCCAGATCCGACCTCATGCGCTTTACGTCCACTCCTACAAAGCGCCCACCTTCTGTGACTACTGCGGAGAGATGCTGTGGGGACTCGTCCGGCAGGGCCTCAAATGTGAAGGTAGCAGTCAGATAAGAAAATGTTCTGAAATATTTGCCTGAAAAAGTTACATTTTTGTTGAAGCATGTGAATGAAAAAAGAAAAAAAGTAATGATTGTGGTATTATTGTGTGTAGAATGTTGCAGTTATGATTCAGTTTGATCCTAGTATATTTTTATAGTATTTATTTCGCCACCATGGGTTACACAACAGTTAAAAGACACATGCAAATTGTAAATTAACCAAATCACATTTATTCATATTAAACATTGCAACAGTCATTTACTATAAGTTTGAAGTTTGACCAATTATACTGCTTTCATTCATTTACATATATATTATAAACTACGGATGCAAAATATTTATCGGACAGATACATTTTCGGGCGATATGGGTGAAAATTACGTAATTTTTATTGCTCCGATAAATAAATGAAATCTGATAACTAGATCTGATAAAGTACGCTTGCTGGTCAATCAGTCTGTTTTATACCCGAGATTCATCCGCTTTCCAAGTGCAAGTGACTGTGGCTCATTACGTCATCATCTGTGAACATGTCTTCGCTGGTCTGGAAGTTTTTCTCGGTAGCAGTGGAGGACAATGCTTGTTCAGCAAGGCTTCCGAGAGGAGGAAAAAGGCGTCAAGTTTTAACACAACAAATCTTATATCTCATTTGAAAGGTCATCATCGCAGCGAAGCGGTATTAAAGGAAAATAAAGCAGCCTCATCTACTGTGCCACGGAGTGTCAATGTCCCCATTTAGCAGGCATTTGAACATTTTACAAAAGTTTTCCAGAGACAGCAAAAAGGCTAAAGCCATTAATGACAAAGTAATAGAATTTATAGTTTTGTTGAGGATGCACTTTTTGTTGTTAATTTTTCCCCCAGAGGTTGACAAATGTCAATGCAAATGTCTTAAAGTCTCTATACCTTCCTCGTCCTCATGCACTAAAGGTTGAATAGATGCATTTCTTTATGAATGAAATACTTGAATATAAATTTGTTGTTAGTGAGTTAAGTGCAAAGAAACCATAGTTCTGTTAAACCCTTTCTGTTACTAAGTATTGAGGTGCCTTACACAAAAATAAAAACATTTGAAGAGTCAGGACTGATATTTGCCATTATAATTAGGCCAGAGCTACTAAAATATCAGTTTCATAAGTACATCTTATTACATCATATTAGTCAGAGTTCTCAAGTTAAGGCCCCCATATACTCACAGCAAAGTTTTTTTCTTTCTTCGTTTGGGGGTAAAAAAAACGTATACCTCAGCAGTGGTATACTGTTAGCGAACATCCCAACAGCAGTGTTTAAATGAATATGTAAATATGTACTGCACACTTTCCACTCAATAACAAAAAGTAAGCGCAATAAATATGAGAAAACAGCAGTTAAGAGAGCATCTGATCATAGTGATGTGGATGTTTGCACAAACTTTACAATTTAGCACTCCAGTCAAGTCGCGTCACATTGATTTATATAGCACTTTATATACAACTAATTGCTTTAATGCAAGCAACTTTACAGTATTAAACATAGAAGAACTAGTCTGGCTATCACCAGACCAAGCTCAATTTAAGATTGAACATTGGTCTGGGGAGTCTGCTCTGTATTTTCTACTGCACAAGAGGCGTGATCAACAAGCATAATTCAAATGACTCTGTACGCAATTGGATAGTCCTTCAACCAATCAGACCACAAGAGGCGTGATAAAAAAAGCATAATTCAAATGACTGTATGCAATTGGATAGTCCTTCAACCAATCAGACCACAAGAGACGTGATCAACAGGCATCGGTCCATCCCTTCTCTATCTGTCATCGTGTTAAACCCGCCAATAGCGTGCCAGGTGTATAGCCAGTCTGTGATTGGTTCCCGCATAAGTGTAACAGAAGCAGAAGAAATGAATGTACAGGTTTCACCTGACCTCAGGGGACTGAACAAAAGAAATGACCATGATTAAAAAGTTCCACATCTACATATTATCACCACGGACGAATCGTAGTTTGAAGGTGTTTACTAGCCGGAGCGAACCTTTCCGGAAATTTCGCTATGCCAAGCTGTTAAGAACTCCCGAAACTAACTTTGTTTTGGCCTGGTTTTGTTCTTTGATTTAGCTTGAACTATATCTGGGTTTTTAGGTGAAACATCTTGTTTTCGGTCCATGTTCGTATGAATTGAAGTGCAAAGTCTAGTGTGACTGCAGCTTTATTAATAATAATCACTTTACAGAACATAACTCAATAAAACCAGGTGTTCAGGAAAAACCAACTAGGTAATAAGCACAATGGAGACTTTGCCCTCTGCCACATAGATTTTTGCCTCCATCTCCCAGATCATTACTACCTACCATTGTTGTGAAAAGAAGAAACATTTAGAAAGGATTTAGTAATCCAGTCTTTGTTTGTTGAGGGTTGCCCCGCATAAGCTGAACGAGTGATCTGGGTGTCTGATCTCCCTGATACTCTTGTGTCTGAATGGGAGTGAATCCCTGCATCCATATTCCAACTCATGGAAAAACAAAGAAGAGTAAATGCTATTTTAGCAGCAATTGGATGATTGGTGCTTTTTGCCTGTTTAAGTGTGACACATGTTTGTCATTTTGCATTTTGTTATTAACATCAACAAAAATGATATTCTTTTCAATTAACATTATTTTGAGTTGAGGATATTTACATAACGAAATATTGACAGTTCAAAAGACAGCAACAAAAGAACAAGTGATCTGAATCAAAGGATTCTTCTGGTTCAGAGTGTTCTTATTGAGTCTGGCACAAATGCTGGAATCTGCGTTAAAGATCTCTGATCGAGTCTGACTGGAGGCGATGGATTCAGGCGTGTGCTGCTGTGATGTGTCAGTGGTGCCATCAGTCTGGCTTTGAAGTTGAAATCAGGGGCTGTTTGAATGGAACCCAGTGTTTCTGCCAAGCGCTGGATGTGACATTCAAAAGCTGCATGAAGATTATGGGCTCCAGTTGTTAGAAGCCACACTGATGGATACAAGCTGTTCAAATGTAGAGGCATGCTAAAACACTTTACGCTTCAGACTGTTGTGAAAAAAAAAAAAAAAACTCATGAAGTTTAGATCTAAAATCCCCACCCAGTCCTCAGGAGATTCATTTGGTTTCTCAGGAGGATCTAAACATGCTTAAGTGCCCATAGGTCGGTAAGATTAAAAAGAGAAGGGGAGCCCTCTGCTGGAGTTTAAGAGTAAAGGTCTGTCCTTAAACCTTATAGTCGCTTTTTATCTACTTTACCTTATATCTGAACCCTAACCATATTCCTGATCTTGTTTTAATAAACCAGATCTCAGGCTTACTTCTGACTCTAATCCTGAACACTAAAGCTTTCCTTGTGGATTTTTAGGATGTGGCCTGAACTATCACAAGCGATGCGCTTTTAAGATCCCTAACAACTGTAGCGGCGTAAGGAAGAGACGTCTTTCCAATCAGTCTCTGCCCGGCCCTTCGCTGTCTGTTCCTCGTCCTGCACCAGCTGAGCATGCTGTCGTGGGTCTAGAGGAGGTGAGGAAAGAATTTTTCGACATCTGACTGACTTTATTAATTAATTTGATGGTTTACATCAACCTGATTTACCAAATGTTAACCAAAAATGTATTTAGTTAAGAATATTGAGTTTGTTCTGAGAAAATGTCTAGTGTATTTTTTTTTACACTAGACATACATACTACTTGGTTTGATATTTTGTGTAGTGGAATGCGTACATATAAATTTGACGCAAGTATCCAAATACCTTTTATGCTTTTACCTGTGATTTTTATATTGCTAGTTCAATTTAACACCGTTTTGTGACAAAATGGGATGCAAGATATGCATTGTCATAGAGCAATGGCCTTGCATCAACCCAAACCCAAACATGGCTAGGACATTATGTCCCTTTTAGTTGTCTCAAAATATCCCCCTTAGACACTTTATTTTCCCTTTTAATGTTATGCTTATTTTATTTAAAATAAACACCTCTTGAGGCCTGACACTGTATTTTGTATTATTTTATTTAAAACATGGGTACAGTGTGAAATATAACAAAATCAGTCTGACAGCAGTTCAGACCTAATGAAAAATTTTCCACGCAAGTGCATGAATGCATAGAAAGCAAAAGAAAAATTGTACCTTGTTTATTTTACCTTGTTTTTAAATAGAATTAAGGGGAATCAGATCAAGAATTTTCTGCTTTCTCCCTGTTTTGTGGAGATCAGTCTCAAAAATCATCTATGCCTGCAAAATCGTCTATGGTTGAACAGGTTTTATTTTAACTAAGTGGTCAGTTTCGAAACAGTCTTGAGAAGAACGCAATAAAGTTCTCAGTTCCCTATTTATTTACAGTAATGAACCTGAGCTGTAATTCCAAAATGCTGTCACTGTATTGTGTGCTGTGAAAAACAAATAGTAAAGATAATTTCCACTGTGTTAACGTGCATATACTGTAGACGAAAGGCTGCTGAACTATGTATTCTTGAATGTAAATCTACAATGACTGCTCTGCCGTTATGATGTTTGAGTTTTTTAAATGTTTTCAAAAGAAGTCTCTATGCTCACCAAGGCTGCATCAAAATACAGTGAAATAGTAATATTGTGACATTTTATTAGTTTAAAATAATGACTAGGGCTGGGTGAAAAATACTGATTCCTTGATTTTAATCGGTTCTTATTTTTACGAACAGGTATCGATTCTTAAATCCATAGAATCGATTAGTCATCCTGTTTTCAGTCCATGAATGAACGGAACATAGTAGAGTGCCTCCCATCCAATAAATCGCAATAATCTTTGTTCTTTTTTTATTTGATATGAAACAAAGTGTCATTTCAAATTACGTCCATTTTATTATGAAATTCAAAAAATAAATACAGTTTTGGCACTATTTAATGTGGCGTGACAGATCGCTGCAGCGCAGCTCAGGAGCCCACGCATGAACTGATCATCTCCTCCCCTTTAATACCAGTTGCAACGCAAAATAAACATGAAAGAACATCTGATGGTATGTTTAAAGATACAGTACAACTTAACGAAATCTGTATCACGTCACATGTAATCACTCAATCAGTGTTTCAACCGCGGAAAGACGTCAGTAAAACAACTTGTAAACAATGTCACCTCAGAAAAAATATATCCAGTGTATAATATTTAATGCATGTTTGAATAAATCAGTAAAGTTTTTTTTAAATCCACCATTTAATTGTTTATATTTAAATATGAATATATATATATACTCCTCCATGGACTGCCACTTTAACGTGGTGGAGGGGTTTGAGTACCCGAATGACCCTAGGAGCTGTGTTGTCCGGGGCTATATGCCCCTGGTAGGGTCTCCCAAGGCAAACAGGTCCTAGGTGACGGGTCAGACTAAGAGCAGTTCAAAAACCCCTTATGATGACAAAAAGAAGGAGGACCGTGACGTCGCCCGGTATGGCGCAGCCGGGGCCCCACCCTGGAGCCAGGCCTGGGGTTGGGGCTCGTATGCGAGCGCCTGGTGGCCGGGCCTTCCCCCACGGGGTCCGGCCGAGCTCAGCCCGAAGGAGCGACGTGGGGACACCTTCCCGTGGGCCCACCACTCACGGGAGGGACCGTAAGGGGCCGGTGCAAAGCGAATCGGGCGGCAGTCGAAGGCGGGGGCCTAGACGACCCGATCCCTGGACACGGAAACTGGCTCTTGGGACATGGAATGTCACCTCGCTGGCGGGGAAAGAGCCTGAGCTTGTGCGTGAGGTTGAGAGGTTCCGACTAGAGATAGTCGGAATCACCTCCACGCATGGCTTGGGCTCTGGAACCACACTCCTCGAGAGGGGATGGACTCTTTACCACTCTGGAGTTGCCCATGGTGAGAGGCGGCGGGCTGGTGTGGGTTTGCTTATAGCCCCCCAGCTCTGCTGCCATGTGTTGGAGTTTACCCCGGTGAACGAGAGGGTCGTTTCCCTGCGGCTTCGGCTCGGGGATAGGTCTCTCACTGTTGTGTGTGCCTACGGGCCGAACGGCAGTGCAGAGTACCCGACCTTCTTGGGGTCTCTGGGAGGGGTGCTGGAGAGTGCTCCGACTGGGGACTCCGTCGTTCTACTGGGGGACTTCAACGCCCACGTGGGCAATGACAGTGAAACCTGGAGGGGCGTGATTGGGAGGAACGGCCCCCCTGATCTGAACCCGAGTGGTGTTCAGTTATTGGACTTCTGTGCTAGTTACAGTTTGTCCATAACGAACACCATGTTCAAGCATAAGGGTGTCCATCAGTGCACATGGCACCAGGACACCCTAGGTCGTAGGTCAATGATCGACTTTGTGGTCGTTTCATCTGATCTGCGGCCGTATGTCTTGGACACTCGGGTGAAGAGAGGGGCGGAGCTGTCAACTGATCACCACCTGGTGGTGAGTTGGATCCGATGGCGGGGGAGGAAGCTGGATAGACTCGGTAGACCCAAACGTACTGTGAGGGTCTGCTGGGAACGTTTGGCCGAGTCTCCTGTCAGAGAGATCTTCAACTCCTGCCTCCGGCAGAGCTTCGACCGGATCCCGAGGGAGGCTGGAGATATTGAGTCCGAGTGGACCATGTTCTCCACCTCCATTGTCAAAGCGGCTGCTCGGAGCTGTGGACGCAAGGTCTCCGGTGCCTGTCGAGGCGGCAATCCCCGAACCCGGTGGTGGACACCGGAAGTAAGGGATGCCGTCAAGCTGAAGAAGGAGTCCTATCGGGCCTGGCTGGCTTGTGGGACTCCTGAGGCAGCTGACAGGTACCGACAGGCTAAACGGACTGCAGCCCGGGTGGTCGTGGAGGCAAAAACTCTGGCCTGGGAGGAGTTCGGTGAGGCCATGGAAAAAGACTATCGGCTGGCCTCGAAGAGATTCTGGCAAACCGTCCGGCGCCTCAGGAGGGGGAAGCAGTGCCCTACCAACGCTGTTTACAGTGGCGATGGGCGGCTGTTGACCTCGACTGGGGATGTTGTCGGACGGTGGAAGGAATACTTCGAGGATCTCCTCAATCCCGCCGTCACGTCTTCCATTGAGGAAGCAGAGGCTGGGGGCTCAGAGGAGGACTTGTCCATCACCCGGGCTGAAGTCACCGAGGTGGTCAAGAAACTCCTCGGTGGCAAGGCACCGGGGGTGGATGAGATCCGCCCTGAGTACCTCAAGTCTCTGGATGTTGTGGGGCTGTCTTGGCTGACACGCCTCTGCAGCATCGCGTGGCGGTCGGGGACAGTGCCTCTGGGATGGCAGACCGGGGTGGTGGTCCCTCTTTTTAAGAAGGGGGACCGGAGGGTGTGTTCCAACTATAGGGGGATCACACTTCTCAGCCTCCCCGGGAAAGTCTATGCCAGGGTACTGGAGAGGAGAATCCGGCCGATAGTGGAACCTCGGATTCAGGAGGAACAGTGTGGTTTTCGTCCTGGTCGCGGAACACTGGACCAGCTCTATACCCTCTACAGGGTGCTGGAGGGTTCATGGGAGTTTGCCCAACCAGTCCACATTTGTTTTGTGGATTTGGAGAAGGCATTCGACTGTGTCCCTCGCGGCGTCCTGTGGAGGGTGCTGGGGGAATATGGGGTCCGGGGTCCTTTACTGAGGGCTGTCCGGTCCCTGTATGACCGAAGCAGGAGTTTGGTCCGCATTGCCGGCAGTAAGTCAGACTTGTTCCCGGTGCATGTTGGACTCCGGCAGGGCTGCCCTTTGTCGCCGGTTCTGTTCATAATTTTTATGGACAGAATTTCTAGGCGCAGCCAAGGGCCGGAGGGTGTCAGGTTTGGGGACCACACGGTTTCGTCTCTGCTCTTTGCGGATGACGTTGTCGTGTTGGCCCCTTCTAACCAGGACCTTCAGCATGCATTGGGACGGTTTGCAGCCGAGTGTGAAGCGGCTGGGATGGGGATCAGCACCTCCAAATCCGAGGCCATGGTCCTCAGTCGGAAAAGGGTGGCTTGCCCACTCCAGGTTGGTGGAGAGTTCCTGCCCCAAGTGGAGGAGTTTAAGTATCTAGGGGTCTTGTTCACGAGTGAGGGGAGGATGGAACGGGAGATTGACAGACGGATCGGTGCAGCTTCTGCAGTAATGCGGTCGATGTACCGGTCTGTCGTGGTGAAGAAAGAGCTAAGCCGTAAGGCGAAGCTCTCGATTTACCGGTCAATCTACGTTCCTACTCTCACCTATGGTCATGAGCTTTGGGTCATGACCGAAAGGACAAGATCCCGGATACAGGCGGCCGAAATGAGCTTTCTCCGTAGGGTGGCTGGGCGCTCCCTTAGAGATAGGGTGAGAAGCTCAGTCACTCGGGAGGAACTCGGAGTAGAGCCGCTGCTCCTCCACATCGAGAGGGGACAGCTGAGGTGGCTCGGGCATCTGTTCCGGATGCCTCCTGAACGCCTTCCCGGGAAGGTGTTTCGGGCATGTCCAACCGGGAGGAGGCCCCGGGGAAGACCAAGGACACGCTGGAGGGACTATGTCTCCCGGCTGGCCTTGGAACGCCTCGGTGTCCCCCCGGAAGAGCTAGAGGAAGTGTCTAGGGAGAGGGAAGTCTGGGCATCTCTGCTTAGACTGCTGCCCCCGCGACCCGGCCCCGGATAAGCGGAAGAAGATGGATGGATGGATATATATATATATATGAAATATAGAAATATGATTATGTAATTGTAAAGTTATTACTTTATATTATTATTAAAAAAACAATTTAAGTGTTTTTATACAAATCAGTTCATTTTAACCTTCAATATTACAGTAATGAGGTACCAACTGACATCCATGTATAGTTTACAGCAGTGGTTCCCAACCTTTTGTCCATGAAGCCCCCCTCCTTACGTATAAGAAACCCTGAGGACCCCCCCAAAAAACCCAAACAAACAAAAAACACTCTCTACCAGAAGGTGGCGCTTATGGAACAGCAGCAATATACTGTAAAAAAATCTTAAATCAAGATGCATTTACTAGATAAGTAAAATTAATAAAATATGTTTCCTTGTTTTCTTAAAACAAGCGCTGCGCTGCAAGGATGCGCTAATGAGGAGAACACGCTATTGTGTAAGGGAAAAAGTTCAGAAGAGAGTGGAAGATTTCTGGATTTTTTTAATAAAGTAGTTTGAACCATACACACCTTTTCACTGCGTTATTATTGTACTCTAGCTGGTGTGAGCATGTGAGCAAAGCTTGCGTCTTTTGCGTCATAAAAATGTTATTAGTTTATGTGATCGGCAAGCTGAGAGACCATGTATAGAATCAAAGGAAGTAATTGTCAACATTTTCAGATAAGTAGCCGATCATTTGGAGCATTCCTAGAAAATATACGAAAAGGTTTTCCGTATCCATGTTTGAACTCAAAGCATATAAACTCTGGCGCCCCCCTGCAAACTCTGGTTGGAACCACTGGTTTACAGCATTAGTTGAGAGATTTTTTTTCTTCGAGAATATTTGCCATGTACTGTAACCGATATATATCCAAAATAATCGATATTGAATGGAATTGAATCGAATAGAATTTAATCTAATCTAATCTAATCTAATCTAATCTAATCTAATCTAATCTAATCTAATCTAATCTAATCAAATCGAAAGCTTGTGAATAGAAATTAAATCGAATCGTAAAATTTGTGTCAACACCCAGCCCTAATAATAACATAATAAAGTTTTCTGTTTTAATATAAATTTTCAAATGTAATTTTCAGCATGATTACTTCAGTCTTCAGTGTCACATGATCCTTCAGAAATCATTCTTATATGCTGAGTTTCTGCTCAAGAAAAAATCTTATTATCATTGTTGAAAACAGTTTTGATGCTTCATATTTTTGTGTAAACCGTGATACTTTTTAGCATCCTTTGAATTGCAGCTAGTATTCTTTTCTGAGCCTGTTTTTTATTACATTGCTCTCAACTGCAGCAGCGCCTCCATCAGGAGCCAGGTAAGCGGATTCCGTCATGGAGCGGTCGGCCTATCTGGATGGAGAAGATGGTGCTGGGACGGGTCAAGGTTCCTCACACATTTGTGATTCACACCTACACCCGTCCAACCATCTGTCAGTTCTGCAAACGGCTGCTAAAGGGGCTTTTCCGCCAGGGCATGCAGTGCAAAGGTGTGTATCGCCGTCTCCCTTCCCTCTTTCCAATAAATAAATATTTCTAGTCAAATGTAGGGGGGGAAAACTATCACAAAGTGTTTTCTTCACCAGACTGTAAATTCAATTGCCACAAGCGATGTGCTTCTAAGGTACCGAAAGACTGTCTAGGAGTCTTCAATGGAGGTATGGCCATTTCAGCCACATCCAATTCAAATGAAAAAAATGTGCTAACATTAAAATCATCCCATAAGTGTACTGTATGTTCTTTCAGAGCCAGCCAG
Organism: Gobio gobio; assembly: GCF_949357685.1. Taxonomy (NCBI): domain Eukaryota; kingdom Metazoa; phylum Chordata; class Actinopteri; order Cypriniformes; family Gobionidae; genus Gobio; species Gobio gobio. The sequence continues at coordinate 43,691,877 of NC_137106.1, forward strand.
CCCTGGTCCTGACTCTGATACCACGATGGAAGTAGACAGCAGTGATGTGAACAGCGATAGCAGTCGGGGTCTGGATGATTCAGAGGAACCTACCACTCCGGACGACAAGATGTTCTTTATGGACTCCCCCTTCATGGACCGTGAGAAAGATGAAGAACCTGTGAAGACCATCAGGTATATGTTTTGGATAATAAATGTCTCGTGACATGATTCATTTTAGTCTGAACTATTCATTTAACAGCTGTCTGCTGCCAGAATAGGGAACTCAACTTTCAAGGGAACTCATCTCTGCGTCAGTTGCTGACACCATTCTGAGTTGTGGTGAAAGGATGTGACCCATTTTTTTCTGTCGTTTGCCCTCTCTGCAGTACTACTGGAGTTGGAAATAAATCAAACTATAGACAATGTTAATGCACTCCTGTGAGGCTGGGTGAATTTTTTATTTTTTTTTGAAGGGTGAGTTATATTCTCCTCTAGAGTTAGCCATGGAATGGGGCAATCTGTATTAACCCAGGTTTTTGAAGGTCTTATTTGAAATGCATGATAGTAGGATTTAAAATCAGGAAATTGCAACCCACTGATCACGCTCTTATGTAAATGCTTCTAAGCGCGACAAGACACAAGAGAATGCGCTGTATGTCAATGTCCTGTCTGTGTGGCTGCGTGCCATGTCAGCTAATCGAGGTACACTCTGACACACACTCGACGCACAGACAGACTCGCGTCAGTCTCCTGCTCACATCGATTTCTCTTTTGCTCATGAACAAACAATAACAACAACACAGAGAATTTTGAGTATTCTCATATTAGGAGTCTTAAATTAGTTAAATAACGTCTTAAAAGAACTTAAAGAGTTGTGAGGAAATGAGATGCGCGGGACAGCGCGTCAGATCCGCGTCATGTTAGGCAGCGGCTGTTCTTAAAGTGACAGGAGCACTGATGATGCCTGTCATTAATGTTCATCAAAGAACAACGGGAACAGAGAAAATTGTAGCTTTAATGATGTTTAATCTATATTACATTTATTATTTATGCAGTTAAGAAAGGTGTTTGATAACTATTACATTTCTGTATATGTCTAACAGGGAAGGTACAGGTAAAAATAACATTTATTATAATGGGGTTATGTAAAGATTGTTTTAAGTTCACTTAAATTAAAAGTTGTTTTTTTTAAAGCCTAATAAATGTTGAAATTGGTAGCTTTCAGTTATACTGTAATGTAACGTCATTAATGTTTCATAGAGACATCAGTGACACTGGCCTTCATTCATAAAAACAATACAACACATATTTAAAATATGCTGTCAATAAATTGTTTCTACATTAATTTGGAGAGTAACTGAAATTATTACAATATCAAAACATTAAAAACGTATTAATAGTGATTAATTACAGAAAAAAATGCAATTAATTAGTAAAAATTTTTAATCGATTCCCAGCACTACCTAAACACAATCATCCGTTGCAGTTTTCCCAGCTGTTTATTCAAGTGCATTTTTTGTTAACAGACTGAAGTCCATTGCTTTTTTTTGTTTTGGTTGTTTTGTTAATTTATTATGGATATTTAAAATGCTTTCCATTTTCAGTGTTAAATAGTCTTTAGAAATAAAAGTTTATTGATCTTTGAAAAGGTGTACCTGCATTATTATGCCATTATCATTATTTTAGATGAAAATGGTCTCAGAACAACAATATTATTTTTTATCGCAATAATTTCTTGGCCAATTTATCGTCCAGCAAAATTTGTTATCGTGACAGGCCCACGTGCACATCACCAAAGAGCACTTAGGTTGAATTTGTTATAATCCTAAACGGAGAACTTGTTCGTATATGCATTTACCTTTACTATTTCTCTCAAAAATTATGATCGTGTTGGTAAGTACTCCGTGTATCCTTAAATTATTTTTTACAACACTGGCAAAGATCGTTTACACTCATCATCTTCTACTTCATCCAGTGTGCATGCAGTTGAGTTCATAGTTTTCTGAGTTGACAACTATGTGTCGCTCTGTTGCTCTGATTGGTTTTAGGTCTATCCAATTGAGTGCAGAGGCATTTTCTTTCCTGGTTAGGTTGAAACACGCCTCATAATCACAGCCCAATGGAGCAGTATCAGACTCATATTCTGATTAGAATCTGATTGTGTCTACGTCAGGCTAGATAGCCATATTAAGCTCCTTTAAAAAAAATTCAGATGGTTCATTTTGCAAATGCTGGACAAAATGGATCAAAGATGTGTTGAGAAAATTAGTTCCATTTATTGAAACTGTGTGCAAACTGTACCTTACAAGCCTTTAAAAGTAAATAAAGTGCAGTATTGCAATTAACAATGGAGTTTTAAAAAGTGCAGCAAGTGGCCTGTTCTGAACAGTTTCTTTGAACATATGAGGTAGCCAGTCTAGCCACCAGGTAAGTAAACATAGTACCATGGCTTCTCCAAACCATCCAGTAATTCAAGTCACTAAGATGGTCACTAAGATGGTGACATATGCTTCAGTTGCGCGCGAGGTCCAGCCGTCGCACGTCAGGGCAAACCTTGGTGAGGATAGCGGGGCTCCATCGCGTTCACCATGCGCCTAAACCCAGCGTTTTCCATCACAGAATACGGTCTCAAATCCTGACAAATAAAGTAGGCAATGGACTCTGTAAAGTGAAGCAGATGGAAACTTGTGGGAACAACCGCCATTGATGTCCAGCATGGTTTGTTTTGGGTCACGCGGCCGCAGCTTCTTGGGGTCCTCCGTTAGCATTACCTTGTTCGGGTGGTGACGTTTTAGGTGGGCTCGTAGGTTGGTGGTATTTCCAGAGTATTTCACGCTTGTGTCACACAGCTTGCAAACCGCAATGCTTTTGTCTAAGTCGTCGCTTTCCTTCTCCTTTTTAAACCCAAAATGCTCCCACACATCTGCTTTTAAGCATGAAGGTGCTGGATTTATATTCGCCGCCATTTTCTTGAATCTCCTCGCTCTGACTCCGTAAACAGGAAGAGGTAGACGTCGGCGTCTGTGTAAAGTTAGTAGTACAGGTAACTTGGGGTGCGTCTCAATCAGCTCCCTAGTTCAGTAGTCAGGGCACTGATCAGGGCATAAGTCAATGGGCTGGCTCCCTGATCAGTGCCCTGACTACTGAACTAGGGAGCTGATTGAGACGCATCCTTGCTCTACAGCGGCATTAGCGGCTGGGTGACCAAATCGCTCTTCCTGCAACGCGAACGGGGGTAAACACAGGGATTTGAATGGGACTTATGTATCGATACCCACGGCTTAAAAATCTATACTTTCTTGGGGAAAAAAATATTGATTTATATTGCAGAATCGATAAAATTGCTCAGCCTTAGCTATTAGTGGCCGGTATGATGATATGTGGAGTTGCTGCGAGTAACTCCATACTTCATCTTTCACCTGGTTTGGCAGCTGGACTTAGTACTGTGGACTTAACTGAGGTGTGATTTTAAGATGGATGTGATTTTACACATGCCTCAGACGCATGGTACGTATCAGTGGTACGCATTCCCATAGCATCAGCAACTGACGCAGCGTCTCGTTCCCTTCTCAGGGAACCAGGATTACATACATAATCCTAAAATGTTTTCCAAGATATCTATATCAAAGTTCTTCTTCCTCAACATTAAATTGAGACTACGCAATTTTAATTTCTGTTTTTCTTGATCACTGATCCACAACTCTATTGATCTGATGTTTATTGTGACTTTTTGAAGCCCCTCTACCAGCACCAATATCCCACTGATGCGTGTGGTTCAGTCCATCAAACACACCAAACGGCGGAGCTCCACTCTGGTCAAAGAAGGATGGATGGTGCACTACACCAGTCGAGACAATCTTGTAAGATTTGATTCCATATTTACATATTAAGCTGCTGTTTTTATTTATTTATGTGATGTGTGCACTTTGATAAGAAAGCATCTGCTAAGGACATAACTGTAATACAATGTGGATGAATAATTTGGCTAACATAGCTCAGCGGTTTCACCAGTTGTGTAACTTTGTTTTTAAAAGTGGGTTGTACAGGATTCTGTGTATGGGGTTGGTAATACAATGCTATATTAGATATGTACAGTAACAATTGCATTACGAATAACATTACGATGGCCAGAAATCAATTTCAATAGTACATTGAGTTTACATTATCGACATGGAAGTCATCTTTACATCTACTATGATACAATATATTGTTAGTTCCGGGATTCTTCATGTCAGTGAATAAATGCATAGATTCACAATTAATATTAGAGTGGTGGTAGAATTTTTGTTAAGCGTGTCAGTGGTTCTGGGTCTAATCTGCCCTAGTATATATTTTTTTTCCTCATTAAAACCAAAGATGTTCATCAGTGATTGTATATCTAGAGCAGGGACACATTTTTGGGCATTTTGTTTTATGATTTCATCAGAAAAAATTGAGAGTTTACGCAACAGCGTTAAGCAATAAATTGAAGCGCTCGTCTATGTGAAGACTGAACACAGTTGGCTTCCGCCACTGAACGCACAACGAACGTTCAGAATGATTTAAAAAACAACCCATTCCAGCACCAGACCACCTCTCATTCAACGCTGCTAGTCGACTGCAGAGGTTTCATTTGTATTGGATACATTGGTGCCGCGAGATGTCATGTTTCAAAAAGTGGTGGGAACAATATCTAGCCTGGCTCCGCCCTCCTACATACTCCTGCTCAATTTTTATTTTCCCTCAGTACTCCGTATATTCTCTGGTTTTCTCCGGTCAAATTTTAACCGGTCCAATCAGGGAACAGAGGGAGTGGCTGAGAACGATGACGTTGATGTCGTGTGCTAGTTTGAGATGACATGCGTCACGACCAAAGCCATTGGTTATGGGAGATCCAATAGTTTTAAACTTCAACAGAGTACCCGCCTTTAAGGAAGTTAACGCTTGTCAATGGAGAGTGGCCAGATTCTCTGTACAAATGAAATGTACGAGAGTCTGGTAGGACCAGGCTAGACAATATCGACTCTGGCAAAAAGTAGTGGGGCCATGTCCCACCAGCAAATTACGCCTATGGTTTTCACAATAGTATATAGTAGATTTTCCAAGCTTTCTTTTCTAATAAGTAATGTAGTGTTTCAAAATATTTAATTGTTATTTTTATATCACATTTTGGATGATTCGTTTTAGTGAATTGGTTTGTTTGGACAGTTTGTTTCACAAACTGGTTCAAAAGATTCACAGACAAATTTGAGTCATCATTCAGTAATCAGAAATGTTCCATCATTCTTAGAAAGGATTTGTAAACTGACTAAAAATGGTGTTAAATTATTACACATCAATGGGTGAGCTTTGGGACAACTGTTTTTGTGTTAATTTTGACATTCACTGTGTTAATGATTTTACAAAGTGAATGTGTCAGGAAGGTTAACACAAAGATTTGCAAATGTATAATATTAACACATTATGGCTGCATAGTGTTGGATGCTGTGAATAAATTCACAGGTTGTGTTAATTTTAAAACATGATTATGTGTAAAACAACGGAAATCTTCCAAAACAGTTTTTTAAAAATATTGACTGAGTGATCAACATCATTTGTGTTATTTTTCGACATATTTCTTTTAAGAGTCCAGATGTTTCCCTGACATTTTAAGTCCTTTTTATCTTAAATTTATTTAGTCCAAAATAAATATGTAGTTGAATACCAATTTTAGCACTGTTTCAATGCAGTTCTTTTTTTAGTTTACTTTAGTTTTATTTCATTTTTTTTGCCAGATCAAAAACTGCTATGATTTATTAAATAATATAATCTGATGTAAAGCAGAAATTCTGCATAGTACTTCACCCAAAAATTACAATTCTGTTATCATTTACTCAACCTCATGTTGTTTTAAACCTTTTCGATTTTTTATAAGTAGCATAAACCTTATACCGTCGTCTTATACAAGTAAATGGACGGTATATCTATGTTATCTGTTAAATCTGTTTTGTCTTTAGAGAAAGAGACACTACTGGAGACTGGACAGCAAGAGTCTAACTCTGTTTCAGAATGACTCGGGAGCCAAATTTTACAAGGTAAGAGTTTTACTCATATTTAACTAAAACACTTTAATTAAAAAAAAAATGTAGTGTTATAATGGTTGGGGTTCATGTATAAATTATATTCTCTGTTGGTTGAAAAATTTGACATCCATGTATATATTTTAATGTTATTGAGAACAACCTTTAGAATGACACTGGAAATTATAATGTTGCTCATATGCTTCCTACGAAAGTGATTATGCTGCAGTCCATCTTTGATCTTTGTAATGTCAAGACATTATAATTAATTGCTCATCTAGAGAGCATTGCAGACAGCTAAAGGCAGTAGTATTTTCCCCTCTCATAAATACCGCTGAGGTCTCTGGTAAGTACCACAGAATACCCCCTCCTCCTCCTCTGCTTCAGCTCGGCCAAAAGCCATTTAGAAAGAGAAAGGAAATGCATTAGAAACACTTTGTAGTAATATGGTTATTGCAATTTTATTGCTGTATTGAACAAACCAATATAGTAACTTTTATTCTGAGATGCCTCTCTGCATTTCTGTATTGCATTATATGATATGTTTTTGCACATGCTTACTTATAGTAGTACTTATCTTTTAAAGAATGTTCACTTTTAATTAAATTGGAATGCCGATTTGAACTTATGTGATTATTAAAACTTATAATTAAAACTTGCAATTTATTTAGATAAATATTCTGATAAATCTAATGTAGGATTTACTTATTTCTTTACTTATTGTACAAATTTCACTCCGAAATTGATAGTACATTTCACAAAAATGAAACGTCAAGTAAAACTTGCTAAAATAGGCTAAAATAATATTTTCTTGTTGAACATAATCCAAATTTTTTTTTATTTATAATTGTTACTGTATAGCATATATGCAAGTTGTATTACAATCAAATTATATTTATAATATTTATAACATGTTTCCGATGCATTTTAATATAAGTGGACAACTTAAAATATTTTAAACATGCGCTACTAGGCAGAAGGTTTTTTTTAAACAATACTTTTATTCAGTAAGGATACATTCAATTTATCAAAAGTGACAGTACAAACGCTGTTATTCTAAACTTTCAGTCCAATTTTATATTCCTTAACGGTTATCTCATTTGTTTGGAAATTGAAAAATATTTTGGTACAATTAACTTATTGTGTTGATGTTGTATTGCAAAACCCTTGCTGGTATTGAGGTGTGATACTGGTCAGAGACCGGTTTGGTGGTATGGATAGGTTTAAGGGTGGGTTAAGGGGAAGGGAAGGGTCAACAGTGTAATTACAGAAATTAATTACTGATGTAATTACATTTAGATATTTTTTTAAATACAAGTACAATGTAAAAAAAACATGTATGTACAGAATAAGTGCATTGTATCAAATTATACGTTTTTAAATGTTAGTACATATAGTTAAAGACGCTTAATAAAAAAAGTGGGGGACCAAACTTTCTGCTCATCAAAGAATGCTGACAAAAAGAAAAATCGAATTTATCTAGCAGCACAACAGCAACCATCATATTAGAATGATTACTGAAGGATCATGTGACACTAAAGACTAAAATAAATGCAGATTTCTTTCAAAAACATTTAAAAAATTGCAACGACTTCAAACTTTAGAACAGTAATGTAATGACTACCACTGGGAATTAGGCTTTGGTTACGTCTTCTTTAATGTGCGCACATCTGTGGATGTGAAGGTCATATTGCCATAGATTTTTTTTTAAATGCCCTTTTGTTTTTTTAAGAACTTGTGTGTTTCTGTGAATGTTCCTTTATTCCCAGCTGTAAAACTAAAGTCAGGAAACCTCACCGCCCTGGGTGAGACTTCAGGGTGTGTTTAAGACTGTTTTACACACCACTTTATTATCATCTTGGCGCTCTGCTAGGGTCTTAAAAAGTTTTGACATGAATCCATATTCTTGGCAAAATAAGAGAGATTCACCATTATTCTAAAGAGTAACTCAATCAATTTGATAACAAAGACAGGCTTTATTGTAAAGTTTTTCTTAACTGAATTGATTATGAGGTTAAAAAACAAAACAAATTTCTCAGCTCGAGAAGAGTATATAATCCCCAAAACCTTATACTTTATTCTTAATGTACAGCATGAGACATGATCATGCATTTGATTTCCATCTCTAACTTAACAGAACCAGTCAGATTTGCACATTTGGAAATCATAGTGTTCCCCTTTGAAGATTGAAGCCCTCTACTTTTGGTTTTTGGGTAAGGGGGTTTCAGGCCTTTCTTAGGATAACCGCAGCCCACCCCCTTAAGTGTGACCACCTCCTACATTATGTATCGGTGGCTAGAGTGAGATTTGCCTACACACTCATACACGTATGCACACGAGCGCTTCTCCTGCGCTGCCCTGTAATCATGGAGCTCTTCATAGGGTTGGGTCACATGATTCACCCACCAAACCACAAGCACTTCATCTCATATTCAGAGAAGACCGCAGGCGCAGCATTCACTCTGATTGGCCACAGCTACTGTTTTTCCTGAGAGCAAGTTTGGGGGCTGAGCAAAAGGTGGACTCTTAAGAGACTTCATTATCAGACTTGGCACATTAGGCTTTGCATCATCATTGAAGATTGATGCTTAACTCTGGATAGCAACCTTGGGCTGCATTTGTAGATGGTGTATTTCTGACATGTGATAAGGAACATTTGATAAGGAAAATCTTTTTGAACTTGGAGGAACCACATGGACTTGGAAAGGACTTGGAGCGACCGCTCTTTACTTCTCATCAGCGAGACACCATAGAGTTGATCAACTCTTCAAGCCAAACTTCAAACTAGACTGGAGATTGTATTTCAACATCACATAGATTAATTTCATGACTCATAGAGCAAATGCGAGGTTGTTTAATTGTTTAAACGGTCTTATCTAACTGTCTCTAGTGAGTCAGCGTCTGAATTTCTGACTCATTGTCTGACCTGCAGGAGATTCCCCTGTCAGAGATCTTGCAGGTCGAGGTTGCGCGTGACTTTGGTAGTTTAGCCCTGGGGGGCAATCCACACTGCTTTGAGGTCATCACAGCCACCATGGTGTACTACGTTGGGGAGAACACCGGTGGCCCCCACCTCCACATACACAACCCTGCGCTGGCCGCTGGAGGCGTGGGGCTGGAGGTGGCCCAGGGCTGGGAGAGGGCCATCCGCCAGGCCCTGATGCCCGTTCCAGTAACACCACAGCCCAGCGTGGGCGCCACTGCAGGACAGAATAAAGATCACAGTGAGTAGTAAAGTCTTCAAACGTCTTTAAAAACATGTGAAGTGTTCATACTGCTCTTTTCCATGCAGTTTAAGTGGTTGCCATTTTCTGCATGAAGCTGCAAAAAGGACAAAAAAGAAGTACAAATGACTAGTGCACTACACTGACAAAAATTTGGTGCAGGATTTATTTTGAAACTATTTTCACTCAAATTTTCACAGAAATTGCTAGTAAATTTTGCAAGTTATTACAAAGATACTGCAAGTAACACAATGGATTAACATGAAAGAATGAAATAGTATTTTCTTGTAAAACTTGTTCTTTACAACTATAATTTTTTTTAAGTCGAATGAAAGCTTTCTGTGAGGAAGAGACCATAAGCTGACAATGTAGATTTTGTGCATCTGGCACTTCATGACACATGAAATTTATTTTTCTTGACAAACTGTCTTCTTAAGAATTAACATGTTATTAGGCAGTTCTACAAACATGTTAGAAGGCATAGTTCACCCAAAAATGAAAATTATCCCATAATTTACCCAGTCTCAAATTAGTGTTGTCACGATACCAAAATTTTGACTTTGATATGATACCTGACTAAAATACCTCGATACCACAGCAAAAAAATAAAATAAAATCAGTAAAGGTAATTGAATAATATGACAGAACTTGCAAAGTTGCAATTCTTTGTTTTATAAATAAAAAAATAACAAAACTAAAAACTCAGTTGCCCAGCATGTTCCTGTCCTGCTTTTTGACCATTCCTTACTCTTTATTTAAAAAATAAATAAAAAATACTAATTACATTCCAGTGTGAACATCCTTACACAGATGTTTGCAACAATCCCATTATTATCAATCATGTTAACATCCGCTAAACTTTCGCAATTTTGAACAGGTTGATGACCAAAATCTTATTTCATGATATGAAAATGTAATATTTTTTAAATGTGTAGTTTTATTATCTTTATTAAAAATGCTAATTACAATATGACAAATGCTTTAAGAAAGGGACAAATGAAATAAACTGCTTTATTTTTTCAGCTACAGTAGGTCTATTTAACAAAAGATTTCAAGAAAGAAATGAAATGGGGGGAAAAAAACACTGCATAGTCTTCCCTATAAATTAACTATACACTAATTCTTAATAAATGTATTAAAGTTATTCAGTCACGCATTGGGTGATTTTTTATTTATTTTTATTTTCTTTTGTTGTTTGATTAACATTAATCAAACATAATATAAGGCTGCCGTCTGGCCATTTAAGACTTGCACGAATCAACAAAATAAATCAAATAAATGCAGCATTGCTGAGCATAAGATCAACGGCAACATTTTTTACGGTAGTATAATAATGTTACCTTTATTGCTACATATTGATGATTAAAATGCTGTACACTCGCAAGAGATGAAGGCCTACAGTTGGAAATCTAAAACGTTCAAACAAGCAGTCATTGATGAAGCAATGGTACAAACTGAGACAAGTGTGGCTCCCACACCACAGACTGTGATTCAAAAAGATTCTAGAATGAAATTTTTCATTCATGTTTGGTATGAAATTGATTTAAAAAATGTGGCAGCAGTTAATAGTCAAAACTCATGCATCTACATTGATAGGTGTCAGTACAAAGTCCAAGACCACAGAAAAGAAGAAGAGCAAGTGAAACAAAAACAAAAATGTACCTTTAATCTGATGATTGAATTGTGACAGATTTGTTGCTTTTTTGCAGAGTAAATGGCTGAGCTTTAGTTTTTAATATCCTGATGCACCTCCATTTAATTGTGTTGAGAGACAGAAGATTAAATAGGTCTGACAGGTCTGGATTAATGAAAGCCGTTATGTGAAACAAACACATTTTTAATTCAGTATTCAGTGGAGATTTCAGACCAGAGATGAATGACATACTTAATTAAGAGTTTGTCTGAAGACAAGTGAAGCCAGGGCAAATCCAACCGAACAAATAATCAGAAAAAAACACCTTTTAGAGAATTACTACGTCTAGCTCACCCTTCTTGTCATTCTAGTGATGTGCAATTTATTCTATATTTCAGATAGAATTTGCTTAAATTATTCTCACATTTTGCACAGGCAAAAGGAAAAGGATGGTGGAAAATGTCTCCGCAATCAAATTGATGAATGGACACATCATTTTTTGTTGCATGTGTTGGATGTTATACTAATTCAAATTAAATATTTCGTTGCCTCATATTTTCGCACATATAAATTTGAACTCATATTAGCTATAATGAAATGCCAAGGATAATCCAAATGTCTGTATTTTGTTTTGTGTGTGTGCATGTGTATTGCAGAGGAACTGTCCATCAGCATTTCTGTATCTAACAGTCAAATCCAGGAAAATGTGGTGAGTTTTTGACTGTGTTTACCGACAATATTTCACAACTACAACTCTTATTATTCACACTTCTGCTTGTTTGGTTATGGCCACGGTCAAGTCACACCACAAGAAAACTATGAAAAGCTGAGAGAGGAAATTTTAGAGTAATTTGGGTAACAAATAGGGTTTTTAACTGCATATAACCGTAGACTGAAAATGTTATTGGGTTGAATGTACTGGTGAAATTATAGTTTTTTATATTATTTTTTAACATTTGTCAATTTTATGACTTTGTTTGGTTTGTCTTTAGGATATCAGCTCAATCTATCAGATCTTTGCTGATGAAGTGTTGGGCTCTGGACAGTTTGGCATTGTTTATGGAGGTACAGAGAAAACTGTATATATATTTGACATTGTTACCATGGTGAAAACTGCCGTATAGATATTTTTAATATTATATTAGGCTGCTGTCACTTTAAGACCTGACGCACGGATCCATTATACTGTTACACATGCGTTTTCTTTCTCAACTGTTTACGTTCACTTATAACGTAACTGACTGTGTTTACCTGGATACTCACCAAAACCAGCATTTTTACATTTTATTGTGTGTATTTAACTAAGTGCAATAAGCTGCTGGAAAAAAAAACAAAATGTAGTACTGTACTGCACACACTTTGGAATATACCTTACAATATAAACTCTTATAGAATCATTCCATGCCAATCAATTTATCTATTTGATAAGGTAATGAGTCTCCTTTCAGGAAGTAACACATTTGCTCTATCTGGGCTTCTTTTGTAGGGAATATATATAGTGTCCCCTACATGCACTATTTGTAATATACACTATACACACCAAATACATTTTGTCTTAATTTTGTCTTAAGATTCGTTGTTTTATCACTTGAAAGCCTTTTTTGTTAAATATTTTCCTTAAAATTTATTTGTGCTGTGTTTCAAATGATTTTCTATTCTGTTTCAAGGGAAACATAGAAAAACAGGCAGAGATGTGGCCATCAAAGTTATAGACAAAATGAGATTCCCCACCAAACAGGAGAGCCAGCTGAGAAATGAGGTTGCTATTTTACAGGTGATCAGTCTTTTTAATGTGATTATGCTGAGATAAGAGTTGCAAAAATGTTAAGGACGTCCTTAATGCATAAGGATGGAGAGAGCTGTTCTCTTTAATATATTTTATGTGGTTGTTCTTTTTCTTGTAGAATTTGCACCATCCTGGCATTGTAAACCTGGAGTGTATGTTTGAGACTCCTGAACGAGTCTTTGTTGTCATGGAGAAACTCCATGGTGACATGCTGGAGATGATCCTGTCCAGTGAGAAGAGCAAACTTCCAGAACGCATCACCAAGTTTCTGGTCACGCAGGTTTGCAGATACTTTCCTTTCATCCTATTCCTTTAAATCAAATTTCTCCCTGTTTTTCTATTCTGAAGTGCATTTTGTTTAGATGAGGCCGTAATCTGGATCTCATCTAGAGCTAAATTAGAGCGGCGAGTCTGTGGGTTGATTAGAGCAGTGGGGCCCCTGGGGGCCGCGGGAGCTCATCCATTAGCCATGGATCTAAAGCCACAGAGCTGCTGCGATGTGGTTAAGATGCTTCTGTCTGCGGTGTCAGGAGCCAGTGCTTCTATGAAAGTAAATGGAAACATTGAATGATTGTGATTTCACCCTCATAGTCAGTGACTTTGCTTTGGTTTAAACATTGAAAGGAACAGTTATTGGTGTTGCAATTGTTGTCTATGTTATACCCTGTACAACCCAACTTTCATCCTATTAAATAAAGCACTCATACACTACCTTTCAAAAGTTTGGGGTCGGTAAGATTTTTTTAGCGTTTTTAAAAAATGCCTCTTCTGCATTTACTTCCTTAAAAATACAGTATATTATAACAATTTCAAATAACAGTTTTCATTTTAATATATTTTCAAATGTAATTTATTCCTGAATTTTCAGCATCATTACTCCTTCAGTCACATGATCCTTCAGAAATCATTATAATATGCTGATTTGCTCCTCAACAGTTTAATATTTTTGTGGAAACTGTGAAAGGTTTTTTTTTTTTTTTTTCAGGATTTTTGATGAATAGAAAGAATTACTTGAAATAGTTGTTTTTTATTATTATTATTTGTAAAAAGAGTCTTTACTGTCACTTTTGATCAACCTAATGCTAAATAAAGGTATTCATTTCTTTCTAAAAAACCCCAAACCTTTGAGTGTAATGTAATTTGAGATCCTAATGGACACAAGCTTTGTTTTAGGTACTTAATCTTGAGCAAGCGTCCTCTTGCCTTTTTTACCTTTTACCGTGTTATACTAACCTTTTTCTGACACAGCAGGAATCCTAAATAAGTCTAACCATCTGTCTAACCACCCATAAACCAGTCATGTTGTTACCTGTCACCGTTTCTCTGCTTCTAATGTGTTGAAAAATGTAAAATCTTTAAATCTGGAACAGTACTATGATTAAGTCTAATATCCATGGGATGTGATGTTGAGAATTGTCACTGTGTGTTACTGGCATTACCCTACGATGTCAGCCCAGAAAGCTAGAAAGCTTGTCATATGTCACACTTTTAGCTGCACATCTAGAATGATTTCATTTTTTGGAGAAATCTTATTTTCTGGTTTATTTAATCAGCCAGAGCAACATGACAGTGTTACAAAGTTTCTGTTGACAATTATCAGAAACAAATCAAAGGTTTTTCTTGAATAATTTGAAGTGGATATTACATTGATGGCCAGTTAAAGCTTTACAAAGACCATCTAGCTGATAAATGCATGGAATTAAGTGACTGCTTTACTGTCATAGATCCTTGTGGCTTTGCGACATCTCCATTTCAAGAACATTGTTCACTGTGACCTGAAGCCAGAAAATGTGCTGTTGGCATCTGCGGAGCCGTTTCCTCAGGTAAATAAACCATGCTATCCTTAAGGACTTACTATATAAAACATTAAAGTGGGGTTGGTGAACCTCTGGGGGTTTTAAAGTGAAGCCAAAATACACATTCACAATACACATTGTTTTAAACCTGCTTTATAGAAAATCATGATGTTAATGTTTATGATATCTTCATGCCTTATCCAGTCACATTTAGCAGATTGGAGCTGGACGATAATATGGTTTCATTTTGCAACTATACAAACAATCAAGCAGTTGAGATTTGCTATTTAGTATATATTGCTTTATTTTCGCTTCTTTTTGATGATATCTGAGAGCTTTCTGTCCCTCAATTGACAGCTACGCAACTGACACTTTCAAGCCCCAGAAAGGTAGTAAAGTAGTGAATGCGTGCATTGGAGAGTAATATTTTGTAAATAAATGGTAAATTATCTTTTTGTTTTGTTTTGCACCCGCTTCATAAAATTGAGTTTAAACCACTGGAGTCACATGGATTACTTTCCTTTCTGGGGATTGAAAGTGTCAGTTGCATAGATGTGAATGGAGGGACAGAACATTTTTATCAAAAAGATCTTCATTTTTGTTCTGAGGATGAATGAAAGTCTTACAGGTTTGGAACGACATGAGGGCGAGAAATTTTCATTTTGGGGTGAACTATCCCTTTAAATTATTGAAATATCTTTTCAGAGGGTAATTCAAGTAAATGCTTTGGGTCACATCTGGAAATCCAATTTGGAATTTCCTGTAACAACACATGACCAAACTAGACCACTTGCTCTCATGTTCCAGGTAAAACTGTGCGACTTTGGGTTTGCTCGGATCATCGGGGAGAAATCTTTCCGACGCTCAGTGGTGGGAACACCAGCGTACTTGGCCCCAGAGGTGCTGCGTAGCAAAGGCTACAACCGTTCCCTAGATATGTGGTCAGTGGGAGTCATTATCTATGTCAGTTTGAGTGGCACCTTCCCCTTTAATGAAGACGAGGATATTAATGACCAAATCCAGAATGCAGCGTTCATGTACCCTCCAACACCCTGGAAAGATATATCTGCAGAAGGTAAGTAGCCTGCTTTAATGATTTATACCTGAACTCATAAATAGCTACTTTCTATGACATAATTTTCATTTTTGGGTGAACTACAACAATAATGCATGACTTTTTACAAAAGAATAAGGTGTTTTTCACTTGTATACGTCTGTACTATACTGCATGATTTCTATATTTTGCTGCAGAAGAAAGAGGGAGATGTCTAGATGTGTGTCAGACAGCGAGCAGACTGTCCACCCCCATGTGTGTTTAGAATAGTTCTTTCCACCCGAGACCTGAAAGATTATAGCAGCCTCTCCAAATTTCAGTCTGTCCTACTCCTCTACAACACTATAAATGTCATTTCTGTCTCTACATTTCATATCATTACAATTTTAGCTTTATAGCTTGGTTTATTTTTGTGGGAGCAATTATCCTTAAATTCATCATTACATTAGTTTAATTTATTGTTGAACTGTGTGAAGAAACCCTTTGTACTGCTCTAGTTTTGTTTACATTTATATTACTGCAGTTCCGTTCCAAATTTTAGGGGTCAGTAATTGACTTTGAATCTGCAAGGATGAACACCGATCAGGCATAACAGTATGACAACCTTCCTAATATTGTGTTGGTCCCCCTTTTGCTGCCAAAACAGCCCTGACCCATAGAGGCATGGACTCCACTAGACCCCTGAAGGTGTGCTGTGGTATCTGGCACCAAGATGTTAGCAGCAGATACTTTAAGTCCTGTAAGTTGCGAGGTGGGGCCATACTTGTTTGTTCAGCACATCCCACAGACGGTCCTTTGAATTGAGATCTGGTGAATTTGGAGGTCAAGTCAACACCTCTAACTCGTTGTTGTGCTCCTCAAACCATTTCTGAACCATTTTTGCTTTGTAGCAGGGCGCATTATCCTGCTGAAAGAGCCACAGCCACCAGGGAATACTGTTTCCATGAAAGGGTGTACATGGTCTGCAACAATGCTTAGGTAGGTGGTACGTGTCAAAATAACATCCACATGGATGACAGGACCCAAGGTTTCCCAGCGGAACATTGCCCAAAGCATCACACTGCCTCCGCCGGCTTGCCTTTATCCCATAGTGCATCCTGGTGCCATGTGTTCCCCAGGTAAGCGACACACACGCACCCGGCCATCTACGGATCTAAAAGAAAACATGATTCATCAGACCAGGCCACCTTCTTCCATTGCTCCGTGGTCCAGTTCTGATGGTCATCTGCCCACTGTTGGCACTTTCGGCGGTGGACAGGGGTCAGCATGGGCACCCTGACTGGTCTGCGGCTATGCAGCTCCATACACAACAAACTGTGATGCACTGTGTATTCTGACACCTTTCTATCAGAACCAGCATTAACTTCTTGAGCAATTTGAGCTACAGTAGCTCGCCTGTTTGATCGGATCACATGGGCCAGCCTTCGCTCCCCACGTGCATCAATGAGCCTTGGCCACCCATGACCCTGTCGCCCGTTCACCACTGTTCCTTCCTTGGAGCACTTTTGATAGACACTGACCACTGCAGACCAGGAACACCCCACAAGAGCTGCAATTTTGGAGATGCTCTGATCCAGTCGTCTAGCCATCACAAATCCCTTGACAAACTCGCTCAAATCCTTACGCTTGCCCATTGTTCCTGCTTCTAACACATCAGCTTTGAGGAAAATGTTCACTTTCTGCCTAATATATCCCACCCACTAACAGGTGCCGTGACAAAGAGATTATTAGTGTTATTTACTTCACCTCATAATGTTATGCCTGATCAGTGTATTCATTTGATAAAAGTGACATTAAGACACTTATAATGTTGCAAGACTTTTATATCCAATAAATGCTTTTCTGAATGTTTTATTCATCAAAGAATCCCCCCAAAACAATTATTATGGTTTCCAAACCAATTTTAAGCAGCACAGCTTTTCAACATTGATAATCATCACATGAGTAAATTGCATTTAATACATTTTATATTTTAAATATATTAAAATAGGAAACGGTTAATTTAAATTTAAAAATAAATTTTATACTTTTTTTTAAATATTGTAAGTATTACACAATACTGTTTTTACTGTATTTGTCAAATAAATGCAGCCTTGGTGAGCAGAAGAAAAAACCTGCTGCACACAATCTACTACATGCCTTCTGTCTTCTTATTGATAGTTTATACCTTTTTAGCAAGTAAAAGGTATTTTAGTATTATTGTAAAAACATCCCCCTTCAGTCTGTCTTTTTGCTGTGAAATCTTTACTCATTTTTATAAAGTAAACGTAAGAATAACCTTTATATTGTTAGTAATATTTCGAGAACACTTACTGGACTGGAGCAACTTATAATTATCCATACTTCTTTTTTCTTTTTTTTATGTATCAAATATGATCCATCAGGCTTTTGAGGAACATTTATTTGTTCATCTCTCAATAAAAATTACAGAGCTTTGATCATAAAACTAAGCATTTAAATATCATCTTCCTTAGATGTTATTAGCAGATATAGAATGACAGCTGATATTTACGTTGCAGGCAGCATTTCATCTTTTTGGCCATATAAATATCAGCAAATGCACCAGATTTTTCTCAGTTTGGGCCTCTTAATAAAATTGAGTTTATTTCCTTGAATGTGAGCTCCATATTCTTTCTGAGCCATAAAAGTTTCATTTAAAAATATATATTAATTTGTCCTACTATTTTTCCATATGTCAGGCTTTACTAGGGTTAATTAAACAATTTAGTGTAATTATTGTCCAATTATATACTTTCTGTATATTTGTCAGTATATGCCAAGTATTCTTGTCTTATTTTTCTATAATTTTCCTATAATTATAATTGTCTTATATGTATATCTCTGATATATACATAAACATATACTGAAAGTATACTCTCTTATTTGTAATTACATTTTTGCTCTTTTGATAAATGTGGCTCAGATCTGTACTTTTGTAACATCCAAATCATGTTTTTGAACTTGTAGCTACAGATCTGATCAACAATCTTCTCCAAGTGAAGATGAGGAAGCGTTACAGTGTGGATAAGACCCTCAGTCATCCATGGCTACAGGTAAGGAGCCTAGAGACCTGTGAAATTACTTCTTTGAGTGTTTTATTATAGCTTTATGCCTCAACCTGTCCATGTCTGCGCTGTCCCAGGACTACCAGACGTGGCTTGATCTGCGAGAGTTTGAGACGCGCAGAGGGGAACGCTACATTACTCACGAGAGCGATGACGCACGCTGGGAAAAGTACGCTTACGAGCACAGTCTGTTGTACCCTAAGCACTTCATCATGGCTCCAAACCTGGATGATATGGACGAGGACCCCTAGTGGCCATATGAGCTGAACTAAGAACGAGGTCATTTGAAGGCAGCAACCTGTTAATGGTCTGTCGCTACGGAGACTGAAACTCATAAGCAATCTGAAGCGGACGATAAGGAGAGCAAACTGTCACACGGCCAGCGAGGTTGAGCGCTCTCTGGATGTCAGCGAGAGTCATGGAAACGGTGGATCCACACTTTGAGAGCGTGGAAGTTTTCTTTGGGAGTGCATTCAGAAGTCTTAATGACTGTTCTTTTCCAAAAGGTGCTGTTTCTTATGGAGGTGTGTGTTCACTATGTCAAAAACTCACATTACAATCATATAATGGATAGTAATAGATGTGAATGAACTAAATAAAACACATTGGGGAGAGCAATGTGGTCGTTTGTAATAGTCTTCACAGCCTTTCGATTAGAAAGCATCAAACTGGAACATGCATTTTTTAAATTCCTATTCTTCTAGTATTTTCTAATTCATTTTACCGCAGATTGAATGATTTCAAAAGGGTCGTTTTTTTGCACTAAACCATACAACCACTGCAGCTGGTACAATTAAATGAATTATGAGATGACCGCACACTATTCTTCAAACCAGAAGGTCGGCTCTTGTGTCGTCGGATAAAACGAGAACGATGCTTAAGCTACAGTATGTTTGAACTCTGAATAAATGTGTGAATTGAATCTGCCAGATGGAATGGGGGATATTATCTTCCGGGGACCAATGACATGTGCGTCTGTTGTGACTCTTGTTCTTGCATCGTTTTAGAGCCGTTGTCCTCACCAGCACTCTTTACAGAGCCTTTTTTTAATTTATTCCTCATACTGCAGTCTTAAAATATAATAGTGCAGAAAGAGTGTTGGTCAAAAGCCTACTGTGAGAAAGCTTTATGACCTATTAGCAAAGCTCTTTTTAATACAACAAATTGTATGTATTGAAAATAACTGCTAACAACTTTTATTAGAGAAAGAAGATGGATGAACAGTGTTATGTTATAATCTTGTATTCTTTTTTTTTTCTTTTTTTTTTTGTGTGGTATGTACTGTACCAAAGAATGAACCTTTCTAACTATGAATCCCAGAACTGGAAAATCTGAAAAATATTTTCGGTAATGGACTTTTTGTTGTAAATACTACCTACAATATTGAAATAAAGCTGGATAAATTTGGTTTCTGAATGTAGGCAATACATTGTACCCACATCCCTCTATACACACACACACACACACACACACACAAACTTGATCATTTTGTTGGAAACACACACACCCTAGTGAGAATGAACAAATATCAGGGTAAAAAGAAGCCATTTCTATGCTGTTTCTTTTCACTGTCCATGAAATGGAAGCTGTTCCGTGCATTGAGGATTTCTCTAAATCATTGCATCACTGTGTTGCCGCTGGATTGGCAAGTGTCAGTGTTCTGTATATTTTAGTACATAGTGATTCAATAAAAAATATACATGAGTGTGGGGTGATTTTTCAGTTTTAAGGTTTTGGATTTGCCCCTTGTTAAGGAGAGATTTGACAATACTTTTCTAAAAAAAAACTCAGGTAATAAATTGTTGTGAAAATACTACAGATGAATAGCCTAGAAATCTAGACGCACCCTAGCGGCAGCAAATCTAATTTGCCACGAGTGTAGTCTAGCAACTCTCGGTAGACCTGCGAAACTCTGGTCAGCTGGTCAGCTACGTCATATTCTCGCGCATGCGTCGTGGAGGCACACACGGAAGTCGCGAACAAGTTGGATAAAGGTGTTATTTTGATTTTTTTTGCGCACAAAAACTATTGTCGTCGCATCGTAAAATTATTGTAGAGCCACTGTGGTGAGATGGACTTTGTAACAATGTTTTAAGTGCCTTTTATGGATCTTGGAAGTGTCAATGTACTGAATGCCAATGGAGGCCTGTGTGAAGCCTTTCTCAGCCATCAGCTTTCAACTAAAATATCTTCATTTGTGTTCCGAATATGAACGGAGGTCTGACGGGTGTCCAACGACATGAGGGTGAGTAATTAATGACAGAATTTTCATTTTTGGGTGAACTAACCCTTGAAATTGCTTCACAGACACGGCATCCTCAATAAACCCATCTCCGGCGTGATGACTACGATCTTTCGAATATTGCAATTTAATAATTGTTAAATCGATACGTCATCCTCAATAAACCCATCTCCGGCTTGATGACTACGATCTTTCGAATATTACAATTTAATAATTGTTTAATCGATACGTCATCCTCAATAAACCCGTCTCTGGCTTGATGACTCCGATCTTTTGAATATTCTGATCTAATATGACCCCTGACCTGCACAGTTGCCAGAATAATAATCATACACGGTTTGTTAATTGGCCAGAGGAGAACTGGCACCCTGACTGAGCCTGGTTTATCCCAATTTTTTTTTCTCCATTATGTCACCTGATGGAGTTTTGGTTCCTTGACATCACGGCACTCCACAAACGAGAGGAACGAAACTAAAATATATGATTTGAAAATCTGATAAGATTTTTTAAAATCTTTTAATGTAGGCCAGCCTTTATCCTCCAGAGCAGTTAGTCACAGTATAACAGTGGCACCACAAATCAGCTCCAATCAACAGCAGCTGGATGTAATTATGTAACCGCTGAGATCAAGCGCTGTGGCCTTCCTCACAACACTCACATTTATGAAACGGAAGAGGACTGGCTTTGTTTACTTCCATATCTAAATGTGCTAGTATGTCTTCATGTTACTCAGAGATTAGCTTATAAACTCAGCAAAAAAGAAACGTCCTCTCACTTTCAACTGCTTTTATTTCCAGCAAATGTCTTAACCAGTAAATATTTGTATAAGCATAATAAGATTCAACAAATGAGACATAAACTGAACAAGTTTCACAGACATTTGATGAACAGAAATGGAAATATGAGTCCCTGATAGGAGTGGGGTCAATATCAGAACTAGCAGTCAGTATCTGGTTATTTAAGCACTACCGTTCATCTCATCTTCATGGACGGAGCCAGATTTGCCAGTTCTTGCTGTGAGATACTACTCCACTCTTCTATGAGTACATGTGGTTTGACACTGCAAGGACAATCAGCTGTGCTTCCTGTCTTCCTGAAGCACTGTCTTTGGCGTCTTACATTACAGACATTGCATTTTATTGCTCTGTTCACATCTGTAGTCCTCATGCCTCTCTGCAGCAGGTCTATGGCATGTTCACACAGGTGATCAGAGACCTTGAGCATCTTTCTTGGTGTTTTTCAGAGTCAGTAGAAAGGTCTCTTTTGTGTCCTAAGTTAACATATGCAATGATTGTTTATGGTTCCTTAAACAAGCATTTTTGTTGAAAATCTTCCAATAAAGATCTGTAAAGCATATTTGGATTTTACAAAATTATCAATGAAATACAGTATCCTGAAAAGGGATTTGATTTGTTTTTTATTGTTGAGTTTATATTGTGTGAAAGCCATAATGGCATGCTGATAAAACTATGAGAAATTACGTTTGGTGTAAACTTAATGTAAAAACAAATATTGAACATATACTACCAATCAAAAGCTTGTGGTCAGTTAAAAAAATAAATAAGTAAAGATATTCATAATGTTGCAAAATATTTTCTATTGATCAAATAATATTGAAAAGATGTGTCATGGTTTCCACAAAATAAATATTAAGCATCACTGATAATAATAAAGTGTGGTGTTTCCTGAGCAGCAAATTAGCATATTACAATGATTTCTGAAGGATCATGTGACACTGAAGAGTAATGATGCTGAAAATTCACCTTTGCCATCACAGGAAAAAATTACATTTTACAATATATTCAAATAGAAGACAGCTATTTAAAATTGTAACAATATTTCACAATATTACTGTTTCTAAATGCAGCATTGCTCAGCATAAGAGCCTCCAAACTTCTGAGCAGTAGTGTAATATGCCGAGATGTTTTACAAAAATGTAAAATAAAAATACAATTTACACCATGTGATTCCAAACTTCTCAAGTCCAAGCAACACTGAACCCTGACTATTATTGAATTACCTTTTTCTTTTCTTTTTTGGAATTACATAAACTACATTCATTAATTTTCGGGTCAACTGTCTCTTGTCTCTCAATCTTTAATGGTTCTGCAGCTATATGCAGGTATTTACTATGGAATAGTCTTTCAAAACACATTAAAATAGTCAGAACTACAGGGTACTGAAGCCAGCGGTCTGCTGTCAGTCAGTCTCTTAAGAGTGAGTCTCATCCACTTCCCCTGAGATGAAGGGACCCCTGAATGAGCTTCTTTATCTGCTCTCTCCACAAATGGCTTAAAGATGTGCGCCGTGCCGCATGGCTGACTGATAAGTGTTCATCTTCGAGAGACGGGAAAACTGGGCAGATAAATTTTATTTCATGACCAGACCTTGCAAACCAAGGATACATTTGGTTTTATCATAAACTGGTTTAGATAAGGGACCTACAGGCCTGAGATCGGAAATAAGACAATCTTTCTCAGAATAGTATGAGCTAACATAAAACTAGACATTTTTGATTTATTGATAAAGATTCAACAAAAGTATGCTTGTGTTGACATTGCATTTTTTTCCTTCTTCCATGGAACATAAAGATATTTCAGGAAATGTCTCATTGTTTTTTCTGGTTACAAACATTCTTCAAAATATCTTATTTTGTGGATATAGAAAGAAAGTAAATCCGGATTGGAATGACATGAGGGTGACACTGTTTATGAAAATCAGTAGGTCCAGTACCTGCCTGTTCTCCAAGGGTGTTTCTAGCCTTTCATAAGCACCGGCCCACAAGCCCCCATCAAAAATGTCTTCATATCTTGATACTCCTTTTTTAGATGCCGTTTTGAAAATGTGGATATAAACTGACATTACCTGCAGTACAGAGCAAAGATGTGTAAACGTACAGAATATATTTCCTTCACAAGTTGCATGCACAATAAAGAGCTGCTTCATCATGGTCAAATGAAAGATAAGTTTTGTTTCATATGATTGTAATTAAATATCGCCTAATCCAGCGCTATTTTTGTTTTCTGGCTCATAAAATGTCCTGTTACGGTGTGAGAAACCACTGCAAATGATTAAATGTGTGAGTGAACTGAATGAATAAAAGGAATCACAAACGTCTTTTTAAACCTGTTTGACCGATTATATCAATTAATTCACAAATCACTAGTTCTGATTCTAAAACCGCTGATAAATCAAATTTGTAACCATGGTTCCCTGAGAAGGGGAACGAGACACTGAATCCTCTAGAGGACACTATGATTTGCATTGGCTGGCGACATTACCGGTGCGACCGTGAGTATAAAAGCACACCTGAGGAACACATCATCCACGTCTTTGTCTGAGGGAGATGTAGCAGGCATCCCAGAAACATGGCAATGAGATGCAGTGTCTCGTTCCCCTTCTCAGGGAACCATGGTAACATGCATAACTTCAGACGTTCCCTTTTGAATGGGAACTCGCACTGTGTACTCTAGAGGACACTATGGGGAATAAAGATCCAATCCGCCATGTTTAGAGAAATGCATGCCTTTGTGACATAAGCACTCAACATTGACTCTACCAACCTGAGGGAGTCAAAATTCCCCAAAGGATGCATCAGCTAACTGTCAGTGACACTATACCCTATTGCCACTAAACGAAAGATGCAGTTCCTTGCTCCCGCCCTTCCAAGGCCAAATAGGCTTAGCCCAAGGGTAATTTTCAAAGGCTTGGTTTTACGGTCGGTGTGTTGGTCTGTGTCCGTGTCTTCTTTGTTTGGTCCCTCCCTTGTTTTCTTACCATTTCTACTCTGGAGTGCGTGTGCGCTATCTCTTAGGTGGATGCACCTGTTCGTGATTTGAGATTGATTGACGGAGCTGACTGATAAAGATGCCAACGAGGAGAAAGAGTTACAACAGATTTTGTGGGCTAGCAAGGAAACAAGTATCTTTATTTATTTTCCGTATTTGTTCTCTTTTTGTTACATGTTGTCCGTTTTGTTAAATTTTACTTGGTTGATATGTTCCTTCTTATTGTAATGTCTGTTATGAGTGAGTGAATAAATCGATTTGTATTATTTCACAGCCTACGCGTTCTTGTTTATGTTATGTAACCTCTCCTCTCTTTTGAGCCGATATTTTAAACCACCAGTGAGGCTAGTTCAAATATCTTGGCAGAAAAAGCCTCTCTAGATTTAGCACTCTCACAAAGGCCCCCAATGAGAAGGGATTGCATTTCTAGAGACAATACCACTTCACACCGGAATCCAGAGACTCTACTCATTTTCTGTTTCCCCAAGAGGATTCTCCAGGATCTATACATCAAGGAGGCTCGCTCAACTTGATATAACCTTTAAACAGAGCTCTAGGGAGCGAAGTACTCTGCATAATAACCCTCAAGAGCGAAGGGAGTACTACTGCACCCAACCATACACACTAAACAGAGCTCAAAGAGTGGAAACCTCAGCAAAAACGACTCTCTAAACTGAGAGGTCTAACTACACTCTATGTCAGAAACCGTCTTCTCAAAGAGGCTCATCTTTCTTTTCCCAAAAGAGCACTATACCTTGACAATACTGTCTGTGCAGAGCCCTGGGGCAGAGGCCTCAGCAAACTACTCTCTAAAACAAGAGGAGGCCTAACAACACTCTACACCAGAGACAAAGAGCCAACATACTGATAGCACTGTTCATGTGGAGTTCTGAAGAGCGAAGGCCTCAGCAGAACAGCTCTCTATTACGAGAGGAGGACTAACTATACTCAACCCTAAAGACAGTTAACCGAGGAGGCTCCCAAAGGGCCTACAATTCCTGTACTACTGTCTGTGTGGTTTACTGAATGTGGATCTGATAATGGAGGCCTCAGCATTATGACTCTCTAATACTAGCGGAGGCCAAACTACGTTCCACGCTCAGGACAGCTTCCAAGGAGGTTTAAGCCTAACAACTTGGAATTGCTATTCAGCTCTGGGGAGCAGAGGCCTCAAAAGGACCACTCTCTATAGCAGGGTTATTCAAATCTTGCCCTGGAGGGCCAATGCACTGCAGAGTTTAGCTCCAACCCTGATCAAACTCACCTACCTGGGATTTTCTAATGAACCTGAAGACATTGATTAGCATGTTCAGGTGTGTCTCACTAGACACAACGGTTCAATATTATATTGAGAATTGTGGCATCCCTGCTAGACATTCTTGCTTTGTTATCACTAGTCGCTAGATCTCTACATCACAACAAACGGCCCCTGAAGACAAAGAAGAGAAAGACTTGTTCTTCAGGTCAAACGGTAACGATGTCATAGGCTGTCGCCGGCCAATGCAATTGTCGCGTTATACGTTTATGTCGCATTTATGCTTCAGACACCAGTCATGCTGGGGGCATTACCTCATAGTGTCCTCTAAAGGACGCAGTGTAATTTCCCATTTGAAAGGCAACAAATGTTATCTATAAAGCAACAGTAGTTGACCTACAGCCATACTAAAAATTAGACATCAAAACATAGGAAAGGGCATTTAAACCAGGAGTGTAGCCACAAGGGGGCCTGGGTGGGTCATTTACATGACCCAGATTTCTGATTGCTTAAAAAAGCTTGTCAAGTGCATCCCTTTTTCACAGATATTGCTGGAAGATATAGCAATAGCAAAGAAAGTAAAATGAGCATATTGCTAACGTTAACTGATTAAATCGTATGTGGCTACACCACGGATTTAAACTAGAACGCAATTCAATAGAAAGAGGAAAAATCTAAACACCCTTATGAGAGGTTCTACCTTAGACTCTAGAAGCAAATATTAGCCTGTCCAAAAAATAAGTTTTGAGCTTATTCAAATTACTCTGAGGGAAACAGGAAGACCATTACACAGTTTTAGCTCAGCAATGGAAAAAGCACTGTCACCCCTCAACTTTAGCCTAGATCTCGAGTCAGTCAATAATCTCTGCTCAGATTACCTCTGACATCTAAAGGATGTATTTGCTCTCAGAAGGTCAGAGAGATAGTTTGGTGTTGATTCGTTAAAAAAAAAAAAAAGGTACAAAGCTGTCACTGGGGCCATACCCTTTCAAAAGGTAGCCTACTGATATACCATCTGGTACTAATATGTGGGTTACCTTTAAGGTACTAATATGTACACCTAGGGGGGTAAATAAGGTATAAATGTGTACCTTTTGAAAGGTTACTGCCACAAGGACAGCTTTTGTACCATTTTTTCTGAGAGTGAATATAGAAACACACTCATATTATCAAGGAAAAGATTATCAAGTGGATATATGCTAATCTCCATTGTCAGACAGTAATATTTTACTGGGGTCTATCGCACAGCAGTTTCACCATTTAAAAAGGTCCATCGATGCCCCTGGTTCATCCCAACCTGCTCACAGTCATCATGAATGACTGAATACTCGATTCATTGTATTGTTGCAGGAACACACACATGTGGTCTCACTTTCCATAAAGCCTGGAATATACCATCTTTACCATGCTGGCTGCAACCACAGGGCTTGGCTCAGCCTCAGACAGCGCTGCTTTGACCTGTCGTTCAGGAAAAGTACACCCATCCAATGCCACACAAACCATGAAGCACTGAGAAGCAGAGCCCTGTGCTTGCGGTCGTGAGGCAAGATTTATTGCTGTAGATTCAGCCTCATTCTAGATGTAAGGCTTGGCAGTCCATTAAATGCTGGAAAGATTGAGGGAAAACGTAGAGATCAAAACGGGCTTAAATGCACATATTGTGTAAATATGGGTAATGAAGTCCAGATGCTGCTCCAGAAGGGGAAGCAGAGGGTAAGTGGAGCCCTGAGGTCTTATTCATTTCATCTGCATTACCTATGATCTTTCTAGACACATTTGTTATAGATACCATTGAGGGATTAAATGCTCATTCAGTCAATTATGAGACAACATGATAACACATTTGCATATGTGTGTTTAAATCACAGCCCATTAATCTTGATATTATTCTTATGGAAATTTAGACCTAAGATCATAAGTAATCTTACAAAACAATTACATATATATTATAATAATAATAATATATTTATGATATTTATGATCATGTGTGCATGAACTTTTTAAAAAAACGTTCTAATTTGATCGATTGAAAGTGATGTGGTGCACCATATACAACCTATCTATAGTTTATATGTTTGAGAAAGCTAATAATTACCAAATAGGCGGAAATAGTTCAACCTAATTGGAATACAAACGAGCTCGTTTTTTTTCTGCAACCATATTTTTTGCATTTTTTCTTATTGGAAGGGTCGGACTGGCGTAACTTTATTTTCACGCCACTAGAGGGCATTCTGCTCATAGAATTCAGAGCAAACCTTATGTGGGCAAGGCGTCTTTGTGGTGTAAATTCATATCATTACAATGTTCATTTCACCAGAGCCGTTGTGCGCAGGTTCGAATCTGGACTGTGTAACGTTGCAATCCTGTACCTTCTCCCTCTCTCTGATTTTTGGTACCGGTTTAATTCCAGACTATTATTGCAGATGCTCATTAAAACAAATAATACACATAATAAACGATACAATGAATAATAATAATAATAAATAAACAATAAAAATAGGCATGTAAGTGTTATAAATAATAAAAAAAAATTTATTTACAAAAAGATAATTAGATTTTTATTGTTTTTAATATTTGGTTGGTGTTTTATTTGTGGGCTGTTCCTGGTCTGCAGTGGTCAGTATCTAGTAAAAGTGGTCCAAGGAAGGAACAGTGGTGAACTGGTGAACTTGTGAGATTTTGCTACCTCCCATTAAAAAAGTAGGCACGATTCGACAGCTAAAAATGCTGCCTATCAGATTGTCCTATCAGCATCATATTCATCTGATTTGAGGCTTTATTAATATCCATACCTACTCCTACCCTACACCTACCCTTAAAACTATGTAAATATTTTAAATAAATAAATATTAAATATGGATGTAAAATGCTACCTATCAGATTGTGCTACCAGAATCATATTAATGTGATTTGCTTTATTAATATCCATTAATATCCATACATACCCCTATCCCTACCCTAAACCTACCCTTAAAATGTAAATATAAAAAATAAAAATAAAAAATATTGATGTGGGCATGCGCAGTAAGCCTTGGTAGGACAATCTGACGGGTAGGATGAAATGTCAGGACACCGGCGACAGGGTCATGGGCGGCCAAGGCTCATTGATGCACGTGGGGAGCGAAGGCTGGCCCGTGTGGTCCGATCAAACAGACGAGCTACTGTGGCTCAAATTGCTCAATAAGTTTATTCTGGTTCTGATAGAAAGGTGTCAGAATACACAGTGCATCACAGATTGTTGCGTATGCCACCGCTGAAAGCGCCAACAGTGGGCACGTGGGCATCAGAACTGGACCACTTTAGACAATGTACACCCTTTCATGGAAACGGTATTCCCTGGTGGCTGTGGCTCTTTCAGCAGGATAATGCGCTCTAATACAAAGCAAAAATGGTTCAGGAATGGTTTGAGGAGCACAACAACGAGTTTGAGCTGTTGACTTGGCCTCCAAATTCACTAGGGACCTGTACCATGAAGTCAGTTTTGCTTGCGCCAATTCTAGGTTTTGGATACCATGAAAGTGGCTTGGCTTTTAGCTGTGTTCATCATCATAGTACCTTAAGCAGCTCCACAGCTAACCTGCTCCGTAGCAGGTTATGTTCTGGATAAGAGATCTCAAACTGAATTTGAACCAATCAGCTGTGAGCAAAGTGAAATGTCTGATGCAATAAAATCACTCCCCCAGTTTCTCTTGCTCTAAATTAAAGGTCACTGTATGATTAAATAAAATAACAAAAATAATACATATATTATATATATAGACATATATTGTCTGGCTTTAATGATGATTACTTAATATAGCTAATAATTGTATATGTATTATAATGATATATCCATAATCAATTACACACAAGCAATTTTAGTTTTTTAAATTATTAAGCAGTTAGTTTAAATTAATATTAATATATACATATAATATGTAATAAACTGTATAATAAATAAATAAAGCTTTAATACAAAATACAGCAAAAACAGTAATATTGTGAAATATTTTACAATTTAAAATAACTGTTTTCTATTTGAATATATTTTAAAATGCAATGTATTCCTGTGATCAAAGCTGAATTTTCAGCATCATTACTCCAGTCTTTAGAGTCCCATGATCCTTCAGAAATCATTCTGATATGATGATTTGCTGCTCATGAAACATTTATTATTATTATCAATGTTGAAAACAGTTGTGTACAATTTTTTTGAGGATTTTTTAATGAATAGAAAGTTCAAAAGAACAGCATTTATTTGAAATATAAAGCTTTTGCAACATTATAATGTCTTTACTGTCACTTGATCAATTTAATGCATCCTTGCTGAATACATTTATTCATTTCTTTAGGTTCTCCCCCCACCAACAAATTCTTACCGACCCAAAACTTTGAACTGTTGTACAATGTTGCAAAAGCTTTCTATTTCAGATTCAGAGAATGAATGCTAAAAAAAATGTTTACACAACTGTTTTCAACAATGATAATAATCATAAATGTTTCTTGAGCAGCAAATCATCATATCAGAATGATTTCTGAAGGATCATGTGACACTGAAGACTCGAGTAATGAGCTTTGCATCACAGGAATAAATGACATTTTAAAATATATTAAAATAGAAAACAATTATTTTACATTTTAATAATATTTCACAATATTACAGCTTTTTAATTTTATTTTTAATAACATAAATGCAGCCTTGGTGAGCAGAAGAGACTTCTTTAAAAACGTTCTTACCGTTCTAAAACATTTGACCAGTGTATATATAATCTACTATATAAACTGATTTCACTTGCACTAATAGCAAGATATTTTCTTCATTTATCCTCTTTCGTGGAAAAGCATTTTCTTCTGTGTAAATGTATTTCAATTCTTTATATACTTCAATATCTTAATCTTCAGCAAAAGTGTTTTGAATCACATAGGCTCTCTCATGAGAAATGAATCACACTTTCACTGTGTTGAAGGCATGTGATTGGCTGTTCACTGCTGATGCCACACTTTCATGTGCACGCTCCACAAACTCAGGATCAAAGCCTGAGTTTACAGAGAAAGATGATGATCAGCATCATGGTACCAACAAAGCGGAATTGGATTGGTTTGGTTTTGTCAACTCAACCTAAAGTTTGTACAGCTACCATCATGGTACAGGCCCCAGATCTCAATCCAATCGAGCGTCTGTGGGATGTGCTGAACAAACAAGTCCGATCCATGGAGGCCGAACCTCGCAACCAACAGGACTTAAAGCACACCTTCAGGGGTCTAGTGGAGTCCATGCCTCGACGGGTCGGGGCTGTTTTTACCAGCAAAAGGGGGACCAACACAATATTATAATATCATAATATGTTATGCCTGATCGGTGTATGCCGTCATGTAGCCACCCACAACTTAACCTAACACGCTCTACTCTTCAGCACAATGGTAAACTTCAGTATAACAGAAACTCTTTTATATGTCAAACATAACAGCATTAAACACTAACAGCTTTAAATACAAACGGACACATAATTTCAACATTTATTGTAATTATCCAGTCCTGAGCAAAGCATGCTGGGAACTAGAAATGCACATCACAATTTTCAAAGTTATCAAGACAATTTCATTAAGTAACTCCTTTTTTTAACGCAGGCATTTCAGTTAAAATTAAACACAATATTAAGTCGATGTAATGATCAAAGTTATGTCAACAGGACTCATCAAAATAATGTTGGCAACATAAAACATATTGAATTATGTATTTAATCATAATGTTGAATTATCAAAAAAGGTGCTTTGAATCAGAATTTTTTAACTTGCAACCATACATGTACAGTATTTAATAGGTCCCTTTATAGGTTTTCTTTTTAGAGTGTGCTAAACAATGCTCAGAAATGGTTTTGTCCTGTAAGTCCTCTGTTGTCCTTTCAGGATGGAGGTTGTCATGTTAGAGGTATGACTCATGTACAGAATGACAGTTCTTTCACCCTGTAGCTCCTTTCTCATAAGCTAAACTGATGGTGTTACAACTAACCCATGTTAAAAAATATTCTGTTAATCCTGAAGTGTGCATACGAAAGACACTTGTGAATGGCGGTGAAGTGGCGCAACTGACGCTGGTAAATCACATGAAAATGACAACATGGCAAAAGTATGTCCAGATTACATAGCCTACCACACAAATTCATACTATATAGAACATACATTCTTAGCTGTCACAAAGTAGGTACTTATTCAAAATAAGTATCTACTCAAGAGAATACGTGATTTCGGCGCAGCCATATGGTATTTTTTATGTCACTTAATTATTCATTAACAATTCATATTAATTGATTGCTTAATCATTATTTATTGCTTAATTTCCAATAAACGTGTCTATCAGTCTGTTTTAAATTACTGGCATTTTCATTGTATTCTGTTTAATAAACTTCACCTTTATGACATCCCTATGGCCCAAATATCAGTGAAATATAACCTGCTCTATAACAATCAAAAAAATATGTCTGTCAGATTATCTTGAAGTGTGGGATTAAAGTGTGACACTTTACAATAAGGTTCATTAGTTAACATGAACTAATAATGAACTGCACTTATAAAGCAATTATTTATCTTTGTTAATGTTAATTTCAACATTTACTAATGCATTATTAAAATCTTGTTAACATTAGTCAATGCACTGTGAACTAACATGAACAAACCATGAACAGCTGCATTTTCTATCAACTAACGTTAACAGAGATTAACTAATGCTGAACAGAGGTGTTGCTCACAGTTTGTTCATGTTAACTAATGCATTAACTAATGTTAACTAATACAACCTTATTGTAAAGTGTTACCGGTGGGATTTGTGAGTTACACTGCGCATGCTATCAATATTATCTGCTGATAAACATCACCTTCTTTCCAGTTCAGAGCTTTGCTTCTGATCAAACATGAATGCTTATTAAACCACCATGATCTAAGTATAATTCGGCCTAGCATCAGCATTCCTCAGCCAACTCCAAGGGTGGTCCATGTGGAGCGTCGTCTAGCTGCTGTCTGCCTTCACAATGCAAGGCATCGACAGGCATTATAGCAAACAAACAAACCAACAAACAAGCAAACACACAAAGAGTAAACAGGATCAGGGAGCAGATTCATTTGAGGTGTGAGAGAGCTGATTGCAGTCGAGGAGGGTCTTTTTCATGGACACCCCCTCTAGAGTAGCCTATCTGGAGCTTTGATTGACCACAGAGGAATAGCCCTCTCCAGCTGTGTGTCTTTGACGTTACGTCTTGTTGGAGAGCATTGTCTGAGCGCTGCCGTTCTGTGCTGGCTGTCCTCACGTGACATGCTGCTGCTTTTGTTGACAGGTCGACATTTGTCTGTGAATGTCTGTAGATGCATCTAATGTGAACAAATATTCTGATTTTGTTAATTGATTGATTCGTACTTGCTATAATCTTGATATTCCAGAAATCCTATGGAAAAATATGCATTTTTGGAAATAAAGGCTCCAACAACCATTTTAGGTTTCCCAAAGAACCATTCTAGAACATTTTAATAGTCGAAATAACCTTTTTCCACCGTAAAGAACCTTTGTGCAATGGAAAGACATTCCTCATGGAACCATCAATGCCAATAAATAGCCTTTAAGAGTGTAGAGGGCGCTGAATATAAAGCCAACTGACTGATGTTTCTCCGACTATGGGTACTTTTACATCCCAGGACTTAATTTAACAAATGTAATCTTTTAACAGATTCTTGTCTTGTAAATATTTTATTATATGTTCCTTTGCTACTTTTAAGTGCCTTGTGTGAATAAAAATAAATACTTTCATAGTGCCTTGTGTGTACAAGTTCTGTCATGAAACTCTAGGTGGCACTGGCAATCACATCACATCACATCACCCTGCTGTATCAGTAGCCAATGAGCTCGCTGCTCAACCTTCAAATACTTGGTCAGCATTTGCTGTAGCAGTTGCAGCGCTTTCAGAAACCCTCCACCTTCCCCAGCTCCACCTGTATAGATCTGCTACGGGTAATTCATTTTGCAGTCGTTATTACACACTTCTTTAATTTTTTTCCCCTGACACAAAGCCTTAAATTCCCCTTTATTTGAACAAAACACTTTTAGTGTGATTAGTCCAATTTTGTGATGACATTACTTTGAAATGATGAATAGCTATCAAAGTTGTTTAGCTAGTTGTTGCCAATAGCTAATTTTACAGAAGGAAATGTCATGAGAAATGTCACGAGAAAGAAGGCATTTTTTAATGAATTCATCTCATTATAATGGTTGTGATTAAAAACAAGTGTTTATTGTCTTAAAAAGCTGCTTGAACAGGAGAGTTAAATATATTAAAAATGAATACATATAAAAACATAAACACAATAATATACACTTATTGATGTGTTTATTCTTGATATGAGGTTTTATGATACGATTTGTGGTTAGTTTAATGAAATAAACACTTAATCATAGAAAACCAAATGTAATAGGCGTATATATTTATTGCATTAACATAAATTAAACTACAAAGCTGGCACGGAGGTATGTATAATTGCAAATTAAAGTCACTATGACTTATTTATTTCTAAAGTAAGCTACATTTTAGGATAAAAGTATGTGCCAAAGTTGTTTCTACGACGGCTCCAGCTCTCAGACCCGCACGGTGTAATATGTCAGTTTCCGAATTCCTCGTTCACTCCTTGCTGATTTAGTGCACTTAACTGCCATGCATATATAGGGATTTAGATAATCAGTGAACAAGTGAGTGATTTTGGACACAGCAACAGAGTCGACATAGAGAGTCGGTACCTGTGCTGGAGTCGACCCAGATTCTAGGGCAATTCAGAGTTGAGGTATTGACTCTTTTGTATTTCACTCCCCATCACTACAAGCGATATAAACATTTCTTATGTGCACGTAATCTAACGCGATCATCAGTCAAAAAAACAGCATATATGTGGGTAATACTGCACGTTCAGATATTCATGCAACGATATATTCTGGTGGCAATGAAAATTTTGTGAAAATGATCAAAAATGGCAGGGAAAGAGTTAAAGTACAGTTAAAGGTATTTCAAGTATAAAAATTAATACCTAAATAGGAACATAGTAGTATAGGCCTACTTAAAGTGCAAAAGTAATATATAAATTGTAAGTTAACCTACAGTATAAGTACGATTTAAAGCAATTAAAGAAAACTTATACACAAATATACTTATATATAGTTTAGTTTAAAACTACTAAACAAGTAGTTTACTGAGAAAATATTTCAAAGTGTTCTTTCAGTATTTAACATAGTATTTAACAAGTAAATTATCAGTATAACTATAAGTTCACTTGTAGTATAGTTGCAGTACAAATGAAAAACATAGTTGTAAACTAGTTATGTACTCAAAATGTACTACTGTTACACTTAAAAGTATACTTTTATACGCTAAAAGTGTGTCAATTTAGTCCTAAGTAGTATTGAAATAGTACACTTACAAGTATACTACTATTGATATAGTATACTTACAACATAAAGTATACTTAAAAATATACTTTACTTAAATAAATAAAACTTGAAGTACAGGCCTACTTATTTTTTGTAAGGAACCCAGTTGACAAGCTGCTGTACCCCTAAAGATAAAGGCAAAAAGCATTTTATTACTACCGATATGCTCCTATTTAGGTAAAATGCTTAAATTCACAACTTCGGATGGAAACATAGCGAATGTTATAATATCATAATATGGTGTAGTATTAATATATCAAGAGTAGTACAGCGCTAATGTGAAGTATAAGCGTAAATGTATTTCTTCATTCATTTATTAGTTGTTTTTTTTTGTGTGCTAGCATGCTAGAGTTTATAAAGTTCTCACAGGAGGGTTGGGATCAAAGACTGCAATGGATACCACTATTCAGATGTAGGTTGGGAGTGTGTTTCACCACCGAAGAACTGTGAGTGTGAAGGTTTTTGAAAAAGACATGAGCTTGAGGCTACAACCAGACTTTCTAATATGAAAAAACAACAACAAAAATTTCACATTATAATGAACTTGATGACTGTTAACTAAAGAGAACTAACGCATTCTGTTTTAGCTTCTTTCTGAAAGTGTCTGTTCTGTATTTGTATTTAGCTTGTGTGTATATACTGTGCACATTTCCCTGTCTGTAAAATTGTGTAGATTGGTGAAACTTGTGATTTGGTTTGAAGAGAGAGCTAAAGTAAGTTATTTTCTGATCACTGAAAACTCACATGATCAAGCTCCTTATTTAGTGCCAATTCAGCTCAGTCACTTCAAATGTCTTTGCATTAGGGTAGGAGCTAAATATCCAGTTAGTACTTTTGTCAACGCTTATCGAGTACAACGGTGTCTCAAAAACAGCAGGTGCTTGATTAGGTCAGTCCTGTGAGCTATGGAACCAACCATCCAAAGAGTGTCCGTTTCAGAGAAATTACACTTTCCCTTTCTAGCGGTCCATACATCAGAGATGAATGAGACTTACAGAATCCACAAAGAGGCTGAAATCTAAGGGCCAATCCAAGAATGGACTGATTGGATGACTCCAGCTGTGCTGAGAGGAATTCCCATAGCTTCACACCTACTTCCTGCAAGTGAGTGACTGCAATACGCAACCTCTGAAGGGGGCAACCATTGAACTCTCAAGCAAGTGGCAATATTTGCTCACCTGAAATACACACAACTCTCCAATTGGGCCACAGGGCTGGAGCAGGGCTTGGTGGCTCAGGCAGCTGTGAGCCAGAGAGAAGGGGAAGGTCAGGAAGTTTAGTGAGGGGGAATCGGACCCCCGCTGGGGTGTTGTTTATCGCCGGCAGTCCCATTGTATTTTATGGGAGGGAAGGCTATATTTGTCCTTAGCCACGGGAGGCTGATGAGGTGCTAATCTGTTGAGGGGCTCGCCATTGGAGTCTCCTTGTTAGCGGGCTAGCTTGTTAGCTATCCGGGCCTGTAAAAAAGAGCTTGAATTTATGGGCTCCCCTCCCTGAATTCTGCCACTGTTCATGGGTAAGCAAACACAGATTGAGCACTGATGTTGGGGCGGTGGTGTCTGGGGGACCTTTGAATGAATGGCTGGGATGACAAAAAGATTGAGTTTCCCTGGTTCCCCCATGCTGTTTTTCAGTAAACATTACAAATTAGCCATCTGCATATGGATGGATCTTCAGGTGAGGCAGGAAGGAATTGCAGGGCAGAATTCTAATAACATTCCCTCCTGAGTCTGACAGGTGAGAGGAAGAGTAGATATCAGCACATATCAGTGTTTATTAGATACATTTATAGCCCATCATCTAAGCATTCATACTTACCTTTAGAGAAAATATAAAAGAAAATCAAAAAAAGTCTGTCTTTTATGTTTTGTATCATATTTGGGTAACACTTTACAATAAGGTCCATTGATTAGCATTAGTTAACTACATGTTAACATAAAAATAAAAGTAATAAAAGTAATAAAAAGACATTAACTAATGTTAACTAATGAAACCTTATTGTAAAGTGTTTCCCACATTTAGTACATTTGGCCGATATATATGAGAATATGGAGCTCACACTCTATGAGGAATTTATTTAAATGCATTTAAATGTCATCTTACTAAGACATATTATAGGGATATATAGATTGACAACTGATATTTAAATGCATTTTATGTAGTCTTCTATACTGTTATAAAGGTCGCTGATTTACATGATCAGAATTTCATCTTACTTTTTGGTCATATAAATATCAGCAACTGCACCAAATTGCATATATTTGCTTCATTTGGGCCTCTGAATAAATAAACGTTCCTCAAAAGCCTGACAGATCATGTTCGTAAATGGTCATATTAAATTAACAAAAGCAATATAAAAGTTATTCTTATGTTTACTTTATAAAAATCGGATTTTACAGCAAAAAATATTGAAGGGGGACGTTTGTACAAATATACTAAAAGGCCTTTTACTTGCTAAAAAGTATGATCTATCAATCAAACGATAGAAGGCATGTAGTAGATTGTGTACAATAGGTTTTTCAGCAAAGTTTTGCTCATGTTTAAGAAATGTATGTATCAAATATGACAGCGTAGACTTTATAGGGTTAAAAACTACATAAGGCTTAAATGAATTCTGCAACAATTATTATATTCATTAGGCGTGTTGAAGAAGTTAATATATGAATACGTGGAGCTGAAGAGTGAAGCTCTTGGTGATGGTTTTCTTGGGTCAGCCTTCATTCCAGCTACTTTAATCCCAAACTCACTATCACCTATCAGTCCGGAATACAGATAAGACTCCGGCAGACACGGGAATAATGGAAAATGGGAACAGTCAAATGCCTTCTGACTGATGTAAAACGGAAACGTGACTGTTTTCTTAAAGGGGCCTGAATGCCTGCATCAGTCAGTTCAAGCAATGGAAACACTGGTAATGACTGGCATTGATTTACTGAATCTACCAATTAAGGTATTTTCTGGGCTTTCTAGAAAAATCTAAAAAGAAGCACTGCTGGTCTTAAACTCCTGTATTACCATTTCTAACCTAACTAATGAAACGAGAGAAAGAGATGGCAAGGAAACACAGGAAACTCTAATCTCTAACTAACTTCACATTACACATGCTGTCACCTCTTTAATAACTTTCACTAATGAATTGATTTCAGTCAAGCCCGTGTTTGCTCTACCGCAGCTCAGAGGTGAAAATGTGTCAGGTGAGTGTGAACGATGGCAGCTCGTAGTGCTCAATCTGGACTGATAGCAGTGATATTTAAGAGCTTCTCTTCCCACGGGAGCCTGCCATTTAATTAGCATACTGACGCTTGTCCTCACGTTTAATTGCTTTTGGCTTGTAATTAAAATGAGTGTTGACTTTGCAGTTCCCTCACTGATGAATAGCAATGGAGGGTTATGTGATATTACATTTTTGCTGTGGCATACATTAAAATGGAAGGATTAAAATAACGGATTTAATCCGAACCTTTTTGTCCTCAGAGGGGTAATAGTTTGTCAGACATGCCAAAGCATTATAATGCATTAATCTGATCAATTAAGAGATTTACCATCTCAAGCCTTCGATGGGCTTTGTTTTGTTCCCTCTGTCACCCCGTTTAACTTCTGCCCGGCTCGGCCATTTAGCTGAAATGAAGAGATGTTTGATTTTGTGCATTCAGACCCTCCAGTACGCTGGGCTTGCAGGACGTGGATTGGCACCTTGTTTGAGGTATGCATGGTTGTGCTGTGGTCTTTTTTGCATTACAAGAGAAGTGTATTGCAGTGGGCCTTGGATACAGACCAAACAGAAGTGCACTACGGGGCAGCCCTCGGCGAATGCTCCTCAATATCAAAATGTGCGTATTTGAGGAAGTCCTTTAGCCCATTTACGCCACTGTTTGCGCCCAGGCCCCTGTGCAATATCTTCCGTACCACCCCTTTGGCTTTGAATGGCATTTCAATGGCGGGCCTGCGTTCCCCCCCTCTGCATCCAACCAGCGTTGTGTGCATTCCCCGTCGCACTACTTTTGAGATTCATTTCCAGGTAAACATGCTTTGGTTGGCCGCAAACCTGCAGCCAACAGGGGTTGTCACAGCTGTGCCAGATAATAGCCAGAACAAACTCCTGTCTCGCTCTGGAATGTTTACTGTCGCCACAGACACTGTGCGGCAAACATTTTTGCATCTTTTATTTGGAAAGAAAGAGATCCAGTTATCAGTTTCACACAGATGAATCATAAGCTTAACCTGTTGGCCCTTTTGTATTCCAGCAGATAAATGAAGGGGTAAAAGTGCAAATGCCAAAAAAAAGAGAGAAGAAATTAGAACAAACATACTTCTGTTTAAAGACCTCTTTTGTGGTTTAAAAGCTTTGAAAGAGAAGCTCCAAGTAACACATTCCTGCAAACAGCAGCATGGAATTTACTGAAATCCTGCTTCCTCATTTATTGACAACCGAGTATCTATCTATCTATCTAGACAGGTTCTAGAAACTTAAAAATATCCTGACCTCTCTACGATCTCAAACACGAATTCCTAGCGACGAAAAGGAGAATGGAGGTCCGTGTTTGGAGATTCCATGGCAATATTTACTGAGAATACAGGCCCTAATGTATGAGATTGAGGAGGATCACCAAGGCGCCACCCACAGTGACAGTACATTGCAACACATAGAACGCTCTGAACCGCATGATGAATGATCGAGCTCTGGGCCATGCAGAGAAGCAGAGAAAATCCTGAAGCATTAGAGAAAGAAAGTGCTTCTCAATAAAGTAAAAATTTTGCCATCTATTGTTTTAGAGCTCGATTATTTCGAAAACCGGAACATATACCAACGCAAGTTCAGAGGTATCAAAGTATAGACCAATGCTCCAGCGTGGTGTGTTTACTCAAAGACATGGTCCTTTTCCATTTCCACCAAATACAAGATAGTGACCTTCTACACAGAATGATTTCACAGTCTGTACCTTGTCTATTAATAATTAACTTCAAAATAATCCAGGAGGACACTGTTTCATGTAATTATAAAAGTAGTTAAATCGTTTTCTCAAAATTAGGTAAGACTAGTTACTTAGTTTAGTCTAGCTTGGTAAAAGTGGATACAAATGTCAATGCATGTTCATTTAAATGATGTGATTAAGATTTGGACAGTTGGACAATGCTGTAGTGATGCGATATTCTGATAAGAATATGTAGTATTATCTAGTCATATGAGGATTCTGTGTATTAAGACAACTTTATCTGTCTATGTGTCTCAAGTTGTGGGATGGTCCATGCCAGAGACTGATAATGAAAATGTGCCATCAATGATTACTGAATGTAAGTAATGATGCTATTAATTCCCATTATATAGTACACCCCCCCCCCCCCCACACACACACACACACATTATGTTTTCATGTTTTATGGGGACTTTTCATAGACATAATGATTTGTATACTCTACAAATGGTATATTCTATTCCCTAAGCCCATCACACAAAACTTTCTGCATTTTTACATGAAAAAACTAAATAAAAAAAACACAATTTAGTCTTATTTATAAGATGTTTTCCTCATGGGGACCACAAAAAAATCATTTTGTCCTTATAATGTAGGGTTTACCTGAATCACACACACACACACACACACACACACACACACACACACACACACACACACACACACACACACACACACACACACACACACACACTTCAATCTCCTCATTTGAAGATGTATCAGCTTGCAAACAGAAACAATAGTGCTCTTTTTATAGTTTAATTTTAAGTCATATATTAAATTGCTAATAGGATGAACCTACTTAATGAATATGATAAATAACATGGACCAGTTTTAAGACGACAACAATTGGCAACAATGTCAACATTTTCAGCCTCTAGTTTAACTGCCATGTATAAAGAAATGATTGAAAAATCAGATCAACGTGTAAACATGCTAAACACGGCAACTAAAGACAAACATTTTCACGACAGGCCATTTTCAAACTGAAGGAATATTGTTTCTTAATATTCAACGAGTTATCCAAACAAAATCAGCAAATATAAAGCCTACATTTCTGGTGATGACCCAGTTTTAATTGGGTTCGAGTTGCTGTTACAATATTTCAGTCAACGTTGCGAAAGGGTTGCCTTCATAACAGTACCATCTTTTATGATTCCTAAAGGCATACGTCATGGCAAACCAAGAAACAGCGACGAATTTGCTGAACGTTGTTTCTTCGAAGATGTTCCACGCGTTTAGCGGTGTCTGTGAGCACGTCAAACTTACACCGTTTACACAATACACACAGGTCCAAATAAACTCCGTGATTATATTTGCAAATTGTATCCCTGTAATACGCAAATACACACTACATCTGATTCTACACCATTAAAATGCAGGTGAGGCACGTGTCAAATCGAATAATAAGAGTTGATGTACCTATAGCTGATTATTTAAAGAAATAGTATTCGATTAAAATGACAAGGAATGTTCAGCTTGCAAATTTAGCTAACATGTGAATATCAAATAAATTGAAACCGAACTGTAACTTCATAGGGTTGATCATTTTATATATTAAATTATGAATTATATTGGCTAATGCATAAAAGATCAGTACTAGGTCATATATTTCATGTAGCCTACACTTGAGCTTGAATGTATAGGCTACATGAAATATAGGCCAATATTTTGTGACATTTTCGACTATTTGAATGGCACTAACTGATCTGTTAAAAATTAAATTATTGAATAAGATTTAAAAAATAACTGATGATGAACGTGGTGATAACAACTGAGTGTATCCACGTACTTCTGTGGAAAAATCAATTTACCAAGAGAGGGCGCAAATCAAGAGATGCATACCATCAAAGGCCAAAAGAATGATCTGAAATATAGGCTTAAATAGTATAAGTTAAGTAAATAGTAAATAGTTAAGTTGTAGCTATAAATGGAAGGGGACATGTTTTTTTCGTTGTATTCAGTGTGTGCACCGAGCCACCACCAGCTAAATATCGTGGACAGTCAAACAAAGTGTATAAATGTTAGGCTACTTTGTTTAATGAAGGCAATCAAATCTTGCCACTGAGCTCTGCAGAATCAACACCGATGACCTGCTCTTACATCAGCAAACTGTGTACCGCTATTAGTTACATAAACTAGAGCGCAGGTAAACAAATGAATTCAAAACAGCCGAAAACATTTACACGTTTTGATCTGGCCCATATTATTTTCGTTCTTGTTCCTCTCATATTTTATCTTATTTCAGAATTATAGTCTATATAGGCTATATCTTTTTTTTTCTTTTTTTCTTTTTTTTTAATACAGCCAGCTGTCCTTTTATAAGATCTAAAGATCAGTTAAACATTTTGTTTAGCATACTGGAAATGATTGGGCTCTAAAAGAAAAAGAACTAAATGAAAAAAAAAAAAACGTAGCTATATATTAAAAGAATAAAACAAAGTTAGATTGATTTGCTTAAATATGTCATGCCTTTAAAATCGATTTCCATTGACTGTGCATAATAAATGCGGCTTGTGAATTATGAAAAACAAAACAAGACACTTGGACTGTTGATTAATCTGAATAAAGACTATATACTTGAACCCAGAGCTGTTGGCATTCTTAAATCCGTTCTCCTCAATTTTATCTGGATTTCAAACCACTCCTCTCGCAGCAGTCCAAACTTCTATCTCCCCCTTTCTCCCGCTGGAATACAATAAGATTAGGATATAATGAATCTTTTCAAATGGGGCTGCTCTTTTCAAGCTGCGCAGGTGTACAATAGGGGGGCAAATGGAGAAGTCTCACGCCTAGGTGTGAGCAGATTATTCAAATAGGGGCCGAGTGAAGCAGTAGGGATTGGAGGCTCGCCCGGGCGCACAGAGCTATATCACAGCGTTAAGAGCCAGCAGCAGGCGTCATTTCAACTGGAGTCATCTCAGAAACACACACACACACACACACACATGCGCAAGCTCTTGACAGGAGGAGAGCACAACGACGACACGAGTGTATCCCGTGGTCCCCAACAACCACATTTGGCTGCCAAAGGACACACAATACCAGCATTTCTCGTGTGGGGAAGCATTTTGAAAAGTAGAAGATTGTTTTTCCAGGATGCTCGGTGCTGTCAAAATGGAGGGACACGAACACGCAGCAGACTGGAGCGCTTACTACGGAGAGCCCGAGGTGGGTAACTCACCTAAATAAATATATATGTATTTTTTTCTCCTCGTCGAAATCCGATCCGGTTTTATACAACTCAATATTAGCCCTGAGATAATATTAACTTTGAGATCAAATATTGACTTGAGGCGCCTCCAAATCCTCCCCCATCATCTCGACGCCCTGCACTATCCTAACAAAGTTGTGCTTGACATGCAATGCAAACTTTTCATTTCCAATTATGGATACCGACGAATACATGGGTTTAATTTTTCAACAACATCGGGCATCCGGAAGCGAAAATAACCGGGCATTTGAACTTTTGAACAATCTACTAGCCTATTTCTTGGTTTTATAGCCTTTTTGTGAGCGGCGGTAATATAGACTCAACAGCGTTTTGCTGCAATATTGTTGGAAACCTTAACTGACAAAAAAACAAAACCAAAAAGCCGTAAACAAACGTTCACTTTATTAGCCTTGTTAACACTCTTATGACTTAGGCTATGGTTCTAAATATCTCAAGAAAAGAAAAAACTGTTTATTAAAGACAGTTCCGAATTGATTAATAAAATAACCTTTAGGAACCCTGTTTTGTAAAAATAGTTACTTTAATATTTCTCTTTTTATGTAGCCAAACCAATTTATTCTAAATGTATAAGACTTGGAGTTGCATTAATTGATCGTATTGTCTGATTTTTTTTCGCAGTGTTACACCTCGGTCAGCAACATGAACACCGGACTGGGAATGAACTCCATGAACACTTACATGACTATGTCCGGAATGAGTTCGACTGCAAACATGACTGCAGCAAACACCATGAACATGTCCTATGTCAACACGGGTATGAGTCCTTCAATGACAGGCATGTCCCCCGGTGCGGGAGCGATGGCCGGCATGGGTGCGGGTATGACGGGCATGAGCGCAGCCCTGAGCCCGACCATGAGCCCAATGGCAGCGCAAGCACCCTCTATGAACGCCTTAACCTCGTACAGCAATATGAACGCTATGAGCCCCATGTATGGCCAGTCGAACATCAACAGATCGAGGGACCCGAAGACCTACCGGAGGAGCTACACGCACGCCAAGCCACCCTACTCGTACATTTCCCT
Source organism: Gobio gobio (assembly GCF_949357685.1). Taxonomy (NCBI): domain Eukaryota; kingdom Metazoa; phylum Chordata; class Actinopteri; order Cypriniformes; family Gobionidae; genus Gobio; species Gobio gobio. Next base: position 43,736,409 of record NC_137106.1, read on the forward strand.
AATAACCATGGCCATCCAGCAGTCCCCCAGTAAGATGCTGACCCTCAGTGAGATCTATCAGTGGATAATGGACCTTTTCCCTTTTTACCGACAGAACCAACAACGCTGGCAGAACTCTATCCGCCACTCGCTGTCCTTCAACGACTGTTTCCTGAAAGTTCCGCGCTCCCCGGATAAGCCAGGCAAAGGTTCGTTTTGGACCCTTCACCCCGATTCCGGGAACATGTTTGAAAACGGCTGCTATCTGCGAAGGCAAAAGCGCTTCAAGTGCGACAAGAAATCGAGCAAGGAGCCGGGTCGGAAAACATCGGAGGGCGGATCGAACAGCAGCTCCGAGAGCTGCAACGGGAACGAATCTCCTCATTCCAACTCGTCCAGCAACGAGCACAAAAGATCCCTGTCTGACATGAAGTCGGGTCAGGGTCTGAGCCCGGAGCACGCAGCCTCGCCGAGCTCCCAAGCGCAGCATCTCCTAGCTCAACATCACTCCGTTTTGGCGCATGAAGGACACCTGAAGCCAGAACATCACTATTCATTCAATCACCCCTTCTCCATCAACAACCTCATGTCATCGGAGCAACAGCATCACAAAATGGACCTAAAGACATATGAGCAAGTGATGCATTACGGTTACGGCTCTCCGATGGCCGGCGCGTTATCCATGGGCTCCATGGCCAGCAAAGCGGGCCTGGATTCGCCGGACACATCCTATTACCAAGGTGTGTACTCCAGGCCCATCCTGAACTCTTCCTAAACCCTCACGGACGTTGTGACAATTTGTACATTTGTAAAATGGTTGTGTATATGTATTCTGCTTTTTGACGTTTCCCGTTAATTTAGATGTTCATTAGTAATTATTTTGTAAAAGATATGTTGACAATGTGACGAACTCTTCGAGGCGGCTTTTGAAAATGGACCAAAATCACACCGAAGGACTGCGGACGGATTGAACTTCTTCAATCACTTGTGTAAACTTATTTATGGCTTGTAAATGTGTATTCTTGTAGTTGATGACAAGAACAGAATCTATATTAAAGTGTTATTTGAATTTTTTTCTCAATTCTGATTTTCTCTCATTTGTGTTATTGTGTTGTGAACAACGACAATACTACTAATAATAATAATGTGTCATTTTGCTCAACCAGTTATCAGTGCATTTACACATATGAACCACTTGTAAGCTACACATTTATATCGAATTTTCCACATTATTCTGATTTAATTAATCTGATGAATTTCTTTGCATTTCAACCCTGACCAAAATTAATATCAACAATAAAAACAGAAAAATAGACCATGAAATTAGTTTTTTTTTTTTGATAAATGAAATAAGCTAAAATGCGTTTAGCCAATATAGAAACATTAATCAATGCCCTACATTTTCAGCATTGAACTAGGCTACTTAAAAATGGTGTATTTTTAATTTCTTGAATGATGTGTTGCATTTTACGCAGGCCCATAAAAGTGGTAACTAGCCTTTGAAATCTAATTTTTCTCCATCACAATACAATGTAGCCTGTGTTGTGTTCAGAAACCCATATTAATGACCACATATGCATCGCGATTTATTTGCATATAAGAGGCCTATATAATATATAACAATAGGCTATATAAAATGCACATTGCTTATTTAAACATACACATATACATAATATATACATATACATAAGCACACACACACACACACACACACACACACACACACACACACACACACATTAAATGATGGTGATAATTGCAACAAATATAAGCATCATTTAACAGAATGAGGCATGACAGACATAAAGCTCGAACCCATTTCTGAATTGAGAATCATCTTTATGAATTCTCTCGTTTCTTTCCAACATATGAATAGACGTGAAACCCATTTGATGTAAAATACATAAATACATAGGCCTAGGCTACATAAATAAATAACATGTCAAAATACGCCATAATAACTAAAAACAGAAAAATAAATATTTGAGTGGGGGCATATATTTGACAGACACCGCATTGCTGTTCTGTCACCAATAAGGAAGCTGTTTTACCGGCTTTCCCCATTTAATAGTAAACTTGCAGATCAAGAAGAGAAGTCATCTGTGTCCCCTGGGGTAGGCTACACGGGCAGATTCTCCTTAAACTTGAATAATGGCAAATAAGGCCATGTAATAAATGGTTTTGTTACCTCAGTGTTTTTAGTTCTCAGTCCATTCCATTGTATTTCAAACCCCCATGATCTGCGAATAAACAAAAACTGGTAAACAATGAAAAAGGCGGTATTAATACATATAGGATGTGTACATGAGCAATCAAATCACACGAGTGTAAACTTTGAATAAGAGCACGTCACTTCTAGGTAAATTTACACAGAAATTAAATTTCGGTGGCCCTCGTTTTAGACATAATGCTAGGCTGAATTTTTATAGCGCACTGATCGATATCTTGGTAAAATAATCATTTTTTTAAACTAGCGGGGCAGTGAAATCTTTGCTTTGTTGCTAAAGTCAACAGTGACAGAGTTTGAGCTCAAATAAATGCCGTGAGGCTTCCAGCCCTGTGCAGAAGGCAGCGGGAGAGGCTAGGATTCTCGTGCTGCAGACTCCAGGTACGAACACTTTCATGATTAAATCCAGCTCTCTGCTGTTGCTGCTGAGGCTTTCGATGCATGCTGTGTTTAATGGGGATTTCATATAGGAGGTTTCTGCGTGCAACTTCGATTTCACGGCTGTAGAGTTGGACGCTTGAACAGACACAACTCAAGTGCTGATGTTAAGGGGCTCTTTCAGCCGACTGTCAGGTGGCTATTCCAGCTGATTGATGCCAATGATACTGGAGAAGAAATGCATTGCTTTCGCCGTGCCAATAACTGATGCCCATCAAATGGAATTCAGGTACATAGCAATGATGTTTTTCTTCGGGCGAACTTGCTGTCGAGATAAACGCGTAGGCTAAGCGACACAATTATCAGTGCAGATAAAGGATTGTACGCTTGTACTCGTTTAAAGAAAGCGAAAACTTCGACATATTTAATTATTTTAGCCAACCAAGAAGCAAATGTTGCCGTCGAATTTCTGGTGCTTTTACATCTTTCCAGAGACACAAATGACAACAGCCACCAACGTGAGCATTCTATTTAGCAAGGACTTTATGTTTGACAGCAGACAAAATAAGTATTAACATGACAATCTACAGACAAGATCAGGTTTACCCTCACAACGAAAGAGAAAAAGGAATGGCAGCTACTCCGATTGTCTCTCTTATTATTCTGGATTCTGCACAATGCTATCAAAATAATCCTCAGTATCAACAACAACGATAATAATAATTATTACTATTATTATATTACCATAAGTTTCTTGTGGCTATGTGAGACAGGAGGCCTGGAATGAAAAAAAAAAAAACCTCCCAGATGCTTAAAAAGTGAGATCTAAAAATATTTATTCGATAGCTAATACCTACAAATAAATTCGTGATTCTTGCAAACACCGTGGGCTATAAATGAAAAATAATGAAAACCTGAAATCAAACTATTTTTGCTGTTTTAGCAACGAAATCAGCTTTTCTCATATGCGTGTTTTTCCTTCTCATTTAGGTATCCCTGTTTAATTCGCGTCGTTCAATTTGCATATACTGCAAATGAAAGCCAGAACGTAAACAACTGATCCTCAAAATTCTCATTAAGCGAATTAAGTTTCTCAAGGAGAGCAATGGGCATCATCACCTAAAATTTGAAGTGCGACCCATACAAACACTCTACATAATGCAGGCCTAACGGTTAACAAATTGTACACTTATATATCAATAGAAATAAAACTGCATTATTGTTTACTTATTTTCTTTATATTTCCTCATTTGAATACACATTAACTCCTGATATTGTTAGCTTACTGAACATAAACTACAAATTAAGTGCTAGCTAATTTTGGGATGGGAACAAAAATTAAAATAGCCTAAGAACGCGTATATGGTGGCATCTACATCGGGTCATCTAAATGGCTTTAGCCCGTATTTTGCTCTACACAGTGCTGGAACACCCAAGTGGAGCTGGTCTCCTGGGAGATCTGCGGGACACCCATCTTACAAGCTGTAATGCCGCTTTAACCCATTGCTGGGGAGGGACCGTTCACACTACCCCGATTTAAGACCAAATACTCTTAATCCTGCTGCTGTCCCACACTATATTAATGCACAACACAGACGCCTAATCTACGCCCTAAAGTTAGAAAGGCAGTTTCACTGCAATATGCCGAATAGGATTAGGTTAGTCTTTGTAATAGTCTTTAAGGCATTTTAAACGCTGCGCAATGCGATTACATGTAAAACTAGAAGAAGAAAAAAATCCCCCCAAAAGAGATTATGAAAAAATAAATACATATAAACAACATTAATAGTAACAATAATAATAAATCCAATAGGCGAATATTTCCATGAATATTTCTATGTAGCCTGCTGGGTGAAATTATTATAAGTTATTCTCCAATTTTAAGTGTAACAAAATTTAGAATGTATATCTCGTGATTTTCTCTTTTTGTTGTTGGTTGCTATTCCATATTTATGTATATTGTTCTACATATATGACGCAGAACACATGAGAGCACACGCTTTATTTCCTAAAATGACCTTGAACTGTTTGTGAACTTTTTTTAAATCGCTATTTCTCCCCAAAATACCACCATAAAACCGATTTTTTTTTAAAGTTTTCTTTTTTTATATCATAAAATGTGGAGTATGCATTATACTTTTGCACTTTACACTAGGCCTACTTATTCTTAGTTACCCTGGTAAATAAAATGATATATTCTAATATAAAATATTATTTTATAATACACACCTCTATTTCTGTGAGTCAATAACCTGATCAATGTACATTTGTTCAAATACATTCCACACAGTAAAATATAAAATTAATCTAGCACTCTAATTCACCATATATGTATACATTTCTTTGGATGGAGTAATGCATGTGTCCTGACATTTGATGCAGTGCATAAATACATTGTTGGAGAGTTTCAAGATGAAGTTTGTAATTGTATCAGTATGAGCTGATTTGTCTAAATAAAACACTCATGAGCATTTATTCAGCAGTTTACTATCATTCAGAATAGGTAATCGATGGGATGAGTAGGTGGCATTGTGTTGATATGAATCATCACCAAATGTTTTTCCTTTCGTCTCACATTGCTTTTAAAGTCATGTACATGCCCAACCCTTCAAACACTGAATAGGAACATTGTGCATTATTTGTTAGCTTTAAAAGGCTGTATGATTGTATGGAAGCTGTTGTTAAATGGCCTGCATGCTGTCAGGGTGTTATGGTCGGAGATTCTGGCCGAATGCAGCGGAAATGGTGTAAGAGTGTGATGGGTCAGGCCTGTGTTCACACTCATCCAACAGCTTGGTGTGAAATTCTTGCTGAGACGTACAGGCCAAACCACATGTCCATTCAACAAACCCATTCCCCCGATTCGCTGCTTAAACATAAGCATCTTTTAGGGATAACATTGCCTGGATAAATGCCAGAATCCGTTTTATGGCTGAAATAAGTAGGATATTAAATAAGAAATGACAGCGAGAGGCTCTTAGTTGTCTCACGTACATTAACATACATATGTACATGGATGGCAAAAGTTCACAGACTTGCCCAACGTTTCTTGCGGTCAAATGCTGTGGGTAAAATCTAAGTCACTGGGAAGGACACTTGACTCATTAAATCTTAATGAAAGCAATAAACACAGACGCCAGCAATTCATTCAGACCTCCAAACCAATCTCCATTTCTTACCAAAGGCAAACAAGCCCAGATGCCCCGGCTTGATTCCCTGCATAACAAAGGCGAATCAGATTGTGTCCTGCATGTGTTCCCAGTGCCGAAATGGTAAAGGCGATAGGTTATTCCAAGATAGAGCTTGTCCAATTTATTGTACGTGAGAGGAGTATGTCACAAAGGTGATTTCTGCATTTTTTTTCAACATTGAGGAGCTTGTAGTTTAGAGGGTGATGGACATACTCATTCAACATTCATGAGAATCTTTTGCCTTAAGCATTCATGGAAAATACACACACACACAAATAATCTGGATTTATGAGTTTTGTGGTTATGCCTCCTTATGTTTTTTACGACGTCTGCAATGTGATACTTGATGAAGATGACAGTTTATAAAGCTCCTTTATGTCACATCTGCATTCAAATCATTTGTCTGGTAAACCACTTAACAAAAGCAGACATGAGCAAACGTGATGGGAGAGCAAATTCCAGTTGATGTTCTTTCATTTGATCAAATATCTCTTGATGTTGTTCTCGGCCATGGGCAAATTTAACCTGCTAGTAAATACATACCCAACAACTCCACAGTGTCCCCAGAGACTCCATAGCAAGAGCCCTTAAAGTAAATCCCAGACCTAAATAATTCACCAACCCTTTCTCAAACTAAAGGCAATCTTCAATTTAATCCATATAAATGCATTTATCACAAAGAGATTAATGTCTGGGTGTTGCCTGTTAAAGAGCCCCGAGGAGCCTCTGGTACGTTAGAACAGATTACTCTCAGATGCTACACAGTAGTGGTCCCCTGACACACAATGTTTAACCCCTCTTCTCACGCTGACAGCGACATAGCAGACAGTTTAATTCAATTTCCTGTCAGATCAAGAGCTTCCTCCTTTGTAGTGGCTGATTTATTATCGGCGAGCATGTCTTTGTTTTCCAATTTACAGAAAAGATGACAATAGCATCAATTAGTGAGAACCTTAACAAGACCCCTCGGCCACATTTAACGCTATAATAACCATCTGAAGTGTATGTTTAACAGCAATACAAAACAATTGTGAATTGCTGATTCCCATGAATGGCATATAAGTAGATGTGAAGTGCGTACCTTGAATAAGACCATTTAAAGCTACACTGTGTAACTTTTTTAGTTTATTCTTAGCTAAAAACACTTAGTTCTTTCAAAAATATATGTGCTCATTAATGTATATTTACTTCTTTCAAGTAATAAAGGATTCTTGTTAGTTTATAATATGCCATTGAAAATACATACGGGTGAGGGGTTCAAATGCCGGTCGCCATGTTGCCCCTCCATCTTGAAAGTACATTAGCCAAAGAGGGACATATCCGTAAATTCAAGCTTCGCCTTTCGTGTTTTAACACTCGATGGCACCGTGTCGAATGTGGACGAGGTCGAACTGGAAGCCATGTTAATCTTGGACTAAATCGGCCACCGTAGGAGTTAAAACGAAATCGGAATTGAGAGGAACAGAAACTAATATTCACTGGATGGTCATATACCTTTTCACCGCTAGATGGGAGAAAATATCACACAGTGTAGCTTTAAACAAACAATTATTTTTCCATGACATAGAATTCATTAGTGCTCCTCCACTTTTTCAGCGGAGTTGGTATCAATTCATTTTTCCCACAGAGATTGAAAAAAAAAACTTCTTTAAAGTGTATTAACAAAGCCACAACATTTTTATTTGAATCACAACATACTTTTATTTGAAGCAAAAAAGTATTTGAAAATCAAATGTACAAGACTGTGTCTTTAGTGAAGGAAAGAACTACAATCCCATGATGCATTGTGAATGACAATCAAATTTATATAACTATTCATTTAAATTTGTTTATGATACCTTTAAAAACAATGTATATTAAGTTTAAACTATTTGCAAAATTTGCATAGGGAGGCGATTATTATGGGAAAGCGTTTCCTGCAGAGCTCTTTTGCTCACCATAACTCTCTGATTGGTGGAATTTTCTGTACAGCATCATGGGTAATGTAGTTTTTCACCACAAATTCAGCTATTGAACATGATTATTTAAAAAATTTGCCTTCAACATGAGCATATAACACTGATTAACAACCTCTGAGCTCACAAAAAGTTTATAATTAGTTATCGTTCAATGAATGTTTACTTCTGAAACCTGACTGTTGTGCTTTAGTGTTGAAAAAAAAAGGAAATAAAAGAGAAAGGAGTCAGAAAATGGTAACATTTTGCAGGGCTTTGTTTGGTAGGCTATCACTAGCAACAACCGTTACCATAACTGTGTATTAGGAAGTTTAAAAGGCTCAACCCATCGTTGAGGTCACTTTTCCCATAGACCGTTCTACAACCAATGCAAACCTATACCGATGCAAATCATCCACAAAGCCATTTTTACATGCAAAACAAAGCATTGTTGGAGGATGCCTTGTAATGATGCCACTTTTAAAGCAAATGAGATGATGGATATGAACAGGGAGGCATATACGAGAGGCCGTTCATAATCTAAACAAATGCATGCGCCTTTTATGTGATAGGCTAAGACTCATATTGCCTTTACAATGCAAATGCTCTCTCTGTCGAAGCTATAGGGAAAGATGGGGATAGGGAAGATGAATTATTTAGCATTTGCTGTGCCCTTTGATGGTAACGGACAAGAACAACAATAGGGTTTACAATTAATTTCAGATGTTAAATGGTGCTTGACGTAACAGCTACATACTTTGTGACATTTAGGAATTGTTGTATGGCTTGCAAAAATGTTGCACGCTACTCAAAATAGACACAAACATTTCACTTGGAAAGTGTTTGAAGAAAAAATGTAAATTGAACAGTTCTGTAATTTGGTTTCTGCCAAGTGTAATATCCAACAGAATATGAATATGCTCTTTTTTGACTTGAAAATCACATCAGACAACATTAACCGCACACGCAAGTTTATTTAGTCTAGATCCTGAGGCATCTGCGGCATGTTTCTAAAATATAATAGCCGACAATTGAGGAGCTCACGGCCGAAGTCGAGGGCATAATTGCTAGGAAACATCTTACTGAACAGTTGGCGATAAACGTAGTCAGCCCCCTCCTCGGCTTAAAGCAATTAATTCAGGCACCCTGACATCAACTCTCCAATCCTCTGACAGCTTGGAGCCCAAATCAAAATGCTAGTTCTCCTGGGAACAGCAGAAGATAGCCGGCTCTTTTCTGGACTGTTTGCTCACTGGGCCTGAGAGCAATCTTCCTTGCCGAATGAAATGCAAGGACACAAACAATGTGCCGGCGAGAGAATGGAAGACGGGGAATGAACAGTTTGGACTATTTGCTCAGCAGAAGGGCAGCCACAATAGCTGGCCCATAGCTTTCCCATGCATCAAGCCTCTTAGTCTTAGGGCTCCTTTGTTGCTTGGTTTCGTTCAGATAAGAGTCCAGCTGCCCCATGTGTTTAACTCTCATTGTATGTTGTACTGTATGGTCATTTAGATACTTTAGCGTGGCTTTTCACAATTTCGGGAACAAACACGCTCATGCTACATGTTGTGGATATATCTCTGTGGCCGGGCTTCACCTCTGCATGTGCAGGGGACAGCTGAGGCTAAAAGGGGGTCAAGATTGAGGTTTGAGGACAATGCCTTATCTTGTCAAGTATAAGGGTTCTTATATGGGGTTTTTGCTAATGATACAGTAGCTCTCTGATCTAGAATGTGTTTCACAAATGAGTGGTATCAAAAGAAAGCAATACGAAATTCACATGACTGCTTTGATCAGAAATTATAAAAGGAGGAGGGATGACAATGCGATGGCTGCACGCAAAGAGAAAGCCCTCATGTGCTTCTTTGTTGTGATTGCACGCTGTAAAAAATATATAATTTGTTAACATAAGTTAAAGCATTAATTAACATGAACTAATGAGCATTACACATTTTTCATAGCATTTATTAGCCTAACCTTTGATATTTGTTAACAGTTCATTGTTTGCTTATATTAGTTCAGAGTGCATTATCTAATGTTATCAGATACACCTTTATAATCTGTTGAAATTAAGATGAACAAATTATGTCACACTTTAAAATAAATTAACAAACATTAGTAAATGATCAAGGCTTCTACAGCATTTATTAATCTTAGTTAAAGTTAATTTCAATGTTTACTAATGCATTATTTCAGTTTTTCTCAGTCGCTTTGGTACATTTCTCAGATCAGAATCGAAATTCTTAAAGCTACCTGTTCAATCTTCACATCAATGTGTCACTTGTGCACATCAAAAAAGCAGTTCCTCATTTCTTTGAACAAGTTGCAAATGCTTTGGTACATCCATGCAAATTATTATGTACAATTCTCTGCTGTTTCCTACATTATCAGTTGCTTATGTCATGTTGATCAAAATGAATTAAAATGGGTCTCTGTTGAATAGTCTCACCTCTCACAACATTTAGGCTTTAGTTCATAGCATACGTCTTTACATGCAAAATGGTTGAACAAGTTGTCATAATATGTCAAGCATATTTCTATACATTTCCACTAGACTTTTTTTCTAAAGATATTCGTTGTGATGTGGATGAGAATGTGTGGCCCAACAGACAGGAACGTCAGGAGTTCCTACAGCACTGCACGTACAGTTTTCCCTAAGGAGATTGTCCTATGTTCACATTTCTACATTTCTTTTTTTTTCTTTGTGCTATGCAGTGCTGTCTTTTCCTTTCTGTATCTCAATGACATGGTCTGTCAACAAATTACAGTCCAAACAGTAAAAGCATAAATGTGAATCTTGTCCAGTCTCTTGCAATCAAACTCCCACATACATTAAGGTGTAACCTACAATTTACAATAATTGTCATCAAAATTTGAACCATATTTTACATCAGAACATCCCTCCAGATATACTGACAACAGTTATATTGACAACATGACTAAGCGATTTGACTGTCTTATCCGTACACAATGACACAAGGACTTGTCATTCTGATGGCACTGACATGTTCCTTTACTTTTAAGAGATGAACTAAGGATTTTGAGCAAGAGACTGGCTTTTGCAGGTAATCCATAGTGTTTTGCTATTTGTACCAATTGTTTTGAGAAATGCACTTACTGTTTTGCAAATGTCGAGGATGATTCGAGAAATGACCCAAAGCGACTGAGAAAAACTGTAAAACCAAAAGTTGTATTTCACTCAAAAAATGATTGTATGATGCTGTTCACTTTATTTAAGCAATTCATTTTGATTTAACACAATTGTATCAGGTTTCTGGTTCAATTGTGATTGCTTCATGTTATATTTAGTTTGCTGTTGTACATTAATTGTAGGATTATTTGAATAATTCCATTTGAATGAAAATCATTTAAGTTAAACTAAAAACATTAATTCAAGTTAAATGAACACCATTGATTCTAGTTAGTTGTACATGGTTTATTCTTTTAGGTGTTACCAGTCACGTGGAACCACTGTCAGTGATTGAATCATGTTCAGTCAAAGGGCTATTTTTAAAGTGTTGTTAACATGAATGCACTGTGAAATATCATGAACAAACAATGAATGGCAGTATTTTTTATTAATTAACATTAACAAAGATTAATAAATGCAACAAAATTATAGCTTATTTCATGTTAGTTAATACATTAACTAAAGTTATCAAATGAGACCTTATAAAGTGTTACCATAAATGCTCTAGAAGAATTGTTCATTGTTAGTTCATGTTAACCTTATTGTGTTACACAAATAACTGTTACAATTAAGCTAAATTTCTCTCTGATTTACCCCTTAAAAAGTAACACAATGTAGTCCATTTTTTCAGTCCTAAATTTAAGCATAATTTTTTGGCCACATATGTTTTACACTGCAGTGTAAGTCAGAATTCTGAGATAAAAAGTCGCAATTACCTTTTTGACTATATGGGTTTGGGTTTTCTCTTAAAAGTCCTCTGTACCTCACAGAGCCTTTAGTCAGTTTAAATTAAATTCAGATTTTTTGTTCATAAACACATGAGAAAAAGAACTTGGACATCTTAGGCAGCAAGATAACTGAATATAAGAAGAGTCAGTTTTATTATGTTTTGAAGACTCTCTAATACATTTACGCATTAACGCATAATGCATTTTAAGAGATCTCATGAAAGATGACAGATTTCACTGCTGGGTCAGAAAGATGTTGGATTTTAATGAAACCGAAAACAGTTAGTGACTTAAAATAAGAAAGAGGACAAAGATTTGTTTGTGTTTTGTGTGTTTTTTTTCATATGCAAGCATGTGAGTGCAAGTATGTACGCATGCTCGAGTGTGTGAACAGGTCGTGTGTGGGATGGTGCAGTCTTAGGCTTCACTGATAGTAAAGTAAAGCTCTGTTCATGGCTTTTCAGCACTTCTTTAACTTGCCACCACTGTGTAATTTATGGGTGCTGAGAAACGCTGTGTTGAAACATGACGCAGATCTCTACTGCACAGAAATAGCTGAGAACGACTGACTCATATAAGATGAAACACACACAATCTGGGTGATTAGCAAGTACCGGAACATGCCAAGGATACGGCTATGGGAACACACACGATTAAAAACACACCCTGTTGAAGGGCTGTTGCATAGAGCCGAGTGAGACTTGCTAAAATAAGCGTAAAAGTGATACAGTATTTTGTTCATGCATTAAGTGAGAAATCATGAGCCATGAATGCGTTTATTTATGTATTATGCTATAAGAAACGGAAAAAAAAATAGGGCCAGGTGGTATGTCCCAAGAATATAAAATTACAGTAATAAAATGATTTCTGTTCAATTCTGCCAATTTTCCAGCCCTGAATTATTTGATATGATGATGGATTTATGTTTTAAATAGTTATTTACATGTAAAGAAAATATATATATTATAAATATATAGATATATAAATCTATATTTTTAATATATTTATACATATTTATATTATTTATAAATAATTACATCATAAAAGGAAGTGAAATGACACCCCACCCCCCAAAAAAACAATACTTAGTATATATATATCCTTATTACAAGCAAAATAGATGATAGATAGATAGATAGATAGATAGATAGATAGATAGATAGATAGATAGATAGATAGATAGATAGATAGATAGATAGATAGATAACTTAACTATATAAAAAGCCCAACAAAAAGCCCACCCATTATAATCTGCATCTCTTCAAACGTTCCTTTCGCTCTCACTCACAGGTCTGGTCTCAAAGGGAACACCAGAGATAAGACACGACTACACAATGTCCCCTCAGTAGGTCTCATTGACCGGCCCATGGCACCGGCCAGGTATGCCAGCAATGTTTAACCAGCTATCCATCTTCTACCTGCTGCTGGTAAACAGGCACCTTTGTTTAAAGCTCACTACGGTTAGGGCCTGCTCTGACTCAACAAATGAACTATTTATTTCCCCATTGGCCCAGGCTCAGGAAATATGCCTCTTTATAATCCGCTTTTTATTTCTCTGACAGGAGCAGTGTGGTAATGCATGTATGTGTGTGGGTGGGAGTTTCATCAGGGGAGAGAGGGAACATGGTCTGGTTAACTGGTGATTTTCGTGGTGAACTCCTGTTCCAGGTTCTTATCATTAGCGTCCAGGGTGAACAAACAAACAGTGCGTGGTGTAAATCTGGCTGGATGTCTCAACATTGTGGGTTCAGTCATGTTTCTGCGTATAACTGAAGTTAAAGCGGTATTGTGCATTTAACACAACCAGTATTTTTTCAGGTTTGCGATTTCATTAGATTGCCCGTATTGCGAAATAAAATGATGAATAAATTCTTTTTTTCACAAAAGCAATTCATTCCACTATAACTAGAATATGACAATGCAAAGGTAACACACAAATACAAAATTGAACAGACCTACATTTATTTGAACTGAGCTGACTTGCTTAGTTTTCAGCCTCTTCCTAACATTTTGGATCAATATATGACTTTGTTGTTAGGAATGATTAACTACAGACATACTACAACTGAAGCCTTACTGATAAAATACTCAAAAAAAATTGTTTTCTGGGACAAAATATTTCTGGATTAGCCGAAGCATCTATAAACCCCATTTCTACACTCCCAAAATAAAGGTGCTTTATTGCCATCATTGGTTCCATGAAGAACATTCAAAACCTACAAAATGTAAACTTTTCAATGCACAAAAAGTTTAGATTATTCAAATGTTCTTTCTGAGAAAAAAGTCAATTCAGAATTGCGAGATATACTGTAAACTTGCATTCTGTGGCGGAAACAAGATTCCATACAAATATATGGTGGGTAGTTGAGGTCTTTGGAACGACCAACAAGAAGTTCAGGTAGAAGAAAAATCTGAGAAATCTCAGTATCTTTTCAGTACAGGATTGTGACTATAATTCTTTAAAGATGAATGTGGTCCAAGTTAACACAAATTACTTTAACTTCTATCGTCACTCTCAGTCACCATGTCAAACAAGACTCCGATGGTTGCTGCTATTTTTTTAAGATTTTATTTCAATGTGTTTAGTGGAATACACATTTTTAGTCAACTAAAATGTATATTCCATAATATTATTCTACGAGTGAGTAAAGTTGCACATTCTCTCTTCAATTGCTTAACTTTAAATAATACTACAATACACTTTACAATCATTTTACGCTGTAATCATGTTGAGTATGTTCTTCTTTTTAGAACCAGTCAGCAGCCGTCTTCACCGTTGTGCCATGCCTCTTCATCATATGGCAACTGCTGGTTCAACCCGTTCCATCCACCACGTTCACCTGCAGCTTTACCCACAGTCACGTCTGACCTGAATGCATGAGCAAGATAACATTCACATCTGCAACGTCAAGAAAGAGGGGCACAAGGAAGCCTGACATTAATGATTAACAGCGCTAAAAGCCCCTGCTTTTGTATTCCCATGGTGCCGGGGCTATCTGCCGATCATGTGACCTGCACGATGAAGATTGGGGGAGTGAGCGCAAAAGCAAACACAGGTGTTTGGGCTGGAGTCGGTCGGTCGGTGCTGTTAGGGACAACTGCAAACACAGGCTGCCATGCCTGGAGACACGAGCGCCCGCCCACACCAACAGGACAGCCAACCGGAGTCACTGACTCAACTCTGACGGTCTCTGCCTGACATTTCACTTGACAATTAAGGCTCTTCATTGGCCTATTAAAGTCTGCTGGTTTATTACAGCTTGACCTAAGGAGCTATGGATTCTTAATTAAGCGTCATAAATAGGCATAGCCATAAATATAAATAAACAATGCTTTTCTTTAAAAAAGAATTAAAATAGTTGTTCAGCCATCTGAAGCCATACATTACTACAAATGTACAGGTCAAACTAGATGATGTTCTCCACTTATTACACCCCCACAAATAATTGGTTAATTTCATTTTGTCATTCACACAGATGAGCACATATACCAGTACCTATAAAAACCTAAATGAACAAAGCGACTCAATATCAAGTAGGCCTATGTGTGATTGTGATGTGCAACTGATAATGTCATCGTTTTGAAGTTTATACAGAATCCAGTGAAAAGTATTTTTTTTCTTTTTTCAAGAGATTAGTTCACATAAAAAGTCAATTAATTGTTGGCTAGTTTTGCATTTTTTGTGAACGGTGGTCGCTTGTTGATTTAAATGTTTACATATGTAAATTATTTTCATGTGCAACCATACATAAAATAAAATAAACACATTGTGCTGGTTTGCTCAGTTTGGGACACTCAATTTTCAACTAAATATCCAAATAAATCTAATTAGTAAACTACATTAACTGTATAAACTAAATTACTGATCTGCCCACATTGTCACTGTATGATAATTGAAATGAGCTAGATGACATCACCGTTTTCTCCAGAGCGGCTGTACAGCCGAATAAAATTCTGCTGCATTATTCTCCAGTTTGACACTGTGAAGCTGCTTTGAAACAATCTGCATTGTAAAAAGGGCTATATAAATAAAGTTGACTTGACTTGACATTGTAATCCTAAAATGATCATTTAGTTTATTTAAAAATTATTTTTTAAATATTCGCTGCAGGTGCAGTAAACGATGTAATGAAGTTGAAGCAGCAAACATAATTTCCTTTCTAAAACTGATCCGAGACCAACGTTATTCAGAGCAGATATCGGAATTCTTGTGGTCAAGGGATGACCACCTTTTTAAGAATAATATCTGCATTTATTTACAGCTGTAATTAAACCTACCCCACCAAACCTGTCATTAACCTTACCTGTTTCTCACCTCAATAGCAGCAAAATTGTTTTGCAATACAATATGAACACAATGGCCCTCATTTATCAATCTTGCGTAGAAACGGGCGTATATGTTGGCGTAAGATTATGCTTACACTCCTCTCACCGCCTGATTTATGAAGCTGTGCGCACCTCTGAAATCCAGGCGTACGCAAAACCTGCCCTTGATAAATGCTGCGGCTGAAAACGATCGTCATTAGAATAACACGCCCCTATATATTCAAGTCTCCGCCTCCCCCACGCCCTCATTTTACGCCATGGACACACGGAAGACGGCAAAGAAGCGAAACTTCTCTGACGTGGAGATCGAGACCATCACCAGGGAAGTGGGAAAAAAACAAAAAAACTATTATTTGGGAGTTTAAAGAGTGGGATTAAAGGCGCCCACAAAAAGGTGTACGGTGGAAATCCAGTTTAAATAGATGTTTGGATGAGAAATTACCTATCACAATTCATTATTTTACATTATTTTAGTGATGATGATGTGATGTGGAGTACCATTCATTCACATTAATAATTGCATGACAATTTGTAAGATTCTTATTATTATTATTATGATTTGTATTATTAATGACGCTTATTGGATTTAGAAGAAGAATGTCGTTATTATTATTATTTATTTTATTATTATTTAAAAGAAGAAGAATGTCATTTTTATTATTTTGGCAGTCTGAATTATTTTCAGTCTTAGTCCGTGCGCAGCTGCCGGGCCTAACCAACATCAGGTAAAGCGCACAGTTCGCAACTGGAGGAATACATATCAAATGCTTTTGTTAAGTCACACAAATTAAACATTGAAGTCCATGTTGCATAAAAATAAACACTGAAGTTTATAATTATACTTCCCTATTCGCACAGGATTAGTATATGTGGGGAGCTCTGGTGATTTGTAATAATTGCAGAGAATGTCTGTGATCTTAATCCCGTGCGAATCGGCCATGTCTGTAATAGGCTATGTAAAGTAAAAATTCCCCCGCAAATGACCTACCATATTTCGCCAAACACAGAGGTCCTGTGATAATATTAGTCCAGTGTGAATCGGCATCTATTTGGCCGGGATTAGGCGGATCGTATATCATTTTTGCAAGGTTTTTGTGTCCTGTACGCATTTCTATCTTTATCTTTCACGAAGAATGGAGCTAGGCTGCATATAATGCGCACCGTTATGAATTCCCGCAAGGATTCTACTTTCACTTTTTAGAATGAGCACCAATTTGGGAGTAAATTGCTTGAATGGTGTGTTTAATATTATTCTTAATGAAAAACACAAAAACAGAACAGTACAATGACAACTCGCTTAAATGGGCACTTTTACATTTAGCTTTGAAACTGAATCTTCCGTCGTATTGTTATTATTGCTCAGTTACGTTTTTAATTGCGTCTGTTCTCTAACTGAACGAAATTATGTGTATTACTATAAAACAATCAAAATGATATCGATACGACTGTTTATAATTTCACACAGCTATATAACGAAAAAACATTTTCAAGTAACATCATATCCGGAAGATAAGTCAGTAAATTCGAGTAAAATCACAGCTTATCCCGTGCGAATGCGCCACGCAAAATTCAAATGTGGGGGAGTCTTTTCTAAATCACACGAGGTCCCCAGATAATAGCCTACTTATCCCGTGCGAATAGGGCTTTAGTTGTTGTTGTTGTTTTACAGTGGGTCATAATATAGCATATCTTTGTCAGTGCGTTTTGTGGTGTTAGGAATTGTTTTTCTGCGCATTTTCGCACTAACTCAAAACGTGCGTACACCACCTCCTGAGCTGGTGTAGGATTTGAGCGTGCCGTACGCCAACGTCCATATTGATAAATCTCAAAGTCACCGTGGTTTTGGGTGTACGCCAGGTGTACGCTGGAAATTTGGTGTACGCACTTTTGATAAATGAGGGCCAATAAGTATGCCCAATATAAAAGTATGCCTGAGTAAACTTACTTAGCATAATGAGCGATTTCTTTGATTATTGTCGACAGCATCCATGAATGAACTACAACACGCTTGCATTCCAATCAACCAGAAGTGCACTGAGCAGTGAACTTCAGTGCCGTATCTTATTTGTGATTTATTTGTTACACAGGAGGAGGAGAGGGAAATTTACGCTGCTTATGTCATTATTCATGGCCACAATACTGCAAGTTTGACTAGAATAAAAGCGGAGAAAAACAAGGCTCTATAGGGTTCCTATTGAGTTAGTCAGGTGTGGTTTGTACAGTTGATTAAGGGTTACAGTTAATATAAGACACATCTAAAATTTCCAAATGACCTTTATTTTTATGTTAAAGGTCCCATGGCATGAAATTTTCATTTTATGAGGTTTTTCAACATTAATATGAGTTCCCCTTTTCATATGATAGGAAAATATCTAAAAATAAATGGTATAATCAACACTTACTCGTTCATCTCGACAGCTGTAATGGTACATTACATGTGTTACAAAGTTGGTAGAATAAGGAGGAAGGCGGGCTCGGCGTAGCTCGTGTTTATTCAGAACTCTAAGATACAAACAAAATAAAACTTGTGCTGACAGCGCACACATAACTCAGTACAATATCACTTTGTTCTCAATCTCTCCGTCTCTGGTCCATTGATGTCCGGTTCGCGAACGAATCGTTCTTTTGAACCTTTTTTTTTTTAAACCACGCCCCCTCCGCTCATTTCAAATGCAAAGATGTCAGCCAATCACAACAGTGGGCATTTTTACTGAAGTCTCACAGCAGAAACGCCCCTTGAAACAGGGCATTCAACCAGAGGGCAAACATCAGTATCGAAAAAATGCCTTTTATTTCAAAATTCTTACATTTTATGATGTAAAAATCATACTAACAATATAAGTACACCTCAGAATACATTATAAAATAAAATAAAAAATCCATGCCATGGGACCTTTAAACATCGTAACTTTATCACTCAGCTTAAGACTTTTAAATCTGGAGTCTGTAACTTTATTTGGTAAAAAATTATCCAAAATCAATTTTTGAGCGAGTACATAACCAGCCAGTGTTCAAAACGATCTCCTGACCTTAGCTAATATGTTATACTTTGAGTGGTACTGGTAGCTTTCCGCATGAAATTCAAGCATGGCGCCGTTCGTCTTTGCATCATTATGTCACGGTTATATACGTACATAAAGAAGGAGCTATCGCATGTGAGGATGCTGCAGGTGGCGGATCATTTATATCCTTTGCTCACAGCAGCTGGAATAATTAAATGTATCATTTTGATGGCAGCTTGTAATCCAGAAAGACCCAAATGACAATCATCAGTGACAACAGGATATTCACCAGTAGTCAAAAGTAAAAGATTAGACTGTACAGAAATTGAAATCTACAGATAATTCTAACACACACTAAATACATGTAGTCACGCAATGCTATTTGACAACAAAGTATAACAATAATAATGATTTGCACGGTTTGATGTGATATGAGCTAAGCGATTGTTATATATTTTTTTATCTCAGTTGGTCAGAACAAAAGTGGCAGACATGTTACTTACTGTACTTGTTCAGATGACATTTTCTGGTGAAAAATCTTATTTTAGTCATACTTCCAAGACGCCGAATCTGTGATTCTGAAGTACAGTATCCACACCGGCACGGTGAATAAATGGCAGCCACACAAACTCCTCAAAACATTAGATTAATTCGCACTGAGGAGCCATGCCGACGCGCAACCACTTTTTCGAACAGAGATGGCGACAAAGAGGCAAAATTTACGGACTGCAGCTTTAAATATGACAGATTATGTTGATGAAATTGATATTAAGTTTTAATGAATGCATTTTGCAATTTGTCAAGTGAAGTGCACTTAAACAGAAATGCTTAGTGAGAAGGGAGCAGTGAACTGTATGCCACCAACCACCAACCCCCCCACACCTGGTGCTTAGGATCGAGTGGCTGTAAGTGGCTGTATATGTGGCTCTTATTGAAAAACAAGGGCATAAAATGTCACTGTTGTGGTAACACTTCATTTCATTTTTAATTTTCTGCATGCTGCTTTAAATGGCAGACACTGGCAGACTGTTTCGAATAGATTAATACTATTAACATTTGTCAGTCAAGTAAACAATGTGAATAACAAAGAGGGTGGTTTTGATGGGCAAGTTGATGGGGTGCAGAAGACAAAAGCAGTATGAAAGAAGAGTCAATGGATTTTTGATATACTATAAATATAACTGGGTATTTAAATGAGATATCTATTAAACTGGCAAATTCTGAGACACTATACAGAAAGTAATGATTCAGTTTTGCTGATATTTTATCAGTGACTAAATCCTAAACAAATTATGTGAAGTTTTAAATTAGGATTTGAATCCCAGATCTTCAATGTAGACTTTTATATCCCATTGTATTTCTGGACTTCTTAAAAGTGGTGCTTTTTTCCCCAAACACCATATAAGTAAACTTTTAAGATATATTTGGATCTGCCAAATAGTACTCTATGGAGTAAAATAATGCTGGGTACAAATATTCAACTAATGGCCAATCTGTACTATGTTTTGAAGCAGATGAAGGCACATGCTAAACCACTGCTAAAGGATTTGGAGTATCAGCTTTGTAGGCATTGTCTCATTCCAACAAGATATGTGTCCATTGTGAGCTGAAAGTGAGCTAATCAAAGTGAGCCGGCAGCGATAAGCTGCAGATGAACAGTGCTTTGCTCAATTGAGCTTTTGATGTTGCAGACACAATGCAACATGTGAAAAGAGCAAGTGTCCTAAGAAGCTTTTTTTGTCTGCCTCCACACCTATAATGAGGTCACACAGCAGCCTGCGGTAAAGCTGTCTAGTGTATTCATTCCCACGTTAAAAGATGCCACTAATACACAAACTAGAAAAGGGGGGAATTTAAGTCTGTACAGTGAAATCTTATAAATCCCATAACTAAAGAGAGACCAGAAAGACCATTTTCCACTGTCTTTTTAGACATGATTTAGGCCACAAAGGTTCAGGGACGGTTCAAGCATGTGTGTGTGAGTGTGTTTGTGTTTTAATCAAGGGTGGTAAAAGCTTAATTGCACTTCTCTTCAGGTAGCAATGCAGAGGCCAGGTGCACGTTGCATGGGTCACCACAAGCCCACTATCCAGAGAAGCTCTTAAGGAAATGAACCACTGAACTTCTCATATTAACCTGCAGCCATCACTACAGAAGTGCAGAAATAAGAACAGCATTAGAATTTAAAAAAAAAATGTTTTAATACTTTTTTAATTATCCTGGAGGATGGAAATTACAAAACTGTTTGTGTTTGTGATGTGTCGTAATATTTGCTCCTCTTAAAGCTGACATCGTCGAGTTTCTTATTTTTGTAACTTCTGCTTTGATGCAGTTTTATTTTTTGATGTATATAATGCAACCCTTCATTTTTACAAAGGTTCACAGCATGGCAAGTTCCCTTACTGTATACAGTGAAAAACTGTAATATATCTAATAGGAGATTTTAAGTAAAGTATAATACCGTTAAACAACAACAACAAATCCCACAGATATTCTCACAGTTCCCTGAATGAGACTTGACAAATAATGGTATTTGTTTAAATAATTATGTTTTGTGTTAGATCTTGCTATCATTTATGTACATTTTGGTTTATGATATATCTGTTTAAGTAATGTTTATTGCATTGTTTTAGTGTCATGTGTGTAATGATGATGGTGTTTTGTGTTTCAGCTTGTGGAAAAGCTACTCTCTTTTACTTCCTGTATTATTATTGTTATCACAAGTACAAAACAGGGTAAGTCCTGTAAAATCTAAAATGTCACAACTGTATTTTTAAAAATCGGGCAACTGCAGCTGCCGCTTTTTAAACCTACATTTCCCAGATGTTTTTTTTCTTTCTACAATTTAGCTCCTCAAGATTTCACTCTCCCTTTTACATAGATTTATCACATCAATACAAATGATTAGGTACAGTTTTAGTCCAGGTGACTTAACTGTACTATGATGCAGAGCAAGTGCTTTGACAATGTGACCACCATTTGATCTCCTTTCTTCAACTGCAGAGGAAAGAGAGGGGGATGGGATGAGAGAGGAGAGGAGGCCGACTGGTGACAGGTGTATCTGAGCGGAGGTGTGGAGAGATGGAAGCTTTTGCCCTCTCACAGGCGTATGTAAGAGGAACAGACCGAGGCCATTAGAATACATTCATTGCCATCATAATACAGAGACAAAGAGTGTGTGATGCTGTCATGGAGGAAGAGGTCAAGGCTGGATGGGACTACAAAAACCTTTAAATGCTCAGTCAGCTTGTAAGTTCTATTGTAATTTTGCCCAGTTTGTTTTGAATTGATATACACTCTTACAGGATATTATAACCTTTAACACTTTTCCAATGCACAAAAGGAACAAAATGTTTTTCTTTTGGAACAAATTTTTTTCTTTTTTGGAAGTTCTGCAAACAATCCTCTATTTTTAGGAGAGTATAGTTTTGAATTCTGCATCTGGTTCATTTTTAATCATTCAATAAATTAGAACAACAGAAAATACTGATGAACATATTCATTTCAGAATCCTAATTAAAAATGCACGGAAAGTAAATACAAATTGTTATATATGTTTTGGTTGAGTCCCATGAAAAAAATTATAGCTCTAAAAATGTGTGTCAGAGCATGTTGCTCCTTTAGCCGGGCATCTGAGCAGAGCTGATTGTTTGGGGTGAATGGCTGTGTGGGAGTGTATGCATTTATGTTTTTGAATGAGTGTGACTAGATGCGTGACTGACTGTTTGTGAGCGAGTGTGTTTGAGCGAGGGAGAGACAGACAGCTGCTGTCTGACAGGGGCGGCTGCTACAGGTAGCAGCTGGGCCGACTCACCTGTCACGCAGATCCAATCCCGTCCATCAGCGCTGAACAGGAGGAAAAGCCTTGAGTTCATTCAGCGGGGATCGGAGAAAGAAACAGAAACAAAAGGTAGAAGACAGAAGAAGAGAAAAAAAACACATAGATTGTAATCCATTTTATCGACCACCACTCATGCTGTCCTATAAAATAATTGATTGAAAACAGAGAGATTCCAAAATGTTGTTCAGTTACATTGTTATTAATTTGTTATTAACATGTTATCAATCTAATATGAACTGCAGCTGAATGTGGCTTAATTTGAATTTTCAATTTAAATGTAAAGGTTATGCTTGTATAATATTATATTACACTTTATTTAAAGTGTCTTGTTATGGTGTAATTATACAAATAAGTACTCGGTAACATTAATTAACAACATGTACTGTGAAAAGAAATTGGTGTGGGAGTAATTATTTGTGAAATATACTTAGAGAGATGACAAGTGACGAGAAATGTGAATGTGAAAAATGTAGGGTTATACGTGTAGAGTATATATAGGATAAGGTTAGGTTTAGTTGTATCATAGTAATTACAAGTAACGTCTAACAAGGACATTTGAAAATTATATTATATTATATTATATTGCATTAAATCATATTATAAGGTTGTTCACATGAGCTTTTCCATTCTATTCTATATCCATTTTTTCAAACTGTATGTCCTAGGGTCATGTGATTTTATTAGCTATTTATGAGAAAAGCTCAAGTGAACAACCTAATATTAGGAACAACCTAATATAATATAATATAATATAATTAATATAATATAATATAATATAATATAATTAATATAATATAATATAATATAATATAATATAATATAATATAATATAATATAATATAATATAATATAATATAATATAATATAATATAATATAATATAATATAATATAATATAATAATATAATATAATATAATATAATATAATATAATATAATATAATATAACAATAATACTTGATCAACTTCAGCGCAGGAAACAATGCAAAGACCAAAAAAAACAACAACAACATAAACTGCTGCTTTTTATTTCTCCCCTTCTGAAGGGATTTGTCTGTCTCGATAGAGCAAATTGAAGAATACTGCAAGCGGATTATGTGTAAGCAGAGCTGCGCTCATGTGCGCGGTTCTGATGCAGTCTGCCTGATCGGCCGGGGGTCGGATAGGGCTGATAAAGAGATGACACTGCGGATAAGATAACACAGCCATATAGGAGACATTCAGATAGGGGGCAGGAGGAGTGCGATGCAGAATTGGCATCAGATAAAGCGAGAAGGGCCCCTAGAGGGCAGAGAACAATAGGGGGAGGCGGAGAGGCAACGAGCTGACTAAAGAATCGTTTCCGGAAACATGCATGGAGAGCAGGCTTGAAAGAGTGGGCTGGGCCGGCGAGATGAGCCGCCGAGATCCCTTCCATTAACCTCATTGAGTGCACGCACACTACAAATTCATTAACACACAAAGTGAGACGGCTGTGCCTGATAATGCCAACATACCAGTGCAGTGAATATGTCATTGTGGCTTAGCAGTGCTTTTACAATAAAATAAATAAGCAAGAAATCACAGTGATCAGATGAAATGCTGCTGAATACAATATCAATGTACCATTGTTTTTACATGCACTCTAATCACAAGTGGCAATTATTACCATGAAGAGCATTTCTACCTGATTTATCCTATGTTTGGTTCATAATAATATTTTGACTTGATGTTACCGTTTTATCTTCAATGTGGTACTCCAACATGCATGTCTAAAACACATGGTATTACCATTGTCTTTTTGAGTATTTGACTTCTTTACCAATGAAGAGGGATTTAAACTAAGGTCCAGATTTAAGAGCAGAAGTGACCAGAGCGGACAATAATTACTGCTTTATTTATGGATGCAAACACACAACAGAACAGGCTCTGAATCTAAGATGAACTCATTTTACTGCCACGACATTGACAGTGTGACAAAGCCACCAAACGCCCCGACACAATGGGAGAAACAAAGAGAAAACTAACTTTCACGTGCATGAAAAGGAGAGGGTATCAAGCCAAGCCCTTTTTAATGGCGGCAACATTGACAGGAGGCAGGCCGTATTTAACGGTGCACATCAGCCCATTCAGCGGAGCACAGAACAGCCTTTCACAGGCCTTTGTCAGTAACCTGTGGTGACCTGCATTCACAGCCACGTCAGGGTCCCCTGCACAAAAGGTGCCGGCGGATGGGGGTGTGCAGCTGACCGCTGCTCATGACCCCACAAACGCCACCCGGACTGAGCAGGGGACGATAAAAAATGGACTGGGAGTTTAAAATAAGACACATAGACAAACAAACGAAGGAAGAGCTAGGTACACACGTACAAAGAATGTACAAATAACATGGAAACAAAAGGGCTCTTGTAATGCAGACCAGGATCTTGATGAAAATTTCAAACAATATTATATGGAGAATGTCAACAGCCGCCACACTTCTGCTGAGGGCCTTACAAACAGACGGAGCAACTCTGCACACACATTACGCCGGCCCATCTCAAGCTCTCAGCGTAATGATGATGATGGCTCTGGGCTTGCTTTTAAAAAAACACAGCAAACAGCAGAAGGAGTCTGGACCTGTCCTGGATGTCTGCCACACACCCGTATACGCGGTGGTTACGGGTCAACTGTGTAACCTGCGATCACCTGACCGCTCAGCAGAGTGGCTGTTTCTCAAAGAGCCAGATTAAGGTATTGCCATTCTTGCATTCCACCTGTCCTGCTCCTGAACACCAGGCTTTAATTCCTCCTGACAGAACAGCTTAAGCACCCAATGATTCGACTGCATCCTTCAATCGCGTATCAGAGCCTACACAAACACACTCACTACACTTTTGAGCCTCTGCCCTCACTGATTTGTGAATGAGTAACAGATCCAAGACAGCTGGAGAGCTTTTTTTTCACCTAGTTTAAGCATTCGACCAATTTAAATTATTTTTTTAATTTTCTCATTCAGTTTATAGAAACACTACATTACAGGAAGTCAAGTCAAGTCAAGTCACCTTTATTCATATAGCGCTTTTTACAATGCAGATTGTTTCAAAGCAGCTTCACAGTGTTAAACAGGAAAATAATGCAAAAGAATTTGGTTTGGCTGTACAGCCGCTCTGGAGAAAACGGTGATGTCATCTAGCTCATTTCAATTATCATACAGTGACAATGTGGGCAGATCAGTAATTTAGTCGATGTATTTAATTTAGTTTAGTAATTCAATTTATTTGGATATTTAGTTTAAAATGTAGTGACCCCAACTGAGCAAGCCAAGTCAAAGGCGACAGTGCCAAAACCAAAACTCCATCAGGTGGCAAAATGGAGAAGAATAAACCTTGGGAGAAACCAGGGTCAGTCGGGGTGCCAGTTCTCCTCTGGCCAATTAACAAACAGTGTATGATTATTATTCTGGCAACTTTACAGGTCAGAGGTCATATTAGATCGAAATATTTGAAAGATCGGAGTCATCATGACGGAGATGGGTTTACTGAGGATGACGTGTCGATTAAACATTTATTAAATAAGAATATTCGAAAGATCAGAGTCATCACGCCGGAGTCAGGTTTATTGAGGATGACGTGTCGTTGAAACAATTATTAAATAGGAATATCCGAAAGATCGGAGTCATCACGCCGGAGACGGGTTTACTGAGGATGACGTGTCGATTAAACATTTATTAAATAGGAATATTCGAAAGATCAGAGTCATCACGCCGGAGACGGGTTTATTGAGCATGACGTGTCGATTAAACAATTATTAAATATAAATAGTCGAAAGATCGGAGTCATCATGCCGGACACGGGATTATTGAGGATGACGTGTCAATTAAACAATTATTAAATATGAATATTCGAAAGATCAGAGTCGTCACGCCGGAGATGGGTTTTTTGAGGATGACATGTCGATTAAACAATTATTAAATATGAATATTCGGAAGATCAGAGTCATCACGCCGGAGACGGGTTTATTGAGGATGCCGTGTCGATGAGGCAATTTCACGGGGAGTCTGGGAAGAGTGAGATGATAATAAACCAGAGCATTTTCTCCTTCAACATTTCCTCAGCAAGAATTTTTTAATTTCTAAAAATAAGGTCAATGCAGAAATTTAACCAAATCAGACCAAAAGTATACTGTGTTCCTGTAGCCTGATTTTATTTGATTTCTTTTCAAGTCACCTTTATTTATATGGCCCTTCATACAATAAGGATTGTTTCAAAGCAGCTTTACAGTGATAACAGGGAAATGATTCAATGATGCAAAAATAATTCTGCTCTGTTAAAAAGCAGCTCTAAAAAGACAATAGTAAACAGTCATTATTCAGTGTTGATTAATTCTGGTTCAATAACTGGAAATTAGTTCAATTCCGCAATAAAGCAGCCCTGCAGAAAACTAATTTCATCATCCAGCTTAGTTCAGTAGTGTCAGTGCAATCAGATCAATAATATTGTTGAATATTAAGTATTATAATGATTTGTGTTTTTAAACCATTTCTTCTGGTGATCGTTGAAGTGCCGATTTGAGATTACATTTGTATTTTACTTACAGGTAAGTCATTATTTTGGTTTGTTTTGATAAAAAAAGAAAGTATTTTGCTTTTTAATTATAATAAACCCTTGACGGTTGCTTTTTTGTTTCCCCAGTATAGGCACTGAATATTGACTACTTTAATTATTATTATTATTATTGCCTGCTTTACGGCATATTGTATGCACATGCATACATTCAACAATGTATAATTGTTGTATAATACTCAATATTGTATTGATATTGTATATTATAATATTGTATACTTAATGTTCAACAATATTATTGATCTGACTGCACTGGCGCTGTTGTATGAGAACTGAACTGGACGATGACACTATTTTTTGCAGAACTGCTTTATAGATGAAATTAACTAATTTAATAATTGATGATCTTTACAACAGAACTGAAACAACACTGAACTGACTTGAGCAGCCAAAATGAAAATATTGTATAAAGCGCTATATAAATGAAGGTGACTTGACTTGACATGACATGGTACAAAATATATCTGGTGTTGTATCAGAATAATAATAAAAAAATATATAATTTGGCTTTTTAAAATCTTTTGTTATCCAAGAAAGTGAAATATAAATGTATTATATGGGGCTGTGATTGGTATTTAACAACTATATACTAAATCTACAGTATGTAAAATTATAATTTCATGGTGCAATGCAAAAGTATGCTGTTAATTTCAACAACATTAACAGATGCAGGCAAGCAGTGTTTTTAATTTTTTTTAAACTTTATTTATTTACAAGATTTCTTTTTACAGTGTACCATGGCTTATTTTTTTAGTGGTTGATTCTTTATTATCTTAAATGTAAATGTGTTTATGGTCATTTTTCTTTCTTTTATTTACTGTCCCTAAACATAACCCTAAAGCTCTAGATTATTTCAAATCCATAACAAAAACAACTGAAATTCATATACTTATAATTTGAAGAGATTGATTTTAGAATATAGAATAGAAACAATTCAGGCAGTATCACTTGTAAAGAAATCGCACATTATAATTGAAAAGCAAAATAAGGTAGTAAAACCCATAATATTTCTCTTTTAAAACATGCTTTGTGCAAACCTGTACTTCAGTATGCTTCATTGTTGAAGATGGCTAATAACAGCCTTATAATAACTTGCAAATATTGTTTGCAACACAACACATTGTTTACATTAAAAAATAAACAAATTGGAGAATGAGATTTGATGCTGAGCTTATTGATACTCATTTTATAAAACACATTAGACAGTCAATACTATCTATAGATTGTTTTAATTCTATGTATACCATTAAAATGTAATTGTGTAAAAAAAAAAAAAGACTGGTCAAAAGCGCTTCTCAGTTACACAGTATGCAAAATGGACCGTAACAGGATCCTCATTTGTCCAGTCCGGTATAAAGAACTTTGGCTGTGCTGAAGCCTGTAGCAGGAGAAAATCGACAAACTTGCACACCTAATTGTTATTGCGGCAGTGTTTGGCCTGGAGCCAGTCGATAGGAATCAGGGATCAGCTCCTGGGCTGTTGCTCCCACTTCCAGTGTCTTAGTTGTAATGCATCCCTCTACTAACAGGGATCAAGGTATTAGGGATTCAGGTTATTTGTATTGATTTTATGTGCTGTCATGCCGCGTTTCAGCCAACTCATATTTGTGGAAATTGCAAATTTCACCTCGGAAATGTCACCTGCGTTTAATCTCGCGCAGTGTGGTCAATACAGAAATGTGAGGTTGATCGGACCAGCATTATTGCACAGGGGCTGGGAGCTTCCTTTGTTGCCATGGCATCGACCCAGCGGTAAAAGATGGGCGTGGCCCAAAGACCTGAACGTGAAAAGAACACATGACAATCTGAATGTTATAGAAGTTTATGATTACATCATGACTACAGAATATATATAGTTCCAGAAAAATCATTCATTGCTATACATTTGTGCTATTTTCACCAACAAGATTCTTGTTAGCAGTAAAAAATTATCCATTATACAATTATTAATGCCTGGTTTGACAGACAAGACTAAAGCTAGTTCCAGATTTAATGCATGTTTTAGCTGTTTTAACTGAAAGCAACTTGCACCGACAAATCTTAAAATATCTCATTGTCATTGTTTTGTCTCCAGATTCACATCAGTAATATTTTTTTGTAAGGCACATTTGTAAACGCTACTTAAATGTCCTAATTAAACTAAGGCCTATTCCTGGCTTAATCTAAGCCCCGTCTGTGAAACAAGGCTTGATTTATTGTATCAAAATACAGTAAAAACAGTAATATTGTGAAATATTATTACTATATAAAGAGTTTTCTATATATTTACATTTATTAAAACATATATTATATATTACATATGAAACTATATAACATATATTTTACCTTCATGTGATAAAAGCTGAATTTTCAGCATCATTACTCTAGTCTAGTCACATGATCCTTCAGAAATCATTCTAATATGATGATTTGCTGTTCAGTTATTATCAATTATTACTGGTGGTCAATTATTAATAATGATTATGATAACACTTTATTTTAAGTTGACGAACTTACTAACGTTACTACATATACTTATTACTATAGTAATAACTGTAAATTATGCATAATTAACCCTAAACCAAACCCTAACCACGTTCACACTTTTGATCAATGCATCCTTGCTGAATACAATTATTCATTTCCTAAAGAAAAAAAGACACATTTTGCTTACCCCAAACTTTTGAATCATAGTGCATCACAGTTTCCATCAAATCAGCATATTAGAATGATTTCTGAAGGATCATGTGACACTGAAGACTGGAGTAATGATGCAGAAAATTGTATTAATTACATTTTAAAATACTCAAATAGAAATTATTTTAAATTGTAACAATGTTTCAAAATATTACAGTTTTTACCGTATTTCTAATCAAATGAATAAAGCCTTGGTGAGCAGAAGATACTTCTTCCAAAAACATACAAACATATTTGGGGGTAAAAAAATGCATCCATTAATCAAATATCCACACAGTATGAAATAGTGGTTTACAAAATAAATTCTACAACAGCAGTAGAATTTATATTTTATCATCATTTCCATGCGGCAATCCATGCATAAAAAAAGCTATAACTTGCCAATGAGGCATCACCTGCTCATGGTCATTTTCTGCTAGGTTTACCTCTAATAGTTCTAATAGCTTTACCTGCGGGTAAAGGTTTATCAAAACAAAGCTGGAGCCATGTAAATATACAACGACACGCAGTGGCACAGTTTGTTGGCTCACACGCCGCAGGCAATGTTTTCTTTCATTCCAAATTTGCTCTGAAAACTAATCGTGTCCCAATAAAGCCCATGGCAAATATGGGCAAGAATGACACCCACATGTGGAAGTTTACATAGCTTGGTCAAATGTACATATAGGGCATGGAGTGGAGGGGTCTGCGTTGGCCATTTTTGAAGGGTGGAGGAGGGTCAGAGTCGCACTCTGGGATTGTGGGTATTGACAACAGGGTTGGGTGTAAAGGTTAGATAGACACTAGCTGGCTCGCACAATCATGAAAAAAATAAGAAGTACAGAATCAAAAGTTCACATGCAAACCATAATGGACAAAGGGTTTGAAAAACACTTGATGCAACCCTTGTTCTCACAGAACGCCAAGCAAATCAATCTACTTACCTTCAGACCCATTTTTTTATCAGGTAATACAAAAGCCATTTAATGTCTTTCTATACCCTTATTGTTAAACATATATGTTTGATTTTTAGGCAAGCGGGTACAAGCCGTTCCTTCTGTCCTTTCACAAACGGCTTGGCGAGGCAAAGAAAAGACTGAGCGATGAGTAGGCCAGATCATCCTCTAACTGATGAGTCTGATGCTAATCTATGGATCAATTAGGAAAAGCCACATGGGGTCAAACTGCAGATATTGCAGTGCCTATTAGTTCTTCTACCTGCCATTATTACAGAGTCACATGTTCAAACAAAGAGCAGGGGCTCAGCATGTAGGCAGCACTAGCCAAGGTAAACAGAACGGCAATGAGGCTTCAACAAAATATTGATCTGACACGAATCTGCCGACGGGCTTCAATTCTGTGATTAGGGTTATTGTGTGTGTTCAAAATAGACCATTTCAGATTATTTATCAAGCATTTTTGAAAAATTCTCCTAAAAAGAACCATATATATTAAGCACAGAGTGCAAATAATTTTTATGTTATCAGCATTAGATAACGTTAGATGACAAATGTTAGATTTGCGAACTTCCACCCAAGCTCTTCCTGAGAGACTGGAAACCATATTTGTAACAAAATACTAATTCTAGCATAAAATCACAAACTAAGATTAATGTGATCCTGATGGTAAACATCACCAAAGCAGAGGTAACCTGCAAATATGTTTTACCTGATTTAACTGTGTTAATAGATGAATAGGTTGATTCAGAGATGTTGAATAATATTTTTGACTTGAATAAAACCACCTATTTTAGATGTATTATCTAATTTTATTGTATTATTAATATTCAACAATATTATTGATCTGACTGCACTGACACTGGTGAATGAGAACTGAACTGAACTGGACAATAACATCTTTTTTTTATTATTGAAGATTTTTACAACAAAACTGAATCAACACTGATCTGACATCAGCTACAAAATGCATAATTCTCCTGTTATCACAGTAAAGCTGCTTTGAAACAATCTGTATTGTATAAAGCGCTATAGAAATATAGGCGACTATGACTTTGCTATCATTTTTTTTCCAGTCTAATCACCTTCAGGCATAAGACACATTCATATTTGCACTGGCAGTTCATGTGCTAATTTTCATAGCTATGCATTCATTTAAAATGACTCTGTGTCTAGATATGAAAATGAGCTCTTTGGGAAAGTGCATGTGCAAATAAGGAAGCTTTTGCACAATTACTGCCACATAATAACACACAAAAAAAACCTGAATAAACAAGCATTATGGAATGGAATAAGAATGAAATCTAACATTCCAGTGTCATTTGTGTTCCAGATACACCACAGAGATGAATGTGACCTGGGTGTTTGGTTTGGGTTGTGCACTCCAAAGCTGGCCACACTGTTGAGCCTCATGCTACCTTTCAAAATCCATGTGCACACATTAGTTATGAATAATTTCAGATTTGTCCTCTGTAGATTAGATTAAGGCAACCATGGGGGGTACGAATGCATGTGAAAAGTAGCAAAGCAATGCAACATTCCGTGATCCAAAAACCATTGAGAAACACAAAAAGTAACTGCAAGGGGCCATATTATTCAAATTGTTGAAGATTCCCCATTCACTCCTTCTGCATTCTCACTAGGGTTACAAGATGTCTTCAGACCAGTGACAATGAGAAAAAGAAGGCCTCAAAAGAAAAATATGCTATTGATGGGTTGCCAAATGGTAAAGCCCACTGATTGTCATCGCCATTTCTTTCATTCCACTTAGAGACTTGGCATTATTATAACCAAATTAGCAATTGTGACCTGAGCAAACATGCTGGGATTTGGACTTGTCACAATGCCCACACAGAGGGGTGCTGGTCCGAAGGGGACATCCCACACGGCAGGGTTCCCTCTCTCTGAGATGATCTTATGTGCCCTCCTGCTGGCTGCACCAGACCAACATGATAAAGTAGCTGGCTCTCATACAAAAGAACCACAAGGAGAATCCCTTGCTACCTTGCTCAAGCCATTCCTCACAGCATGAAGACACAAAAAGCATACACTATCAACACAATCACTTGATTATTTGAGTGTATTGAATGCTAATTGACATCGGAGATCAGAACAGAATCCCATTAGTTATCTTCTAGAGGGTGTCAACTTCCAAAAAAAAAAAAAAAAAAAGAGAGCCAGGATACTTGATAATGAACATTTCTTTTGTTTTCTGTTTGGTCTTATGTACTCATTAGAATTAATATTACAAACTGAGAAACAATTTTCACTCAGAAATTGTTGGTAATATTTACAACTAATAATAATGGCAAGTAAATAAAAACATTTATGATCAATAAGCTACAATAAGTTTAACTCATCAAAATAAGCAATTTTCAACCTTTTTATGTTATAAAAGATTCAAAAAATTTTTTTAAGTCAGTTTAGTGTAATTTAAGTTGAAATGACTTAAACATTCAAGATGATTTCACAAAACATACCCCAATAATAAATACATTTTTTATTTATTTTGTTACAGTGTAGGCTGCTATTAACAATAACATGACATTAGGACACATTTACAGAAAAGTCGATTTTAAAAGCGATTCAATAAATGATTTTAAGAGTTTACCATTTAATCCCATCGGTCACGGTAAAAAGCTCTAAAAGCTCTAAAAATGTTACTGGCTAGTGTTTTATTGCATTTTCTGCAAATATGTAAAAAATAAAGGGTCTCAATTAAATATGTACAGTGCAAAGTTTTGTTGAGTGTGGTCATAGAATGAGTAAACATGTTGATGGCAATAATAGTGACCGGTGGGATAATACAGTGCATTTAGTTATACATTTACAATGAGCTATTCAATTGTTAGAGAAGGTTGCACTAAAAGGTTGCAATGACAAAATAACAGTGAATAATCCACTAAATTAAAAATAAAATGTTCCAAATAAGTAACAATATTGATGTTTTAATACTAGTTGCACTGATATAACAATGTTATGATATATGTTACAATAAAGTAACAATTTTGAAATACTTTTAAGTCTTTTAACTCAGTATTCCTAATAGTGTTGTATAAGGGTTTTTATGTAGTAATCCTAGAATGCAATGAAACAGAAATGTTTTATTAACTGGACTGAGATATAAAATAATTTTGATGACTGCGGAAATATGTAAATTCAGTATATATACATTATCCCTCCGGTCACAATTGTGTCTGTCACAAAATTTCAAAAAATAATTATTGATTAATTCAATGGGTTACTAATGACACATTATTTGGAAAAATGTTAGATTAAATGGGTTAATATCTTGATGTTTTTGCCATCCATTGTGATTATTATTATTTTTATTTTTTTATCGTTATTGTAAAACATTCACATAAACTTAGTCTCTCGCCTTCTGATGTAGTTCTAGATCCCCTTTCCCAATGGGTGTGACTATTTCCCTTAGTTTGTGGCTCTGAAAACCTGGGTGGCCGTGGATCTCCCTTTAGAGTACAATACAAGCTAAGTTTAGCAACCTAAATCTGCAATAACACAGCTCCTAGCTACGGCTAATCCTATCAAAATGGACTCCCTCGCAGAGACAATGAGAACCAGTGCCTGCTAATGACTGAGAGATGTCACACATGGAATGTTCTGAGCAATGAGAGGGCATGTGCCAAACTCCTGAGAGCTGCTCCACCTAGGCCCAAAAACAACACGCCATGCAACCGAGGCCTGCGCAGATACATCTGAGCTACCTAAACAAACTGCAGATGTTCTGGCAGAGGCTTGAGTGGTGACATGCACCTATACAAAGTCACAGACATGAGAAGCATTGGCCTCACATCTTCTGTGAAGGGATGCGTACAGAAATGTTGAAGGTTTTCAATGGTTTTATTGCTTTGATAGTGCATTGAAAACGAGGTAGCAAAAGACTGAGAATAGCATGCACTGAGAGTTTGTACAATGATAAATGACAACATTAATAGAATGTTTGTTCAAAGATATCCGGTCTTTAATAATGTTCTCAAAACGTCATCCCAGAAATGTAATATTGTTCGTGTTTTTTCTTGAAGTTGGATTTCAGTTGGATGCTTAAATGTTTCTTCTTGTTCTTGTTCCAGAACGTTTAGAGAATATTCAACAATAAAAGTTCCCATAAAATTAGAAATACCGTTTAACTAACTTATTAGGGAAGTTAGCAAAACATTCTTAGAACATATTTTTGTTAGATAATAAAAACCATGCAGTGGCACATTCATCTTGTCTGCAATATTGGTTTGGCCCATCAAATTTGTCAGAAATAAATGCTTAAATAAAACGATTTTAGTTTGGCGCCATTGGCAGCTAGATTGAGTTCTGGACAAAGGCTTCATAAAATGGCATCACAATCGGAATGAGGCATCCAAACGAAGCATACACTCCCTGCGGTCTTATGTAATGCATATTAATCACCGGTAAATTAGAGGCACAGAACAGAATTACCGCACTGAAAGACCACCAGGTTTGTCAAACCTTTGAAGATAGTTTTCATCCTACTTTTTCTTTCTCCTCACACAAAACCCAAAACCTAATTTGCTATCATCAGGTCTCTTTGTTAACCCAGGACTGGTATTTGGGAATAATCCTCCACTCATACACAGAATATCGTCCCAACAGGCATGGACAAGATCACCTTCCAGGCTTTTTAAGAGACAAGCCTTTGTGAGTTATGCCACGTTCAAGACTGAATACGTTCTTTCTTGAGAAACCAAGAGATGAGTTGGACAGGACATAACTCGGGCGCTTTGTGTTTGTCATGTTACAGCAACAGATGGCTTCTCTAAATTCGTTCATTAATAGTCATATCATTGTCTCAGCTTGCCACTTTAAATGTCCACAGCGATATTTATGATAATTGCGTGAACTTGTCAAGTCCATGTATGTAAATCACAGTTTCAAAATAAACAACCGCTTGTGTAAATTTCCAGCTTGGATAGCTTGAATTAGACATGAATAATTCAGCTTAGATTTTATTGTAACCATTGAATGTTATTAATGCATTGTATTTTCTGGGACAGAGAGTGGCATGCATCATTTCATCCAAAAACCTTTTTCAGTTTTCAAAATCCAAGACCACTTTATTTAACATACAAATGTGCTGTGCGTTTTTAAATTAAGGCTCTGCTTTGTTATATGTCAATAGAAATATGCAATAGTGTTATTGTTCTAAAGAATTAGTAACCCATAAAATGACACATAAAACCTAACTATTTCTCTGTAAAGAATTATTATTTTAAATGTACTTGCATTATAGACTTGAAGTGTTTCCCCTTCATTTATTGTTGTAATATATCAGTAACGAATGCAGAAGAATGGCTTTTTAAAAATGCTTTCCAACATCATTTTTTTTTTAAACACTGTCCATCATTTTTTAAATGAACCATTTGGACACAGCTTTGAAATGTATTTCA
Source organism: Gobio gobio (assembly GCF_949357685.1). Lineage (NCBI taxonomy): Eukaryota > Metazoa > Chordata > Actinopteri > Cypriniformes > Gobionidae > Gobio > Gobio gobio. The sequence continues at coordinate 43,772,817 of NC_137106.1, forward strand.
TGTTTCATGAATGATACGCCCTAGATCTATGTGATCACCCTTGTGTAATACCTCAACCCTGAGAGCCAGTCAAGGATACAAACAATATGGCAAATAGCAAGTTGCAAATAGCCATTGATTGTTTAGATGTTCTTGGTGACAGCATGCCATTGGAGGTCACATTTGTTTACTCCCCAAATTTTAGAAAATGTTGGAAATGCATTAAAGAGTGTTGACCCATTGATGAGTTGTTCCGTGATCAGACAGTGACATTGGAAAGGTCACTAATTTTGTGTTATTTAACATTCAATATATTGCAAAACAGTTTAAACTGGACCTTTTTTAACAAACATGGTTTGCTGCTTACATTAAATATGTGCATTCAAATCTTTCTCTTTAAAAAAAATAATAAAAAAAACTGGCACAAACTAAAATAGAGCAATACATTCTAAAATGACACCAAGAATGCCGTGTTTTTGTGTCCTAAACACATTAGGACAAAAACTTGTCACTTTCAACAAAGCAGCAGAATAGATGGAAATAATTACGGGTAAGAAGACAAAAAGGAGGAGCCTTCGGCCGTACACAGAATGCCACGCTGAAACTAAAAATGAATCCATTTACTTCGAGCTGTTTACTTTGTACTTTTGGCTGGCGAAGAAGAAAGAGAAAGAGGCAGTTCAGGGGCCACTCTTTTTCCCCTTTTTCCTTCAACAGGCCTAGCAAATGCCCTGGCAGCAGCGAGGAGAAGCAGAGAAAGAGAGTCTGCGATGAAGAGAAAGAAAGAAAAGCACAGTAACATCTGCAGACGCTTCCAGACAGACAGTTGGGATGTGAATAACTCGACTCTCAGTTGCCCTGACCCCTGGAGAACAAAGGAGAGATGCCTAGCAGAGGAGCGGGGAGCCCCCGGAGCGGGACCGGTGAGCGGGATTTATTGTCCCCGCTCTGGATGAAAGCGGTACCATCGGGGCACCCAGCGCCGCATACCACTACGACTGTCATAGTTGCCACACAGGAACGAATCATAAATTCCAAGAACATGCCATGTGCAATTTAGCTATGCAAATGCAAAGCAGCCGGACACGTACAGGAATACATGCGCTCACTGCCGTAAAACAAGCTGCAAACATTTAGAATCAATCTTTCTTTTAAGTAACACTCCTAATAGTCAATACGTATTTTTCCTCCCTAAATCAAAGCATAAAAGGACAATTCTCTCGACTAGATATCAAAGGGAGACATAACAAAGCAACTGTGTACTTCAAGACTTAAATCTTACAAGTCTCTAATCCTTCTGTAGTCCGTGCGGGACCTTTGGTCTCCATGGAAACCCTAGAGCATTCAAGCAAGTGATTGCCTCCAATGAATTTCAGATAAGAAGAAATGGAAGAGAATTGATGTGATTTTAATGCAGAAGAGAGCAGCAGAGGGGAGGTCCACTCGGTTCATATTTGAATAAAGCAAACAGAGAAGACAAAAGGCTGACAGCCGTAAATGACATTGTCAGTACAAAAATTATCAGCCAGTTTACAATCTGTTTGCTCATGTAGAACAAACAGAATGTGTGTGGCATCCCTGGCTTTGTGAATGGCAGGGACGTCGGCAGCCAGCGAGAGGGAGAGAGAGAAAAGCTGATCTCCTCTTCCCCAGCCAGAACTGCTACCATTAGATAGCAATTTGACAGACGCATGGAAAAAGACGCAATTTGGACCACAAACAAGACTTCGTCTTCTGCGAGCTTTCTGAATAATCATACATTTATCTGCGACAAACCAGGAGAAACAAGGCGATCCGGAGTCGAGCGACTTACAGAGGGGGAAACCGCAGATCTAAAGGGAGGTGCATTCCAAACAACTGACCCTCAGTTCCCTAGCAAAGGCCCACACCACAGTTCTTTTTATCCCCTCTGTCCGTCTAGGGAGCGGGTGATAGAGAACAGGGGGATGCTCCTTAAACAGAGACTTTGAAACCCACCCCCTCCCTTTTGTGCCATTTTGTCCCCACTTTTGTTTTGAACTTGTTAACTTCTCGGCGGCCACACCGGCCCCAGCAGCTGTCCAGCTCGCCGGGACCCTCGAGGCATCAGCATTCACCACGACGTGGTGCCGTGGAAATGAGCGTGGCTGCAGAGGAACTAACAGTGAAAATGGACAGACAACCTGGACAAATAATCAGAATCACCTTTATTGCCAAGTACCGTGGGTTTACATGTACAAGGAATTTATCTCGGTGGACTGGTGCATAGAAATAGTAAAAAACAAGGAATAAAAATGATATCAATAATATTTATAAGATAGACAATCTGTAAGGTAAGATAGAAAAGCGAAAGAGAAAGTTATGAAAGAGAAGCATAAATATAAAGAAACCATGGAATGAAAAACTGACTATAAATATAAACATATAAAAAGGAAGGATACAAATAGACACATTAACTGTACATTAGGGGAGGATGTGCAAAAGTTAACCAGTGCAAATGCTCAGATTGAAGAAGGTCCAGTATAGCAGTGTCAGTCATTTTCAAAAATGTAAACTGTATTATCACACATATGAAGTGTGATATTAGCAACTTTTTTTCTGCCCCGCATATATACAGTACATACACTTAAAGCGACATAAACTATATAGGAAATCTTTACTGACTATTTTTTTTTGTCTCAAAATGTAACTATATTATCGGCCAGCTCTTTATATAAAGTTGGATATATTTCCGCATACATACTATATACTCACTAATCGCGATATATAGGCCTACTATATAGCAAATTTAAACTGCCCAGTCTTAATGTGACTAAGGCATGAAGATATTAAGATAATATATCAATTAACATCATGATTCTCTGAATTAAAAAAAAGTGTGTATTGTGCTATACAAATAATTTTGACTTGGCTTACTTCAAATAAAATTTGGTTGAAAGCTTTATTTGCACGATTGGTGACATCACCCAAATGATGAGCTAACATAATTTGTATCAATAAATGTGTTGTGCTTATGTACAGATGGTGTTGATATATCTTTCCAAATGTGCACTCTGAATGTGTAGAAATTTGAATTTGATCACAGAGAGAGACATAATCAACTGCAAATCAATACAACAAAACCTTTCAAGATAACTGTGTGTGTGTGTGTGTGTGTGTGCATGCGTGAGAGTCTTCATTGATATTCATCCCTACATTCCCGGCGAGCGAGAGTGGCGAATCCCTGCACAGGCTGTGGAGCTGCCGTTCCCTCTTATTAAAAAGTTGTTTGATTAGAGGGGCCCAGAATGGCACCATGGAAAGGTCTGCTAGCAGTAGATAAAAGACGAATGATAAATAGGCAAAAAAGGCAGGCGATCACCAGTCTGCCACTAGAGCATCAAAACACAGCCAATTCTCTGCAAAGTTGATCCAATTATTGTCAGCTGGTGGGCGATAGCTCGGACGCTTCTCTCCATTCATTCCAATCTAAATTGCTCTACCCCTTTTCCTGATACAGAAATCGCTCGTAAAGGGGCGGCCATCATTAAAGTTGTTTGAATTGGAGCCCTATAGTGTTTGGTTAAGAGGGCAAATGCAAATTTGATGAAAGAATAAGGCTAAATTTACATATCTGCCTCAGCTCACACGGGAAGGGTAAACATTCTGTTTATCTCGAGTGTCATTTTATGATTTCAGTAGAATATAAAACTGACCTTGGCCTCGACCACAGCAAAAGACATCAGTGAAATATACTGTTGTCCAAATACAATTTGTTGAAGAGGAAATTGTCAACAGATCCTCAATAACTCAGCAAACACAAGACCAATTTGTTGGTATGGAAATACACCAGAACCAGACAGACCAATCTTACTCTTAAGGGTTTGTTGTATTTATACAACAACAACAACAACAACACATTATTATTATTATTATTATTAATAATTTTAAAAAATCTATTATATTTATATAGTGCTTTTCTCTAATTTTCAAAGTACTTTCCAAAGTGAGAGACCATACGATAGCCCATTAGACATGGATTTTAATAGACAAACTAATAATAATAATAATAATAATAATATGTAAATTATTAATGCACAGGGCAATAATATTAATATTTACAACAACACAAAAATCAACAACAATAATAATAATGTGATGTCTAGTTAGGTTGATTACAGCTAGTGCACGTCAATGCAGAAAAGGGAAAAGGGAGATGTGGTAAAAATAAAATTGTTCTACATAACAGGATAGCATTTCATAGAAAGAAAAGGAAATTTGAAGTGAAAACCAAAGCTAACAGCGACTACAAGCCACCTCTAATAAATTCATTTAAAAGCGGTAGTAATTACACTGTTATTATGGTCCCTTTCTAACCACTAAACTAACAAAGAATAACTTTGTAGATGACTTCCTGGGTAGAAAAGCATATCATTTTAAGAAGGCATGAAAAAAAGTTTTGTTTTGCTTTACAAAATTTAAGCAATCTAATATAATGTAGGCAATTCTATCCGAGTTAATCTGCACAGAATTGTTTCTTGTTTTCAACACATAACTGAAGACTGAAAATATAAATCGCTACAAATCAAGTTTGAAACATGTTTGCTGTTTGATCAGCATCTTCAAATCAACCTCAAGACACCTGAGACAAGCCTGAAGACAAATATCTTCCTAATAACTTGTACCAGTAAGCATACAGTTCTTAAAAAAATTATTCCAAATAGCGGGACGAGTGAATGACTTTCACATGACTAAACAGGTCTTGTTGTGTTTTCACTTTATGCTCCAGAGCGAACTTCAAAGTAATGTTGCTCCGGTTCTTCAACCTCAGAATAGACACAATGACTGCAGGTGCAGTTCCATTATGAATCATATTCATGCTGACAGGGCGGTATGAGGTAACAGGTAAAAAGGTTCTATCACATTTAACTTCATTTGTCTGGAGAAATCTGACAAAAGCGGTTTCCAACAAAGCAAGAAAACAGAAAAAACTAAACACTACAGCTGCTATTGTGCAGGTATGGACCGATTCGAATGAACCCATGCTACAAGTAAACAGGAGTCAAGTAAAATGCTGCTATCAGCATCCATGTTTAGTACAGAAGAGTCATGTCTACTCAAACTAAGGGCCTCCTAAGATTTCTGAGCCAAGCTGGTTTGTTAAAGCTCCACAAAACAATTATGTTTACAAGAATAAATCAATTCTGTCATCATCTACCCCTCATGTCACTAATGACTTTTCCCCCGTAGAAGTAAATGCCAAAGCTGCTTTTTTCCATATCATGAAAATGCATTGTGATCACTGGTGGTCAATTCTGGTTTCCAGTTTCAGTGACTTAACTTATATTAGGTGACCTTAACTACTATACTTACATAAAAAAAGAAGTACAATGTACTTTTTGTGTTCACATTGTATTGCAAAACACTTTTGCTGATATTGAGGTGGGATACTGGTAAAGTTAGAGACAGGTGAGGTGGTATGGGTAGGTTTAAGGGTAGGGTTAGGTGTAAGGGAAGTGTCAACAGTGAAATTATAAATGTAATTACAGATGTAATTACCTTCAGGTATTTTTTAAAATGTAAGTACAATGTATAAACATGTATGTGTAATGTCTAGTGTTTTGGTTTTGTTTCATGTGTTCCTGTTTGTCATGTGATCCTGCCATGTGCTGCCTTTGTCATTTGATTCCCTTGTCATCATGTGTTATGTTCTCATTGGTTGTTTTAGTCATGTGTTCTCAGTTCAGTTCTGTCATTGGTTAATTGTCTTGATTGTTCACAGGTGTGTCTTGTTTAGTCATTAGTCTTTAGGTGTGTTCGACATCGGCTGCGGCTGGATGCAACCGATCGGCGTGTTTAGGCGGGGAGGAGCTGCAAACGGAGATGTGAAGTCGGACACTTTCTGCGTCCCGTAGTGACGCTTGCGCTGTGTTTGCATACTTTATAACAGCTGAAGTGAAATAAATGCAATATTTGGCAATACACTGATGTTTTTAGAGACATTATTGTCATGTAATACCTTATGCACTGCTTAATACAGCATCTGTACAAGAATAAAGTTCAACATATACGCCTACGCTATCAATGAAGTGGGGTCTACATTTTTTATCAGTTTTATTTTGATAAACATGACAATATAACATCGCGACTACATGAAAGGAGGTTTTACTGTCCTCCTTTAACAGATTTGTGCGCATTAGTGGTACTGAAGGTTTTAGAATAAACACGAAACACACGTGATCACTGTCATGCGGTGAATCTGGCCAATCGTGGAACAGCCGTCATCAGAGTCCGTGCAGCCTCTCGAATCACTCTCGCTGCACTTTGATGCTATACGTCACTGTCACGTGGCATCTGCGCTGTCTCAAGTCGGACAAAATTTCTAACCAGCATGCACTGCTTCAAGTCAGCCACCGAACGGTCAGCTTTTGTCTATTTAAGCCCTCATGTTTGCCATGTGTCTTTGTTTAGTTTTGTTCATGTAACCGCTGCTTGGTGAGTTTTATGTTTCAAGTCAAGTCAAGTCAAGTCATTGCTTGTATTGTATTTTGTTCATGTTTAGATTAAATAAACTGCACTTGGGTTCTTCAACTTGCCTACAGGGGACTAAACGTTACAGTATGTACACAATACGTGCATTGTATCAAATTATTAATTTAAATGTTAGTACATAATAGTTAAAGACACCTCATATAAAGTGGGTCCAAAAACATATGCACTTGTTTCAGTTGGATAACTTTTTATCCGATAAGAAAACATGTGCATAAACTATGATGGAAAGTCAAGTCAAGTCAAGTCAACTTTATTTATATAGCGCTTTTAACAATGTAGATTGTTTCAAAGCAGCTTTACAGTGTTAAACAGGAAAATAATGCAGCATAATTTTATTCAGCTGTATAGCCATTCTGGAAAAATTTCAAGTATCATACAGTGACAGTGTGGGCTTTAGATCAATAATTTGATCAGTAATTTAGTTTAAATGGTTAATTTAGTTTATTATTTAGATGTATTTCGATGTTTAGTTGAAAAATTTAGTGTCCCCAACTGAGCACGCCAAGCCAGAGGCAACAGTGGCAAGGAAACCAAAACCCCATTAGGTGACCTAATGGAGAAAAATAAACCTTGGGAGAAACCAGGCTCAGTCGGGGTGCCAGTTCTCCTCTGGCCAATTAACAAACAGCGTATTATTATTATTATTCTGGCAGTTTTACAGCTCGGAGGTCATAATAGATCAGAATATTCGAGGGACCGGGGGCAACATGCTGGAGACGGGTTTATTGAGGATGATGTTGATTAAATAATTATTAAAGTGCAATATTCGAATGATCGGAGGCAACACGCAGGAGACGGGTTTATTGAGATGCCGTGTCGATGAGGCAGTTGCAGGGGGAGTCTAATCACGGTCTCCCAGACACTTCGGGGTCCTGTGTTGGTCTTCTCTGGGCGCAGGTCCACCATCTGATCTGGATACGGCCCGGATCCAGCTGACTGCAGTAAACCTCGGGATAAAACAGAGAGACTAACATTAGCGTAGATGCCATTCTTCTGATGATGTAACGAGTACATCAGGTGTTATGGGAAGTGTTCCCGGTTCCGGCTGACCTAGTTAATGCAGCCTAACAATCATTTCATTGAAAAAGTGTTTTATGTGTATGCCACAGTAAAGAGATGTGTTTTTAGTCTAGATTTAAACTGACAGAGTGTGTCTGCTTCCCGAACAATGTTAGGAAGACTGTTCCAGAGTTTAGGTGCTAAATAGGAAAACGATCGACCGCCTGCAGTTGATTTGGATATTCTCGGTATGATCAACTGGCCAGAATTTTGAGACCGCAGTAGACGTGATGGAGTATAATATGTTAAGAGCTCGCTCAAGTATTGGGGAGCTAAACCATTTAGTGCTTTGTAAGTAATAAGTAAGATTTTAAAATTCATGCGATGTTTAATAGGCAGCCAGTGCAGTGTTGACAGAACTGGGCTAATATGGTCATACTTCCTGGTTCTAGTAAGAACTCGAGCTGCTGCGTTTTGGACCAGCTGGAGTTTATTTATTAAGCGAGCAGGGCAACCACCCAGTAGAGCATTACAATAATCTAACCTTGAGGTCATGAACGCATGAACTAACTGTTCAGCATTTTGCATTGAGAGCATGTGCCGTAATTTAGATATATTTTTAAGATGGTAGAAAGCAGTTTTACAGATGCTAGAAACGTGGCTTTCAAACGAAAGATTGGTATCAAAGAGCACACCCAGGTTCCTCACTGACGACGAGGACTTGACAGAACAGCCATCAAGTGTTAGACAGTATTCTAGGTTACTACTTGTGGAGCTTTTTTGTCCAATAATTAAAAATTCAGTTTTTTCTGAATTGAGTTGCAGGAAATTACCAGTCATCCAATGTTTTATATCAGCTATGCATTCCGTTAATCTTGTGAATTGGTAAGTTTCTTTAGGGCGTGAAGAAATATAGAGCTGAGTATCGTCAGCATAACAATGAAAACTAACGCCATGCTTCCTAATGATATCTCCCAGTGGTAGCATGTACAGGGTGAAGAGTAGCGGTCCTAGCACTGAGCCTTGCGGTACTCCATACTGAACTTGCGATCGGTGTGACATATCTTCATTTACTACTACAAACTGATAACGGTCGCATAGGTATGATTTAAACCATGATAATGCAATTCCACTAATACCTACATAATTTTCGAGTCTATTCAAAAGAATGTTGTGGTCGATAGTATCAAATGCAGCGCTAAGATCGAGTAACACTAATAGAGAGATACAGCCACGATCGGATGATAAGAGCAAATCATTTGTAACTCTGACGAGAGCAGTCTCAGTGTTATGATACGGTCTAAATCCTGACTGGAAATCCTCACAGATACCATTTCTTTCTAAAAAGGAACATAATTGTGAAGACACTGCCTTTTCAAGTATTTTTGACAGAAAGGGTAGATTTGAGATTGGTCTATAATTGACTAAATCTGTAGGATCAAGTTGCGGTTTTTTAATAAGTGGTTTAATAATTGCCAACTTAAAAGTTTTCGGTACATATCCTATTGATAAAGATGAATTAATGATATTAAGAAGAGGATCTATGACCTCTGGTAGCATCTCTTTTAATAGCCTAGTTGGTATAGGGTCGAGCATACATGTTGTCGATTTTGATGATTTAACGAGTTTAGCCAATTCTTCTTCTCCTATAGCAGTGAATGAGTGTAATTTTTCCTCAGTGACACTACAATGCTCTGTCTGATGTGATGCTGTATTAGACGGCTGCATGGTTAAATTTTTTTTCCTAATATTATCAATCTTACATGTGAAGAAGTTCATAAAGTCATTACTGCTGTGCTGTTTACAATCATCAGAAGTTGAAGCTTTATTTTTGGTTAATTTAGCCACTGTATCGAATAAATACCTTGGGTTGTGTTTGTTTTCTTCCAAGAGAGTTGAGAAATAAGCAGATCAAGCAGTTTTTACAGCCTTTCTGTATGTGATCATGTGCTCTTTCCACGAATTACGAAATACCTCTAATTTTGTTTTCTTCCAGCTGCGCTCCATTTTTCTGGCTGCTGTTTTAAGGGCCCGGGTGTGCTCGTTGTACCACGGCGTTGGACTATTTTCTTTAATCTTCTTTAAGCGCAGAGGAGCAACTGTGTCTAAAGTACTGCAAAAGAGAGAGTCAATAGTTTCTGTTGCAACATCGAGTTCTTCTATACTATCTGGGATGCTGAGCAGATGATACTGATGAGGGAGATTATTTAAAAAGCAATCTTTAGTAGCGGCAGTGATTGTCCTGCCATTTTTAAAGCGAGGGGGCGGCTTTGCAACCTTAGCTAAATTAAGTATACATGATACTAAGTAATGATCTGAGATGTCATCGCTCTGCTGCAGAATTTCAACGGTATCAACATTTATTCCATGTGACAATATTAGGTCTAAAGTATGATTATGGCGATGAGTGGCTCCTGACACGTGTTGCCTAACTCCAATAGAGTTTAGTGTGTCTTTAAATGCTAATCCCAATACGTCTTTTCCGTTGTCAACATGGATATTAAAATCACCAACAATTAGTACTTTATCTACGGCCAGTACTAACTCTGATAGAAAATCAGCAAATTCTTTGATAAAGTCTGTATTATGCCCAGGTGGCCTGTATACAGTAGCTAACACAAATGTTGAACGGGTTTTATCATGTACACTACATAGCGTTACATAAAGCACCAAAACTTCGAAGGAATTATATTTGAAACTAGACTTCTGAGTAATACTGAAGATATTATTATAAATTACAGCAACCCCTCCCCCTTTACCTTTCAGACGCGGCTCATGTTTATAACAATAATCTTGGGGGGTGGACTCATTTAAGGTAATGTAGTCGTCAGGTTTTAGCCAGGTTTCTGTCAAACAGAGCACATCTAGATTATTATCTGTAATAATATCATTAACAATAAGCGCTTTTGGGGAAAGGGATCTAATATTCAGCAACCCAAGCTTTATCAATTGTTCATCTGTATTATATATTTTGTTTATTTGTTGGACGTCAATTACATTTTTACTGTTGAATGGTTTTGATGTTTTTTTGTATTGACTAATTCGGGGAACAGACACAGTCTCTATATGATAATATCTAGGTGAAAGAGTCTCTATGTGCTGGGATTTATCTGACTCCGGTAACGTGAGACAGCTAGCAGACGGTCGGTTTAGCCAGTTTGTCTGCTTCCTGACCTGGGCCCTAGTGAGTCAAGGTTTAGCTCTAAGACTATGTGCCAGATTACTAGAGAGAAGAGCGGCACCACCCCAAGAGGGATGGATGCCATCCTTCTTCAACAGGTCAGGTCTGCCCCAAAAACTTTTCCAATTGTCTATGAACCCTATGTTATTTTGCAGACACCACTTAGACAACCAGCCATTGAGTGATGATAGTCTGCTAACTATCTCATCACTCCTTTTTACCGGGAGCGGTCCAGAACAAAAAAAAAAAACACATTTACCAAATAAATTCCTCGATGTGCATCAATTTATTAAAAAATTTTTATCATGTAACTTTGCGTGATGGGCTGACATAATGACTACCCAGTGGACTGATCTTTTTGCACAGCATCTGAAATGCTATGTTGCCTCTGGCTTGGCGTGCTCAGTTGGGGACATTAAATTTTTCAACTAAACATCGAAATAAATCTAAATAATAAACTAAATTAACCATTTAAACTAAATTACTGATCGAATTATTGATCTAAACCCCACACTGTCACTGTATGATAATTGAAATGAACTGATGACATCAGCGTTTTTTCCAGAATGGCTACACAGCTGAATAAAATTATGCTGCATTATTTTCCTGTTTAACACTGTAAAGCTGCTTTGAAACAATCTACATTGTTAAAAGCGCTATATAAATAAAGTTGACTTGACTTGACTATTTTGGTTGTTCTGAAATGCTTGAGCAAAGTCGTCAAAGTGGTTCGGTATAATTCCCTCCCAGAACACGACTGTGCTCCCAAACAGCAGCATCTTCCTCCGAGAGCAAGATAACATGTTTATTGCGATTCGTCTGTGTGCTCTAAGATGCAAGTAATTTATTATATATGAAAAGTATCATATACAGTGTCTTCTCCTACTTTTCTTAGTGATTTTTAGCACCAGTTTATCAGGAAGTGAGGATTTTGCTCCCTTCGAGTCAAGAAAACATGATGGAAAAGTTGCTTTATACGCAAATGTTTTGTGCAATATTCCAATTTTGTGCATAAGTTAAATTCGCAACTTTGGATGGAAACAGATACTGTATTAAGGTGTATACTACTAAATATTCAGCTATATTACTGATTCGTCCTCATTGACACTTTATGATAATTGAACTGAGCTTGACGATGACACCACTGTTTTCACCAGAGCGGCTGTACAGCCGAATCAAATTCTGTTGCGTTATTATCCTGTTAACACCGTGAAGCTGCTTTGAAACAATAGGCATTGTAAAAATCGCTATATAAATAAAGGTGACTTGACTTGACTTGACTATAATCTCCCTTGTCAAGGATATTTGGGACTTCATCAGACACAAATAAGCTATAATCAAATATTATGCAAGTAGTGCAACACTGTCTGATGATAACCAGAATTGCATGTTCTTGACAATTAGCTATGTCTCCATCCACCTATTTTATGGCATTTTGGGATATGGGATAAAAATAAAATAAAAAACACTGGACAGAAACACCAAGTTGCACAAAAAGTCTAAAATGCGCACAAAAAACTTGTTAGCTCAATAGAGGTGGATAAATGTTTTATCTTATAAGAAGATGTGCATAAACTATGATGGAAACACATTTAACAAATAAATCCCTCAATGTGCAACAAAAAACAAAAATTTTTTTACTTTGCTTTAACAAGATGTGATTGGATAACCAATCGCATCGCACAGCATCTCGATTGATTCTCGAAGGGTCATCAAAATGATTTTGGTATAATGACTTCCGACAACTCTCACACGATTGTGTTTCCAAACAATAAGCATCCGAACACATTAATGATGTAGGAAAAAAAGAGCCCCAGTTTCTTCCCTGAGCGCAGCAACTTCCATTTTTATTACAGATTTTGTGCCAATTTCCCAGGAAGTGATTATCTTGTTCTCTTGAACACGGAATCGAAATAGTGCTTTATTCACAAATGTTTTATGCGATATGCCAATTTTGTTAGTTAAATTTGCAATATTGGATGGAAACGTAGCAATTGTTCCCTTAATTCAACAGTAATAATCTCTTGTATTTTTGCTGCAGTATGCAACCCAAACCACACACATAATGACATATGTAAGTGGATTGTCCCATGTCTGGTTAAAACAAAACAAAAACAAAACAAAACAAAACTACAACACAGAAGACTGAGGGTAAAAAGTTCATTGTGTGATTCAAAGCCATGGACCACCCCTGAAAGAGCATGAGCTCGCTGTCATTCTGCTCTAATCAATCATGAAAGTAAAGACATTTCATCAGTCTTGTTTTCATACTGTGTGAGTCATCTGCAGGTCATGACATTCTTTACAATATAAGTAATACCTTCCAATGATACTGACAGTGGAAAATGTCATTTTCTTTAGTCAGACAATTAAACTCTGACAACAATTAGCAATTTCAGCATCATCTTTCGGTCTGAAATCTCACGGTAGTCAGAAGGCTCTTCTCTGCCTGTGGAATCCATTTGAAATTTTAGAAAGATTAGAAACTTAACTTTCCTTCCAAATTACCATCTGGTCGCAATATCCTTTAAGTAACACAATTCAGCACACAATTGGGCACAGGGATTCTGGTGGGGCTTTCTAAGCCACCTGCTACACCCTATCACAGATTCACATCCCATAATTGAACCTAATGACATGACCAAATTCTCTATCCCAGCAGTCAAGCTCTAAAACAATCTTGTAAAACATCAACAAAGATGTCAATGCAACAAAAAAATCTGGGTGTTTTCAATCATGAGAAACACCAATTGTCTGAATTTAATTGGTGTTGCAAGATGTAAGATATATATGTCGGAGACATAGTACATGATATAGAAATTGCAGCAGCAATGTGACAATTTACATAAGAACGACTGTACCAAACTGTACCAAAAAAAGGCATTTATGGACAAAGTTTTTTCATATCAGTATAAATAATGAGATTAATGAGAGAGTAATTTAAGTTTCTCAGAACTGCATTATTCTAAGCTATAATTTATTGAAGCTAATTGACACAATCGATCCAATAACCTTGAAGTCTGTACGTCTGTCAAAATATCTCCCAGGGGTCCCAAGCTTTACTTCCAATGTGTTGCAGTCTGTTCCGTCTGTCATTGTGTCTGTTAGCTTTAGTCACTCATAACTTTCCTTGACACATGCAGTCACAAAGCCAGCAATGAGTCCATTTCTCCAGGGTTATGGCTGGCAGGATTCGGTGCCTGCTGCTCTCAGTAGCACACAATGCTTGGCCCACAGATGCATATAATAGCAAACTACAGCAACTAAATTTATATTATATACCAAACTATTTCTTATTTTAACCACCCTAACCTGTCAAAGATTTCAAAAAGTTTACTTGTGGTTTGTTTTGATTACATTTTTTTGCAGCTGGGTTGAGTGTGTCAAAATACCAAAAAGACATGTCAGTTATGCATAGTTGATAAAGAATTTGATTGGGCAAAACCAAGACGTGAAATTGATGCAACATTTTTCAAAGGTATATATTAACTGTGTATATTTTTCTTTATTGTGCTTACAAATAAAATACATAAAGAGTTTGTGTATTTAATTCATTTAAACATTGCCTAAGATATAAGCAAATACACAGTGTTTTGGTATTCTTTACTCTGCAAACATGTCTTTTAATAGATTAAGTCAGACAAAGTTATCAAAGCAAACCAGCTCAGTGACTGACAAGAGTGTGTGACGTTATTTTCTTTCCCTCTGCCCTGCACTCTGTGGATCTAGTTCATTGTGAGTCTGTCAATGGGCTGTCAAGGTGTTGTTATGAAGGAGCTCTACTATTTTCCCCTCTTAAAGAAACATCATTTTAACCTGAGAAAGTCAACCACCCCAACAGAGGGTCATTGCGAAAAATTTGACCCTTGGGGCTAGGCCTTGGAAATTCACTTAAAGATGCATTAATCAATTGTCAAGTGAGTCGCCATACATTTGAAGGTGGTCACTGAGTGGATGTACTTTTCATTTAGCCACCACTGAACTAAATAGAAATGAATCTCAAAGAAAAGCCCTATTTTAGTAAACATTTGCACATTTAATATACTCTAAAGGCCCGTTCATACCAAGAACGATAACTACAAAGATAACTATATTAGTGTCAAGACTAGAGGAAGATAACGTTCTGTTCTGCCGCCTTGAATGCTTGAGCTCTTTAAAGTCTGGTGGATTCTGATTGGCTATGATTGTTTTTAGCTGGAAAAGATTGTTATGAAAGTGATTCCAACGATACTGTTTCACTGTGCCTTTACTGTTATAGTGTGGACTGCTATTCTTTTATATTTAGAATGATTTTTTTTAACTACATCTTTACCATTAGCGGTATAGTTATTGTTGGATGGTTTCAGCTGATCCTATGCTCTTAATTGGCTTCTCTCAAACAGGGCGCCTTACTTAAGCACAGCTTCACTTCAATCTGCCTGCTTGGACGCTTCTGCTTCACGCTGCTTTGCAACCCACCTCCTCCCCAGCTCCTCCTTAAATTGCTAACTTAATCATGTCATTCTGTTGTCATTGATGCATGCTCTGTTCTAAATGGGGGATTTGCTTTGCCCTCCCAGTTAAATGGGAGGTCGTCCCCAGAATCTGCTGCTGTTCCCTGTCTTGGCTTTTCATGGAGCTCATGAAAGGATGTGGAATTTAGAACAGAGCCATACCGCCAAATCTAAATCTTTGCAAAATATGCAATTACATTTTTTTTTACTAAATGTTTGTCTATTGTGTTTTTTTTACTTTAGTGGACCTGACAGAACATAGTACTGGATGATAAACATCTCAACAGACAGCTTACAATGGGTTAGCGGTTATATGTGTTTGAATTAATTTACTAGGCCTAGACTTCACACCAGCCAAAAAAGTTCCTGAAAACACCACACATCTATATAGGTGTGTTAATGACTAATTAATCCAACTGCAAATCCCTGATATTGGAAGGTTGCAGGTGTTTGGCATTACTTAGTGATTCACAGAAGTCTAAATAGCGTCTTGGAAATCTGCCATTTGTATTGAACAAAAGCAACATCCTTTAAAAGTCCCGAACATCTGTTGGGTGAATCAAGGTAGTCATGCATCTCTTGTATTGCAGTAACATTAAGAGGCTAAACACTGGGCATCTGAATTACTAGAGACATTCCCGTTAGCAACTGCTCACACACATCCAAGGCAACAATAGAAAGAACAACAATGTCTGATTAAGGCAACCACATCTAAACCATGCCATGGCAATGCACCTGGCAAGCCACATTCCCATAAATCTCACAATGCAATTCAATGAGATGGTAAAGGTAAAAATTTCTTTTTTGTTTGGCTCCCTTTAAAGATGAAAGTCAAACTGGAAGCATATTCTAAACACTAATACTGCATCTCACTGCTGTTCATTCCTAGTAAAGTTCATCCTTCTCCATTGAACCTTATAGGATTATCATATAAAATACACCCTATCATTATATTAAGATCATATAAACAGTGTACACGATTTATTAAGGTTATAGAAGTTTTAAGATGTGTTAGAAGAGTTACCATGTGCCAATGCAGAATGATGTTGATCCACAATAGATTATGACTGTATCAGAGGTAGACAGATCATTTTGCGATTGGCCTCAAATATTGTAATATACAAACCGTATAGGAATGTGTATGTGCACGTCATAAGGAAAAAGAGGCTGAACGGAAAAAGAACGGTGTAACTGAAATTTTCCCATTCATCTCAATGGCAGCTGTTCAGCCGGTGCATGACCCCTTGGAGGTGCACAGCCTGCTTATTGCCATCTTTGGTCATGGATACACAGTTCAAAATTATAAATTTTTCAGTTAATCATCTGATCTGCAAAAACTAGAAACTGTCCTGAGCTGTGAAGTCGGAAGTCACTTTTATTATCCCTCCAAAAAAGGGTCTATTGCTAAAAATATGCTATAATAATACAATTTTGTTTCAACAGTATGAAGGGTTACTTTTGAAGGGCTGTCAATAGAGAAAGCTCCCAGAATGGTGTAGTTACGGCATTTACCAGCAGGGGTTTACTGGACCATAATAATCAGGCAAACCTTGACCCCTTGCATGCTTTTAGTTAAGCGTCCAAGGGCTTCAATAAGCAAAATTCAACAACAAGATTATTTGAATCACAAGTTCTAGTAAATGCTCTAAAATATCTTTTAAATGTCACAATGGAGTGGTGATTACACTGGTTCCAAACATGGGTAATATTTTGTTTATTCAAAAACAGCAAAAACTGTTCCTGAAATATTTTATACACCATGCTACCCTACAATTTGAACAATTCACTAATCGTTTAATCTTATGTGTTAGTTTAGTTCAGATTGATTGGACATTTATGGCTGTTGACAACAATGACAGAGCAAAGCGCCAGGCAAGTCTAGTGGGGTTTTTTACAGTGCGCCTTATGCAGATTTCATATTGTAATGTCAAATTGTCCATTTTTTTGATGAACCCTTATAAGAAAAGCACTACCAACGGCCTCTTCCTGTAGCACCATCTGCAAAGGCTTAAACTTGTATTATCAGAGGCACGCAATATGGAAATAGATATTGATTTCATGAATACTATTTTTCACTGGTTACAATGGTTACAATTATGACAGATCCTTTTAAAAAGAGAATACTGAATGGAATAAATTTACATCTCAGGCCAAGTCTTCACTTAATGGTTTTTTTGAAAACGTTTTACGTTAACGTATAATACAGACGTTACAGCTTATTTGACTGCTAATTTGTTTGGGCGATAGTTAAGAGATGTATGTAAACGACCGTTTATGTTCATTTATTAGCAACCTAGCGAGGCTCATCTAAGCAGTGTTCTCGCCACCTGATTGGCTGACCAGATACTTTAACGGCAACGCAAATAAAAACTACCCACACACACAATGGAATCAGTGGAACCTGTGTTAGTAGTTTCTGTGTTGTCAAATGTTCCTGTTTTTAAGTCCCCTGCGTCTACTTATTCAAATTTCATGGGCTTAGCTTTGTATGCAATATCTTAATGTATTCTTGTTGCTATGTATTTGTAATCAAACTATTGTAGGTAATCAGTTGTGTTTATATCTTACTGTGTAATCTGCTGTAATTGCATTTGATTTTCATATCCATTAACATCTTGCTTATAGACTTGTGATGAAATCTGAAATGACATGCTACAAATTTAGTGCATGAGTACAATGCAGAAGACAATCTGTTAAAATGTTTTTAATCTTCGTTGTGTAGCTCTCATTCAACCTAGACATGCATTTTGTAAGAAATAATACATCTGCATTAGCAGCATTTCAGTATTAGAACTCGATGAATAACTTGAGATTATTCTTGAGCTATTATTTATACTTGAGCTTTAATGGAGAGGCAGTGTGTTTTGTCTATGGCTTCTGTATTTTCTGTTCTGAACAAATCATAATATATGTCAAGATGTTTTTACTGATGTAAAGTCTTTCAATTGGTTTGCATCTTATTAGTGATGAAATAAGCTACAATAATTAAGGCAGAGACTCAAGACAACGGATACTGAGTTAACAAACTATACATTCTTAGATTAGATGGATCTCTTTAAGTAGCTCACCAGATGCCTACACTGATGATCTTGATAACTACATGGTTAGAAGAGCTTCAGAGTCAAAATAACTATTTAAATGCATGTCAGAATCAAACGTCAAATAATTGATGTATTGGTGACTCATTACTTTCAAGAGTATCAGCCTGCTGTCATAAAAAGTGCAGAACTTTCCTTTGTACCTGGCAGGTGGGAGCAGTAACTCCAGTTCGCTGAGAGCAGAGGCAGAGGAGCTTGTGCGGAAGGTGTTGAAAGGCACTAAAGCTTGGGTGTAAATCCTGGTACCTCCCTCTCTGTAAACACAGGACCATTGCTTAATGCTCAGAGTGTCATGAACTGAAAAGGGCTCGACCATTGATTAATGAGCACATTCTGGGAACATGAAGGAAAAAGGCATCACTAAAGCTTATTCACAGTTTCAACCCAAGGCCTTCAGTGTTCTCTGCCGTCTGAACTGCCAGCACTCTGCAGAAAAACTGAAAGTTATTTAGAAGACAATGAATCTGTACTAAATAATTTATGATTCCTGTACCAAAAAACCTAACCTAGTGATATTATATTTAAATATTACCACAGGCAATTCATTTACAGATGGCTGCATATATGAAAAAAAACCTAAAAAATTCGAACAAAAAATTCTCAGCTGTTTTTGTACCATTAGGTGTCCTTAATAAAATACTAAAAGTTTACCAAAGTTTGACCACTAGAAAGGTGTAATTTTCAAGATGGCGTCCAAGATGGGCAGGAAGCCCTTAAAATATCCTTACTACTTCATTATTTGACCTAGCCAAGTAATCTTGGGTGTCTAACCCCATGTTTTCCGGGTCTCTGAATCCATTGGACTTGTATAAATTGCACTGACATGATTACATACTTATGGAATACATCATTTTGTGAGATTACTATAAGGTTTTATCTTTGTTTGGGGTGAACCAGAGATGTAAACGATTTAGCCTATGTCATGAAACTCCTACTTTGTACGTGTTTTTGGACACACCCTTTTTTATGCTAAAACACAGACTTGGCATTCAATTTAAAAGTTATTGCAACCCAGTTATTGACAATTACACATCTTCAAATCAAAATGAAGGAATCTCTGACAAACCGATTCTGAACCATATGGAAATCAATACATCAAGAGAAAACTGAGAGAACAGTACTGAGACAATGTACATTTCACTGAAGGGGAAGGCCTCCAAAACATAGTGACAATGAGAGAGAAGACATCACAAATAGTATGCTCTTATCTCAACGAATAAGAAAAAGGATGAGTAATCCCAGAAACAAGCAATCATCAAAGTGATATCAAGTCCATTGTCCCATCCGTTACGGATCAGTATCTAAGCACAAAGTCAATTGAGCTTGACTCTGCCATTTCGTTTGTTTCTGAGACTCTCCGTACAC
This sequence comes from Gobio gobio, assembly GCF_949357685.1. Taxonomy (NCBI): domain Eukaryota; kingdom Metazoa; phylum Chordata; class Actinopteri; order Cypriniformes; family Gobionidae; genus Gobio; species Gobio gobio. Next base: position 43,792,442 of record NC_137106.1, read on the forward strand.
TTTTGAATTGTCTTTTTCTGGGTAAGAGACAAGCCAAAAGGTTGCAGGAATTGGACAGGCAATTGTCCAGGCAGCAACACCTTGTGCTGTGGTAGCTCCATTACAACTTGGCCTTGCAGTGCAGGCACAACATATGTATCTGTCACAATTCCTGGTGAATACCCTTCATGGAATGGGATTTGCTTCATCATGCAAGGAAGTTTTGCATTTTGAAAAGAATGCAGCAGATTCAGTTGCCCCAGATATGTTACCAGATGACATAGATGTGCTGGACATGGCACTTCTTTTAGCTGGGGACAATGTTGTCCACAACATCCTTACTATTGATCGATACAGGCGGTCGATCCTTTTCCTATTTAGCACCTATATTCTGGAACAGTCTTCCTAGCATTGTTCGGGAAGCAGACATACTCTGTCAGTTTAAATCTAGACTAAAACACATCTCTTTACTATGGCATACCCATACAACTTTTTCAATTAAATGATTGTTAGGCTGCATTAACTAGGTCAGCCGGAACCGGGAACACTTCCCATAACACCTGATGTACTCGTTACATCATAAAAAGAATGGCATACGCTAATGTCAGTCTCTCTGTTTTATCCCGAGGTTTACTGCAGTCAGCCGGATTCGGGCCATATCCAGATCAGATGGTGGACCAGACATGACCAAAGCATGACCCTGATGTGTCTGCAGACACCGTGTCAATTAGACTCCCCCTGAAATTACCTCATCGACACGGCATCCTCAATAAACCCGTCTCCGACATGATGACTCCGATCATTCGAATATTCCTATTTAATCATTGTTAAATCGATATGTCATCCTCAATAAACCCGTCTCCGGCCTGACGGCTCCAATCTTTCGAATTTTGCAATTTAATAATTGTTTAATCAATACGTCATCCTCAATAAATCCATCTCCGGCGTGTTGCCTCCGATCTTTCAAATATTCCGATCTAATATGACCTCTGACCTGTAACGTTGCCAGAATAATAATCATACATTGTTTGTTAATTGGCCAGAGGAGAACTGGCACCCCGACTGAGCCTAGTTTCTCCCAAGGTTTATTTTTCTGCATTAGGCCACCTGATGGGGTTTTGGTTTCCTACGGAGCGGCTGTATGGCGGAATAAAATTCTGTTGCATTATTTTCCTGTTTGGCACTGCAAAGCTGCTTTGAAACTATCTGCATTGTAAAAAGCGCTATATAAATAAAGTTGACTATTGATGGTAAGGGAACCTTCCACAGAATGGGAATCATAGCAGCAATCCCTCCAGGGTGAAAAAAAAGGACTGTATCATTCCAAGGAGACACATTACCAACCTATATTTTGCAGTGCAAAGTAAAATCGAATATCGCTTTGCGAAACATGTGCGCCAAACCATCGTGTTCAACAACCTCCCAGCACTGATCAACTGTGACAGAACAGTTGATGTCCTGTGGGAGCTCTCCCTGAACTTCAAACAACAAATCCCAGGGTGGCAGGGAATGAGGCATATCATTCATCAAGGACTAGAACATCCAGGCCAATCATCAGTTGTGTTCTTGCCAATGACTGACCCACGACAAAACGTGTATTTTGTCCATCTTGGATTTTGTTTGTGACCTGGCTATCAAACACAATGCTCCACCCATTGTTACGTTTGATCAGCCACTGTACTGGAAAGCAGCAGAGATGATCATGGATGCACCACAGAGTAGTCCCCTGAAAAGCATAATCTTAATGCTTGGAGGTTTTCATACTTTTAAGAACCTACTTGGTGCAATAGGCACACTGTTGGAAGGCACAGGACTCAGAAACATGGAAGTTGTCTATGGATCAAATGCCATCCAGCACATGATGACGCGGAAGTCAGTGCAAAGAGCTTTCATGGACAGATGTCTAAATCATCTGGTTATGTCAGAGTTACAGGAGGATGACTCACAGTTTGAGTCATTGGGGAACCGAGCTGGAGAGATGTACTTATCCATGGTAACGAAAGAAACAACTTTGGAGAGTGCTGCAGCCTCAGATATGCTGAACCAAATCAAAAGGTGGACACAAAGAGGGCAGACCTCAGCACAAGGTCAAAAACCAGCCGGCTGTGGGTAAACTATCAGAAGATGCTGCAGACAACCCAAGCTCTGATCAAAGCAGATCGTACAGGATCTCGGAAGATGCACTTGTGTGTAATGACTCACCTCACCTACACGGCCAGCGAGCAGCACCAAGAATCCTCAGAAGCAAGGATGAAAAGAGATCACTCTGATCTAGAAAAGATCACAAAAGCATAGCGTTTGCACACTATTCCCTTCAGACCCATCTCTGAGAAACATTGTAACTGGATCATTGAAAATATGATTAGAAAACCCGTTTTTGGAATATCCTTCAAACAGAAAGACAAGGCAAAAACCCTTGCAGATGACTCCACCATCAAAGTTGCCCAAGACCGAACCATTGATCTTGCTTTGCTGTTCCAACGGTTCCTGATCATGCCGAAAACTGAACAGTTTTCACTGTAAGATGTAATGGGCTATGAGCTCTGCTCATTTCCTGCAGCCCTGTTCGAAGGCAAGGAAATCTTCCGTAAAGCCAACAAGCCCCAACTAGCGCAGGAGTCACTGAGCTCTCAAGCAAGAAATCTAACAAAACTGTCCTCCACCAACTGAGCATTATGTCCTTGACAGTAGCTCCCTGGTTCACCGCTTGGCATGAAAAAAGGGTGACAGTCACAGTGCGATTGCACAGTCATATGCAGACTTTACCATACGCCTTTATGGTAAAGCAACAGTCGTTTTTGATGGTTATAGTGAAGGTCAATGTCAATGTCAATTTTATTTCTATAGCACTACTAAACACAACACCAGTTGACCAGTGTGCTTTACATCAATACAAAAGACAAAGTAAAAACACAATATAAATACAATAAATTTCATCCAGCCATATGCCAAATAAAAAAAATTGGTTTTTAGCCTAGATTTAAAAACAGCCAAGGAAGGGGCTAATCTAATATTAAAAGTAGGGCTGTCAAAAGATTAATCGCGATTAATCGCATCCAAAATAAAAGTTTGTGTTTACATAATATATGTGTGTGTACTCTGTTAATTATTATACTGTATATACATTTATATAATCTATAATATATATAAATATAAATGTTTAGTATATAAAAATAATATATATTTTTAAATATATACATGCTTGTGTGTGTATTTATATATAAATAATAATTAACAGAGTACACACACATATATTATGTAAACAAAAACTTTTATTTTGGATGTGATTAATCGCTATTAATCTTTTGACAGCCCTAATTAAAAGGTAAGGCATTCCATAGTCTGGGCGCAGCTGATGAAAACGCCTGGTCCCCCTACTTTTCAACTTTGTTTTCGGTATACATAGTAGTCTCTGATTTGACGACCGGAGAGACTTAACGTTCTGTCAGTAGATCCGAAAGGTAAGGAGGGGCCAAACCATGATTTAAAAACCAGAAGAAGAATTTTAAAATCAACACGATATTGTACCGGTAGCCAGTGCAAATGACGTAGGATTGGAGTAATATGTTTCCGTTTTCTAGTGCCTGTTAGAAGTCTTGCCGCCACATTTTGTACTACCCTACCTGTAACCGGGATAAAGCGGATTGGCTAATCCCGAAATACAGTGAGTTACAGTAGTCTAGCCTTGATGTTAAAAAAGCATGACTTAGTCTTGCAAAGTTTTTAAAAGATAGAATTGGTTTTACTCTAGCTAAAAGACGCAGTTGGAAAAAGCATGATTTGACCACCGAGCTTTATCTGCTTGTCAAATTTCAGACTGTCATCAAAAACCACACCTATGTTTTTCACCCAAGACTTCACTGGAAGTGTTAGATTACCTAGGGTTATTTGACAATGAGAATTTGATGAGCCGAATACTATAATTTCAGTTTTATTTTCATTAAAATTAAGGAAATTTTGAGATAAACAAGCTTTCACATCAGATAGGCAGGCCTTAATTTTTTCCAGTCCATCACAATTTGGTTTTAGGGGTAAATAAACTTGAGTGTCATCCGCATAGCAGTGGAACGACAACCCATGTTTTCTGAAAATGGACCCCAATGGAAGCATATATAATGTGAAAAGAATTGGAGCCAAAATGGATCCCTGCGGAACACCACAAGACAAAGGAGCAGCCTTCGATGAATATTCCCCAATACCAACACTAAACTTCCTATTTGACAAGTAGGACGATTCTAAAGCAGGTCCTTTGATACCCACCCAATGCTCCAGACGATGAAGAAGAATAGAATGATCTACCGTATCAAAGGCCGCACTCAAGTCTAACAATATAAGTATGGTAGAAACCCCAGAGTCGGCAGATATTAACACATCGTTTAAAACTTCAAGGAGTGCAGTCTCTGTTGAATTGGATGATGGAATCCAAGAGGGGATGGAATCCAAGATGGCTGCCAAGGGCAGGAGTGGTTTGTTGGGCTCCACTCATGGCCTTTGTATTTTACAATTTTCATTATTGTTATTGAGTGCCTGGACCTATAACTTCTTCCCATACAACAAGGACAACTTGGTTAATATATTTGATCGTGAACAAACAAAGCCTTATATGTTTGGACAAGGACACCTCACTTTGCATTCCATCTGGGTATCAAAAGGCTTGTGTCAGAGCGATATAAAGAACGCAAACCGATTACCAACACGGCAGGGCAGAGCGTCTGCTTCTAAAGTTATGTTGGTGCTTATATTATTGGCTGGGGATGTTCATCTGAACCCTGGTCCAGCCATGTTTGAGCGCCATACGAGCCCTGTGGAGGTGATGTCTGGCTCAGGGGATACGGCGCAGATGACACCGCAGATAACCACGCCCCTTGCTATACCGGTGCCTCACGTGGCCGTCCTGGAGGGAATGCTGGCTCCAAATCAGGATCTATCAGAACTGTGCTACGCCGGGAAGCGGAGCGCATTGGAGCCACGTGTGAGGAATACGGGACGTGGCCACGCTGGTGAGTCATCTTGCCTGTCCGATCCCCATTCAAGGACTGTGCTGGCTAGTAACAGTGAAGCCTCGACAGTGGTGGGTAGCGGCCAGGGCTCTCACTCTCGATCGGGAGACGGAGCGGTGGTTAACGTCAACAAGGCGTCACAAATGCGCAGGGATGGCTCGGACAGTTGTGCCGCTCAAAAACAGAAGCAACATTTATTTTTTCAGACTGTGAATCATGCCCGTGTTCTTTGGGACGTTAAGAGCAAACCAAAGGGAATACTTGGGGGACATCTAAATATACGCAGCCTCATTCCCAAATGGGATCAGGTTTCTGCACTTCTTATGGACTCGAATTTAGATTATCTTTGTTTGACAGAATCCTGGCTTCACTGTACTATACCGACTACCATGTTAGATATTGCCGGATACCAGTGTTTTAGAAAGGATAGGAACATTGGCAAGGGAGGAGGAGTATTAATATATATTAAAGAGAAATTTAAGTGTAATGAAATTGCATTGAGTACTACTTTAGAATGTCTAGCCTTGAATGTAGTTTTATCACCTACTATGTATTTTAATATTGTTGTTCTTTACAATCCACCCTCTCATAATAGTATTTTTTATGATGAATTGAGCCATTCATCTGGCTGTATTGAAACAATTAGACTCGTATAGAGAGACAATATGGTATGGTGATTTTAATATTAATTGGTCTGATAAAAGCTGTAAACAAAAATTAAAAGCATCCTTTACAAAATTCAATTATCAACAAATGATTGTAGGACCTACAAGGATAACTCGACAGACTAGGACCCTTATTGATTTTACATTTACTAATAAGTCTGAACGTATAACACGGACTTATAATCTTATTACAGGACTTTGGGACCATAACATGATCCTAACTGTTAGGAAATTGACTAGAAAACGTTTGCAGTATTTTGGTAAACCTGACTGTGAAAAAATAAAAAACATTATCCCAAAATCTAAAATTGTACAATTTGAAAGGGAATTTTATAATATAAACTGGGAACAGATTACGGCTCTAGAGGACGTAGAGGAGTGCTGTAATGCCATGACAACAGCTATTACAGGAATAACACAAAAATTTACAAAGCAAATAAAATCTAGACAAAAAAAATTAACTATACCTTGGATTAATAATGAAATACATAAACTTATGAAAAAGAGAGATTTGGCTTTAAAAATATAATTTCGCACAAAACTTAATACTGATTTTTTGAATTACAAAAGTCTAAGAAATAAAGTTGTACTTGAGCTGCGTAAAGCAAAAGCTACATACTATACACAACTAATTGATAATGCTAAAGGTAACAGTAATTTATTATGGAAGCATTTAAATAATATGACTAACAAATCTAATAAAAATAAAAGGATTACAGAACTTAGCATTAATGGTAATATCATAACTAGTAGTGCCGCTATGGCAAATGAGTTTAATACATACTTTTTACAATCAGTTGAAGAATTGACACAAGGTTTTCAACCTGTAGAGAGCCAGATCTCTTCTGTGAGAGTTGTTTCAACAGATTGTTTTCGTATTAAAGAGACTCAAGAAATAAAAGTTATTGATATAATTAATAAACTTTCTAATTCAAAATCTAATGACATTTATATATGAATAGTTGTTTTCTTAAAAAATATAGAGATTTTCTTGTCAAACCATTGACACATCTTGTGAATTTATCTATAAGAACCTGTACATTCCCTAGTGCTTGGAAAAAAGCAGTAATCATCCCAGTATTCAAAACAGGAAGTCAAGATTCTATGTGCAATTATCGTCCTATATCAATTTTACCAGTTATATCTAAAGTTATCGAAAAAGTTGTAGCAGCTCAATTGATTGACTATCTAGAATCCAGACAGCTCCTCCACCCACAGCAGTTTGGATTCAGACCAGGGTACTCAACTGAAAGGGCAAACTGCTGTTTAATTGAAAATGTTAAAAAGTCACTAGATAAGGGTATGGTGGTGGGTGCTGTCTTCATTGACCTCAAAAAGGCCTTTGATACGGTCAATCATGGCTTACTTTTATCTAAAATGTTAGGTTTTAATTTTTCTACTGAGGCAGTTATGTGGTTTACTTCTTATCTTCAGTCTAGAGCACAGGGTGTTAGAATAGATCAAGATATATCAGCATTTTCAAATATCAAAATCGGTATTCCGCAAGGCTCTATACTTGGACCTTTGCTGTTCAGTCTCTTTATAAATGACTTGCCTATGCACTGCGCAGGGGCCAGCTGTCAACTTTATGCAGATGATGCAGTTTTTTACATCTCTACTAAGTCGCCTAAACAGGCTGCAGAGGCATTGTCTGTATGTATGTCTCCTATTCAACAGTGGCTTAGTCAAAATCAGTTAGTCTTAAATTTGTCAAAAACAGTTTCTATGTGCTTTTCTGTTAGGAAACATGATTTAAAAGAAATCCAATTAATTTTTATTATTAATTTACAAAATGGAAAAATTGACTCTGTTACAGATTTTAAATATCTTGGATTGGTTTTAGATTCTCAGCTTAAATTTGATAAACATATAAAGAAAATTTCAAGAACAATACAAAGTAACCTTAATTGTTTTAAATTAATTAGAAATTACATTCCAAACCAGGCAGCACTGTTGTACATGCACGCTATGGTATTTTCTCATATTTCATATTGCGTAACAGCATGGGCAAAGGCTGCTCCTACTGTAATTAAAAGTATAGGTTCATTATATAATCGTGCAATCAAAATCATGGACAAAAAACTAATTCGATATCATCACTGTGCTATTCTTAAGAAATATAATTTAATGAGTTTTGATAAGATTTATTAATTTTAGTTTTTTTAAATTATTGTATAAATGTATTAATCATCTAACGCCTGAACCGTTGAGTAAATTTGTGGAGAGACTGAACAGCAGTAGAGTTACGAGAAGTAATACATACCATGATTGTAAAATTCCATACTGCAGGACTAGTTTTGGTCAGACAGCTTTTTCTGTTAGAAGCTCTAAGCTCTGGAATTTATTGCCACCTGATATTAAAACTATTCCTGATTTTAAAATGTTTTCTTCCAGACTTAAGACTTGGTTAAAGATAAATCAGAATTGTACTCACTTATAATATTGTGAAGGTATTGTGTATGTTTGGAAGTTATAGAGTATTATTGTTTGAGTTTTATTAATGTATGAATCGGTTTTTAGATACTTTTTTGTATTTATTGTTTTTGATTGATAAAGGCCCTTCTAGGGACAAGTGTTGCAAATTAGCCTTTGGCTATATACACTGTGATACAGACATCAGATTGTTTAGTCAAAATGATCTATGTTGGTGGTATCGGTCCCTATCAAATAAATTATTAAATAAATAAATAGAATAATTATATTTTTTAAAACCTGATTGGAAAAGCTCAAATACCTTACTTTCATCCAGGAAACTAACTTGAAAACAGGTGTAAAATTCGGCATGACATTTAAGTCAAGGTTTGTTTTGTTTAACAGTGGCCGAACTATAGCATGCTTCAATGCTTCTGGTACCATGGAGGTTTCCAAACATCAATTTATAATGTTTAAAAGGTAGGGCCTTTGAGGTCCTTCCATCAAAGACAATATGCATCAGAGATGTGGTGATGCAGACGTGGACATTGTCATAGCTGCAGTCAAGGCCTCAGAACATCAGCCCACAAACTTGATAGGGGAGGATACAGACTTACTCATTCTTCTCCTCTACTATGCTGTGACGAACAATGGAGGACTCTATTTTCGTTCAGACAAGTCCAAAGCTACTAAAGTGTACAACATCAGTGAGTTGAAAAAAGTCCTGGGTATTGACTTGTGTTCCCAGTTGCTGTTTATTCACGCCTTCACAGGATGATACAACTTCACACATTTTTAGTGTTGGCAAACAGACAGCATTCCAGAAACTTGTGAATGGTGAATCAACCATCCAGGCAATGTCATAGAGGACCATGGAACCAAGGCAATGGCAGTGCTGTTTGGCGGAAAGAGTACCGATTCACTTGCCTCTTTGCGCTACAACCTTTTTAGCAAGAAAATCGTTACGCCAAATAATTTGTTACCCCAGAACGTCTGCCTCCAACTGAGTCCTCAAACAAATACCACTGCCAAAGAGTTTACTTCCAGATCATGGTGTGGATTGGAAAGGAAGGTGACATGAACACAGTGGATTGGGGATGGAAACTGGTGGACAACCGGTTCCTGCCAGTTATGATCAGTAAGAATGCTGCCCCAGAAAGCCTCCTGAAGATGATCCACTGTAATTGCACAACTGCCTGCTGAACACAACGGTGCAGTTGCAGGGCATATGGACTACCAGGCATGCCTGTTTGTGGACCATGTCAAGCAGGGAATTGTGAGAATCACTATCTTCAACCTCTATGGGAGGAAGAGTGACGAATAATGGTAAATCTAGTGAAGGTCAAAAAGGTATAAAAAAATAAACCAGAATAAGAGGAAACAACTGAAGAAAATAGAAAAAATATGTATAAATAAGAAAAGTATATTATATATACATATATATATATATATATACACACATATATATACATATATATATATATATATATATATATATATATATACATATATATATATATATATATATATATATATATATATATATATATATATATATATATATACACTATATATATATATATATATATATATATATATACACTAATATATATATATATATATACACTATATATATATATATATATATATATACACTAATATATATATATATATATACACTATATATATATATATATATATATATATATATATATATATATATATATATATATATATATATATATATATATATATATATATATATATATATATATATATATATATATATATATATATATATATATATATATATATATAAATAAACACAAAGGGCAAAAAAACTAAACGCATTATAAAAAATAAAACAAAAAAATGTTAGGGGTTAGCAGTACTGAGCCTTCACGTGGCAGCCATGTTTTGACCAATTTTACAGTACCGCACAGTTCTAATTAATTTATTCTTTATTAGAATAAAAAAAAAAAGAACCACAGAAACCACCAACTCTAGGCAAAGCGATATGAGAAAGGCAATTACTTAAGGGAAATTGTACTTATTTTTCGCATAAATATGCTTGTAACCAATTGCTTTAATATAATTGTACTTGGTCCGTGTTTATTTTGGCGATTTGATTTTCCTTATAGAAACGGGTATAAAAAACAGAATTTTTCATTTTTTAAACAAAACAAAAAACAAGAATTCAGCTTCATTTTTCGTTCAGAGGTAGAAAATGAATAAACAGCTTGAATATCCGATTTCTAGACATGGATGGAAATTATATGCCCCTTTCTGCTGATTAGTCAGTCTGTGTAGACCAGCAGTTTTAGACCAGCAATGTGCCAGGGAGTCCGCGAATTTGCTATATCATACCGTATTTTCCGTCACGTTTTTTTATTATCATGAAACATGCTGTGACTTAAATAATGCATAAAATAAACTCAAAAACAAAAGGTAGCTATAACTGCTGTGTATTTCCTGAACACTTCAATAGGCCTACTGGTCTGTGCTGGACTGTTGGCGCGTTTGTCTGTTTATTTAGTTTATTTAACCCATCGCAATTTAGGCTATTGGAACTGTCTGAACTGTTGTTCTCCGGTTGTCAGTTAGTCAGAATGACAGTCCTTGTGTGAACGTTATAGGCCCAAGATACCCAAGTCGATGCATTGTTTTTTCCTTTTTGTATTAGTGTTTAAAATTTTTAATTTACAACTAATTATATTAATTTATATCTTAATTATTATTATTTTTTAAACACTGGGCAACCGGGGTGGACAGCCGTCATATAGGCCTATCCTGCCATACCCAGCTGATGCGAAGTGTATGTGAATTTATATCACAAAAGAAAGCCCTGTCTAGGCTCTGCCCTGGTACGGGTTGTGTCGAGCCATTCGTTAGTCTGGTTGTTTGATGAAAAAAAAAGATTAAATGTATCTGCAATACACACGTTAAGAAGCCGTACAGCTGTGGCAGCGCAGGACTATTATTCTGCTGTGCGGAAATTAGAAAGAAGAGAAAAGAAATGATGAAAGAAAGAGAAAGAAATGATGAAGGAACAGTTTGATCTTCGACTGACCAATCAGAAGAAGGGGCGTGTAATTTATGCCCACGTCTAGAAATTGGATATTCAAATGGGGCCTTTCTTGGAGTCAAACTTTGGTCAACTTTTAGTATGTTTTTAAGTCCATCTGATACTACTGTAAACTACTGTGAAATATTTTGTTAGAATTTTTGGGGGGGTCAAGACATATTTGCAGCTGACTATGGATGGATATATTGTACTAGGCATGAAATACCCCTGACACTGAAGGGGTTCATCCATGGACACACAGCAGGGTTGAAAATGTCTCATATCTCAAGGTCTTCTGATAACCATGCACCTTTGTACAGATACAACAATGCCTCTACATTTAGCTGTTTTGTGGAAGCAAAAAAATCAATCACTGCTTGAGGGATTTCATCACTAAAGATGGTGGCAGAAAAAAAAATAGGAACATCATGTTGCATGTACACAATACTCTTTCTTAAGCAATCACAATTATCTGTAAAGATTATCTGTAATACTTTATAATAACGGCACACTATTACGCATTAGTTAAGCATTATTAAATAGTTAACTCATCATTTATAAAGCATTAACAGACATTAATAAACAGCTTATAACAACCCATTCTCACTCCCAAGGCATCAAAATCTGAAGCATGTTCAAGTGCCTTCCGCGTTACAATGAAGACGCTAAAGGTACTCTTAGGTGTCACTATATTGACGCACAGGGTACTCAATTGATTTCAGTTATTTGCTCAATGCGTCAGATCAAGAAGCAGACATGATTTTATCAATATTTATAGGCTAAATTTATATTTTGGATCAACTAACTCAACTCCTACCCTAAACCTACCCACTTCTAAACAATATAAAACATGTAACAGGCAAATAAAAGTAGTCACAGGTATTTATTGCAAAAACTGACCAAAAACAGTATAAACATATTAACTCATGTTGCATTCCAAGTCTTCTGAAGTCATACGATATCTTCATGCAAAGAATGTTTTAATCGCTGAAATGATGATCCCGCCACTCCGGCCAAAAGACACACGAGAGCCAATGACATTTTATAATCAAAGCTGATGTAATGACGCAATTGGTCATGAGACATAGGAGAGCCAATGCAATTTCACAATGAAATCTGACGTAACGTTTCTTCGGGTGGCAATTTCTGAAATTTGAATGTGTGCATGATCTTCAGCGGATGGAGACGCTGATCGCTTTTGGGGATTTTCTTCACACAAATCAATCATTTGGCCTCGGAACACTTGGAATATTTGTATTGCCTGTTATATCCTGTATTTTATATCATATTGTGACATTGTGCACTTTCCCAGAGAAGCAGACAGGAGGCTAGAATCCGGTATTCAAACAACCAACGGGCTGTGGTTTATTTCCTGATTGTGTACAACCTAAAACACGGGTATCAGGAGGTGACTCCTCACTGCTCACCGCCACTCAACTAAACTTTTCGACGCGTCCCGTGAGCTCATCTAAAGTGAGGACTATTTATGCCTCGTAAAGCTTTTACAGAGGAGATTTAAAGGCTCAGTTCTCTTCTGTACTGCTGTTCTCTAATGTTTTAAAGTTTGACACTGCAAAATATTTTATTATATTATTATTGTTTTATTCAACAATTATTGATATTTGTTGTATTTCGGCACTGTTGTAATCCACTGGTAAAGTTTTATTCAGCAATGTTTACACTTTGCAGAAATGCATTGTTATATCAGATTGCAGAGTTTAATTTTAGTTATGTTTCACAGTTATGTTTTCTGGGGTTGTAGAGGAATTGTATTTTTCTATGACATTGAAAAGGTTTATTTTAGATTTTATATCAAGTTACCAGTTGTACAGTTTCATTTTTTTTTTTTTTAAAGAGAAAAGTTCTGTATCACTTTTTCTGTTTAGAAGCTAACTGAGCCTTTAAATCTCCTTTGTGAAAGCTTTTATGATGCATAAATAGTCCTCACTTTAGATGAGCTCACAAATATAGTTAACTGACAACTACTATATGTTTTATAACTACCTGAATTAATCATGAATTACAGTAGGAATAAATGTTAATAAAGCATTTATTAACACACTAGTAACTATTACTATATGTCTATATAATAAGATCTATAAACATACATTTAGATTTATTTATTTATCCTTACACTTTCTAAATTATCTTATGAATCACTGACAACTTCTAATTCATTGGTTTGTAAATAATGTAATACTTAATTTAGAAATTAGAAATTGATCATTTATAAAGTATGAAAATGCAATTATTAAATACATTATAGATATGCTTATAAATGAAGACTAAAGCATTTATAGCTGTATTTATAAACTGCTTATTACTGTCTATTAATGCTTTATAAAGGATGAATTAACTATTTACTAATTCTTAACTATGTTTAACTAATGCTTTATAGTGTGCAGTTATTATAAAGTATTACCCAATTATCTTGCAACAATGTATCTCGCTTTACCATATGCAGGGTTTTTCCTGCATAGAGAATTACGAGGCGGCCGTCTCGGTCAAATTTCGTGCCGCCTCCGTCTGTCGACAAAACTCAAGACAGAAAGTTTACTTACTCAGATTAGGCATGTCGTGATAATTAAATAATCAGAAATATATATTTTGTCACATGATCCTTCATCAATCATTATTAGTATATTATGATTTTTTAGTACAAAGTCATCTAAAGCCATTCCATAGCTGAATGTCTTTCCTCCGCTGTAGCTGTCAATCATTCTCCGTTCAGCATTCAAACTGCGTGTCGTGTTCGGTTACAGTCAGCAGCAAGGTAAAGCTCACTCCAAGATTATATATTCCCGTTATAATACTTGATATGTAGATAAAATAATTGTTATTCTTCCTGGAGTTTATCTAGCGGTTTCTGAACGATGTTGTACTCACTACCGGGTGACAACACAAGGACTATTAATTAGCATCACGCACAATAACCGGAATTTAAAACTGTGAAGAAACAAATAATCAGTGAACTTTTGGACAGATATACATAGTAGACTAGGATTTGTGTGCTCAAAATCTCTTCTCTTTATGCCGTGAATTTTTCAATGCACACTCGCGCTGCACTGTGCACTCTGATTCCATTTTGCTTTAAGCGCATCATTTTGCACCCGAGATGCGCATAAGCGCTTTGTTGCCGCTCTGTTTTGAAGCGTTTCAAATATTTTCATAGTTTTGTGCACTGAAAGATTATTAAAAAATTATCTTGTTCTCATGTATCTATCATATCTTTGTTGCCCCTTTACAGAGCTGCACATATATGGTTTACAATAAACTATGAATCTTGTTGTCATGAGTTGGTTTTCTCTCTTCAGTCTACCACAGATGCAGAGGAACGTTCCAAGGTTGCCTTCGTTGTCTCTCTCCTCACGGGACGGGCTCGCGACTGGGGGACGGCTCTCTGGGAGGCTGGTTCTGTGTGCTGTCAGCAATTCGCTACCTTTAAGGAGGAAATGATAAGAGTGTTTGATCGCTCCGTCTTCGGAAAGGAAGCTTCTCGGCAGCTCGCCACCTTGCGCCAGGGTAAGCGTTCCGCTATTGACTTTGCCATTGAGTTTCAGACTTTGGCCGCTACCTGTGAATGGAACGAACCCGCTCTTTCTGCACTTTTCCTGGACGGGTTAAATGACGAGCTCAAGGACGAGATTTTTGCACGAGAGATCCCTTCTCAGTTCTCGCCTCGAGCAACCGAGGTATCCTTCCGCCACACCCTTTTCTGAATCAAGTTCTGATCCTGAACCAATGCAGCTGGGGAGAACACGGATTTCTTCCACCGAATGTCAACGGCGCATACAGGAGGGTCTCTGCCTGTACTGTGGCGGCTCTGGTCATTACGCGGCTACCTGTTAGGGGTGTAACGGATCGCAGTTGATCCGTGATCCGTACAGATCACGACCCACGGTTCGGCACGCACGTGACCCGCGGATTTATTGTGCATTTTTTTAAACTTGTGGATTAATCTGAATTGTTTAGCGATCGCAGACTAAAAGACAGTTTTTCTGCCAATATTGCTTTTTAAGTGATCTCGTTCCTTTAAACTCGATGCTGAGTTTCAGAGAAACACATGTGTTCACGTGAATAGGGCATGTTAATCAGTCAGCAGTGGCTAGCGGAGAAGTAGAAGAACTTGAAAAGCCTCCCGCATTATTCAAATCGCGTGTATGGGAGCATGTTGGCTTTCCCGTAAAATATAATGATGACGGAAGAAGGGTGTGGACAAAACTCTAACAGTATGTAGGCACTGTGGCACGAGAAAGCCGTATGAAAGTGGCGCATACATCGAGCATGGCACCTGCTGACGCCCGTTTCACAGATACTCCGTTTGCGGTGCGTATGCAGTGCGTTTTCAGTGCGTATGCGGTGCGTATTTTTTCCGTACCCTTGTTAACGGATACAGCTTTCACTGCACGCGGCTTCGGTCCATCAGTGCGTTCCAGGAGCGCGTGGCCATACAGCTGTGCTGCGATCGTTTCCGCACAGAGTCTATTGTTTGATGTGCTGGCGCTGAATTAAACTGACAGCGTATCCACATTAAAACAAACATGTATCGATGCGAAAATCTAGTAATTCCACCACAGATGCATATAATGTAACGTCTACTCGGTTTTAAAGTCAACACATGGCTTTTTTTCTCGAGTAAAGCAAGGAAAACAGCATTTAAGTAAACAAGGAGAAATAATGGAGAGCAGCTGTCCTTTCTTGGAGGTTGAAAAACAAAGTTCTTTATGACCTGCAGGATTTCTTGCAAAAAAAAATAAAAACGAAAGAAAAGCGTAAGTTAATTTAAAATTTTGTTATTTTAACATAGTCTATTGTCTGTTTTGCAATTTGCATGAGCAACGTAATATATACATCTAAAGTAGGTATTAGGCTATATAAATACAAAGTAATGAATTCAATAAAACGTTGTTTAAGTGTAGTGTGTTTAAACATTATATCTATAAAATAGTGTATAGGCCTACAAAGAGAATTGCAATGCTGACAAGTGTGAGAGGTCTACTCTCTCCCTGAGAATGTTGACATCATAATCTCTTAAAAAAAAAAAAAAGAAGCTCAGGCCCATTTTCACGTCTCAGGTTGTTTTTAGTAAAATTTGATTTATTCAGATGGTAATATATTTATTTTATTTTTGTTAACACCAAAAGTTTCTTGTTAACTTATAAACCATATAGGTTATGTTAACACCAAAAGTTTTCATGTAATAAATGGAAAGCAAATAAAAATAGTCTCCTCCCCCTTTTATTCTGATCCGAAAAATGATCCGATCCGTGACTCATGATCCGTAGTTCGATCCGAACCGTGAGTTTTGTGATCCGTTGCACCACTACTACCTGTCCAGTAAAAGCAAGAGCTCATAATTTCCCTGTTCTGCCCTTATTGACTCCGGTGCTGAGGGAAACTTCATGGATGAGAGCTGGGCTATTGAACATGGTATTCCCTTACGGGAACTGTCTGATCCCCCCACTGCCTTTGCATTAGATGGCCGTGTGCTGTCTAACATTCATCGAGCCACCGTAACAGTGAGTCTCACCATTTCTGGTAATCACCAAGAGACTATTTCTTTTTTTACTTTTCATTCCCCACTAGCCCCTATTGTTTTGGGTCACCCATGGTTACAACAGCATAATCCCCAGATTAATTGGATGGAGGGGTCTATTTTATCTCGGAGTTTACCATGTCATGTCAAGTGTCTTGTATCTGCTGTCCCCGCTGTCTCTTCTATCTCTGTTTTTCAGGAGGAGTCTATTGATCTTTCTAGGGTTCCTGAGGAGTACCACGATCTGCGGGCAGTGTTCAGTCGTTCATGGGCCACCTCTCTCCCTCCCCATCGACCATACGATTGTAGCATCGATCTTCGCCTACGACCCCACCTCGCGGGAGGTTATATTCTCTATCTGCACCCGAGCGTGAAGCGCTAGAGAAGTATTTGTCTGAGTCCTTGTCCGCCGGAACTATTGTCCAGTCCTCCTCTCCTGCCGGGGCGGGGTTCTTTTTCGTGAAGAACGACGGCTCGCTGCGTCCCTGCATTGATTATCGAGGGCTGAACGACATCACCATTAAGAACCGGTATCCGTTACTGTTGATGTCGTCAGCCTTTGAGATCTTGCAGGGAGCGAGAATCTTCACGAAACTTGACCTGCGTAATGCGTATCATTTAGTATGCATTAAGGAGGGAGACGAGTGGAAGACTGCGTTCAATACCCTTCTAGGCCACTTTGAATACCGCGTTCTTCCTTTCGGGCTGGTAAACGCTCCCGCAGTTTTTCAGGCGCTTGTAAATGACGTGTTGAGAGATATGCTAAATGTCTTCGTCTTTGTGTACTTAGACGATATACTCATTTTCTCGTCCTTGCTCCAGGAGCATGTCCAACACGTACGATGCGTGTTACAGCGCCTTTTAGAGAATCGTCTTTTCGTCAAGGCCGAGAAATGCGAATTTCATTCTGAGTCTATAACGTTTCTCGGTTCTGTCGTGTTGGCAGAGGGGGTTAGTATGGATTCCGCTAAGTCACAGGCTGTCATCGATTGGCCCGTTCCCGATTCCCGTACGGCTCTTCAGCGTTTTCTGGGATTTGCAAATTTTTATCGCCGGTTTATCCGTAATTTCAGTCAGAAAATTGCAGCTCCACTTACCGCCCTTACCTCTGTCAAATCGCGTTTTCTCTGGTCAGATTCCGCTCAGCTCTCCTTCGAAAGTCTGAAGAGATTATTCTCCTCTGCACCTATCTTAGTTACACCTGACCCCCAGAGACAGTTCATTGTGGAGGTTGACGCTTCAGATGTGGGTGTGGGAGCGGTTTTGTCACAACGCTCGTCTATTGATAACAAGATCCATCCGTGCGCTTTCTACTCTCACAGGCTTTCACCCGCGGAACGAAATTATGATGTGGGTGATCGCTTTTGGCCAATCGGCTGGCTCTCGGGGAGTGGCGTCATTGGCTAGAGGGGGCGGCCGTTCCGTTTATCGTCTTGACCGACCACAGAAACCTTGAATATATTCGTTCTGCTAAGAGGTTAAATTCGAGTCAAGCACGATGGTCGCTTATTTTTGGACGGTTTGACTTTACCATTTCTTTCAGACCAGGCTCTAAGAACCTTAAGCCTGACGTGCTTTCTCGTCAGTTCAGCTCCTCGGGGGAGGGTTCCACCACCGAGTCCATTTTGCCTAAGGGCTGTGTGGTTGATGCACTCGTCTGGGGGGGGGGTCGAATGGTCTGTTAAAAGAGCGCTCGCCCACGTTACGGTTCCTCAAGGTTGCCCAGAGGGTAGATTGTTTGTTCCTAAGACTGTTCGATCCGCCGTTCTCCGCTGGGGTCACGCTTCCAAGTTTGCCGCTCACACTGGGGTGAGGGGTACCTTGGCCACAGTTTGCCAGCGTTTTTGGTGGCCGTCTATGACTCGCGAGGTTCGTCAATTTGTGGCTGCCTGTCCTGTCTGCGCCCAGGCTAAGTCTGGTAATTCTCCTCCCGTGGGTCTGCTCCAACCCCTCGCGATTCCCTCTTGTCCTTGGTCCCATATTGCTCTGGATTTCGTTACAGGGCTTCCCCCGTCCTGTGGCAATACGGCGATCCTTACGGTTGTTGATTGTTTCTCGAAGGCGGTCCACTTTATTCCCTTTCCTAAGCTTCCCTCTGCTAAGGAGACTGCACGTCTGGTCTTTGACCATGTCTTTAAGATTCACGGGCTTCCTACCAATGTCGTTTCCGATAGGGGGCCTCAATTTGTCTCACATTTTTGGAGGGAGTTCTGCCGGCAGGTTGGCACTACAGTCAGCCTATCGTCAGGATTTCATCCACAGACGAATGGCCAGGCCGAACGGGCCAACCCAGTTCTCGGGCGATTACTGGCCAACCGCAATCCGTCGTCTTGGAGTGAGCAGCTTACATGGGCAGAATATGCTCACAATGCGTTACCATCGTCATCTACCGGGTTGTCTCCGTTTTTCTGTTGTCTGGGGTATCACCCGCCTCTGTTCTCTTCTCAGGAACCTGACGCGGCTGTCCCTTCAGTCCAGTCTTTTGTCTTGCGCCGTCGCCGTACCTGGAAGAGGGTGCGGAAAGCTCTTTGCCGTACCAGAGAATGCACCCGCCGTGCTGCCGACCGTCCCCGCTCGCGAGCTCCTAGGTACGTTTGCGGACAAAAGGTGTGGCTTTCCACACATAACCTGCATCTTCCCTAATCTTCTCTGAAATTGGCACCTCGTTTTATCGGACCCTTTCCCATTGTTAATTTTCTCAGTCCGGTGGCTGTGCGCCTTCGGTTATCTCACTCTTTGCGGCGTGTCCACCCCGTTTTTCACGTCTCGTGCATTAAACCCGTCATTCGGGCTCCTCCCAACTCCTCTTCCCCCCCCTGCCCTTGTCGAGTGTTCTCGAGTATATAGGGTCAAGAAGCTGCTGGACGTTCGACCCCGGGGGTGGGGGCATCAGTATTTGGTCGATTGGGAGGGTTACAGTCCAGAGGAGAGGTGCTGGGTGCCGGCCCGGGACGTTCTGGACCGCTCGCTCATCGAGGATTTCCTTCGCTCTCGTCAGTCCCCTTCCTTGGGAGCGCCTGGGGGTGCTCGTTAGGGAGGGGGTACTGTCATGAGTTGGGTTCGGCTCTCTTCTCCTTCCCACCTGTTTGCTATCGCAATTAGCACGCTCTCTGATTGAGACACACCTGTTCCTCTTTTCATTGATCTTTCTGGCTATTTAGTACCTCCTGTTTGTGGTTTCTTTGCCAGATTATTATTGTATGCTTTTGCTCTAGTTCACGTCTCTCGTTTGCCCTGTCTAATCTGTTCGGATCGACCTGTGTTGTCGTGTTGGTCTCGCCTGTTTTTCTGTCCAGTCTCCTGCTGTACGTGAGCAACCATCTGGACGCTGTCTGTGGTGCCGAGTGCTTTGACTGGGGCTGTTTCGCTCGCCACTGCCTTCCCGCTGCGAGCACAGACATCGGCCTGTTTCTAAGGACTGTCTCTATTGTTTGATGCCTGTGTTATGCTCCAGATCTGCATCACCATTTACTGTGATCGCAAAGTTCCTTTTTGTGACTGAATAAACATTTCTGTTCTGCACCTTTGCATTTGGGTCCTCTCTCCGTTCACTGACACTTGTAATTTTATATTATTTGTGTAGGTCCATATAATTATTTACATTCATATATAAATATAAATTAAATTAAATATAAATAGTTTTACATAAATGTATTTAATAAGAACACAAAGTAGTAATTTGTACCTTTTCATTAACATGTTTAGATTTTATAAAAAAAATTAAAGAATTACTTTTTGTAATTGCAATTTTTTTTAAACTATCCACTCACCTAATTTAATATATATTTTTGTCATTTTTGACAGCTTATGATTACATATTTTTATTAATTTATTGTTTTCTCTATAATGAAGTAGTGTGTACGTAGATGATTCTGGATTGTGTTTAACAAATAAAAGAGTGACTATTGGTTCCACATGTATAGATATTCTATAGTGATGTAGAAATATATGAATGATACATTTCTAATCCTTTTATTTTGCCTGTTTGTTGTGATTGTTTCAGTTATTTACTGAATTGAATATAAATTTAAATATTTAAAGGTGTTAGTGTAATATATTGATATATATAAGTTCTCAAATGTACTATAAATTTGTTTAATGTTATTTTTCTAATACAGTAAAACAGTATCTAATTCATTATTTGTGTTCATTAGAAGAAAAGTATGTTTTGTGCATTTAGTAATTTAATTATTCATTTGGAATACCTGCGTCATGACATCATCGCATGCTGGTTTAGTGCGCGCCCATGATGTGCTTCACTCGTAGTAAATGCAGAGACGAGAAGCCATCATCAGCGTTCCTCTCTTCATTTTTCTTCCTTATTTTCAGGTAACAGAAAAGTATAATGCACAAAGCACACTTTCAATTTAAATATAAACAGTTTAATATATAATATGAGTTGTTTGTGTTTAAAGTGGTTATTTTATATGTTAGTAAAATGTTATCATGAGTTCAGTGCGGTTGAGCACATGATTAGCATAAGTGATTAGCACGAAAGCCCGCCATATGAATGGTTAAAGTATAAATAATATTCAAATCTAAAGAGATACTATTGTTAAGCGTTATGAATAATCTTCAATTTACATATGAGGTCGTTTAATCTGCAGTGATGTCTGTTAACTGTGTGTTATGCTTTACAATTGAGTGAATTTATTATAAGAGTTAATTTCATGTCTCGTTATTCAATGTAATATCAGACAACGAACTAAGCAGTATGTTTCAGAATATGGATTGTATTCTAAATGTGTTTTTACATAATTATTTAGATAAAGGTTAAATACTAGTGAAAATATTATTTATATATATACAGTGTTGGGCAAGTTACTTTAAAAAAGTAATTAGTTATAGTTACTAGTTACTTCTTACAAATAGTAACTGAGTTAGTAACTGAGTTACATCATTATAAAAGTAACTAATTACCAGGGAAAGTAACTAATGTTTTACTTTTTTTTTTCTTCAAATGTTCAAATATGTCAAATAACTTGGATGCCCCCAATATTAAATATGTTAAATGAATGAATTGGACACTAAATAGAATAAATTATTATTATAAAACATTGTACATTAATGTACACTATTGTAATGTTGCTGTGGGACAATGTGAGAGACACCTATCAAATTCAATATATTATTGTAAATATTATCAGTAGACCTACTATAGTGTACATATTGTGTAAATATTATCAGTAGACCTACCATAGTGTAAATATTGTGTAAATAGTATCAGTACTGCTTTACTACTCTTCTGGTAGTGGAGCTCACGTTATCACCTGGGTTTTTAGCCACTAATGTTGTGGCTATGATGACGTGAGGCTTCATTAGATTAGAAATAGAATTACTTTCCACCGACGTGGAGAGATTCTTTCTTCCTGGGCATAAGCTGCACGTTACATAAACATTCTTACCTTTCACCTCAACGAGGGAAAAGTAGCGCTTATACTTTCAGTTTGCGAAAGCTACCTTTGAAGTCGTTGGACTTGCCATCGCTGACTGTGCATATGCGTGTGTGTCATAGGTGTGTGTGTGTGTGTGTGTGTGTGTGTGTGTGTGTGTGTGAACTCAGCCTATCAACCTCAACCTTGTCTCCCACCCACCAATCATCATCCGTTATGTGTATCACCCAACCCAACCCCCAACACGCATGGCTGGCGCGCGCGCACACACACACACGCGCGTTGCAGGTCCGACTGACAGAGAGCCTGTTCGGATGAAAACCGCTTCAATGAGCTCAATTATAGTAACGCCGCATTTTTTTCCCTCAGTAACGCTAACGGCGTTGTTGAAGAAACAGTAATTCGTTTGATTACTCGTTACAGAAAAAAGTAATTCCGTTAGTAACGCCGTTTATCTATAACGCCGTTATTCCCAACACTGTATATATATATATAATATGAAAAATGTAGAGGTTTTTTTGTTGTTAATGCTAATATTCAGTCATTACTATGCAAAAGTTCTACATGTTTTGACCATGTAATATGCTGCACAGTTGTAAGTAAATACTGAGACGAGAAGCCATCATCAGTTTTCCTCTCTTAATTTTTCTACATTTTTGGAGGCACCGCTGTGATAGATGTCAGACGGTTTATCCACCTTGATCGGCAGTGGACCGCCTAGCAACATTCATCCCTTAACTACCCAGATCTACAGCAGCTGAGGATAGTGACTGATTGAACGGAGCATGCATTCGAGGTACCGAGGCAGCTGAGTGACGTCAGATAAGTCAAAGTTCACGTGCAAAGCTGAAACACTGCAGTAACGATGAATGCCTTGCACAGCCTGCAGGAAGAAATCGGTGAGACACTGTGTACATTGCCAAGAGTAAAAGGAATTGAACTGAGCCAGTTTCTTGAAATCCATAAAGAAGATGTAGCAAATGTCACACGCCTTTCCCTAGTCAGACTTCTCAGTAGTTATTTGCTGCGAAGGGAGCTGGAGGAACTTGAGGATGGGGACATGGCTGAACTACTAAGCATAAATGCGAAATGATGCTAACTGTGAATGTGAATGAGAATGAACCAGTCCAGAGACAGTTAGGAGAAAGAGAAATACAAAGACAAACTGGAGAAATTAATAATATAACTGATTCACTTCCTGCTGTGCAAACAAACTCGACTGCTTCACAGAGCACAAGATTGGGGCCAGCATCAGCAGACAAATGTAGCAATTAACTCTTTGCTTCCCCCTCAGGGACAAATGATACCGGCTGTGTGGCACAGGGAGTTTAAGATTTCTGGTTTTATCGGAGAGCCTGGCCAAAGAGACAGACTAAACTTTTCGAGTCTGGCACGTCAAATTGAAAGCGGACTAAATAAGGGCTACCCAGAGCATGAGATTGTTGATTCAGTTATTCGGGCCATTACACCAGGCCTTCAATTACGTAGCTATTTGGAAGGAAAAACAAATTTGACCCTACCGTTGTTGAGATGAATCCACCGTTCACATTACCAAGAAATGAATGCCACTGAGATGTATAAACAGCTGACTGCAGAATCACAACGTGCAAAAGAAACACCCCAAAGTTTCCTCATCCGTGTGCTTGACTTGAGGCAGAAAATTCTCTTTGCGTCACAAGAAGACGAGTCAGGTTTGAAATATGACCCAGCACTTGTACAGAATATGTTTCTTTACACTGTGTTAACAGGTCTACAAAATGACCGTATCCAGAGTGATCTCCAACCGTACCTGACAGACACCACAGTCACAGATGAGACACTGTTGGAAAAGCTGAATGTAGCTTGTTCTCATGAGGCTGAGAGACAGAGTAAAAGAAAGAGTAAACGAAGTGCCACTGTGAATGTTACTCAGTTAAGTGAACCAACTCTGCAGTCAAAAAGCAAGAAGAAACAGCCGAAATTTGACTTAAGGTTACAGTTGAAAAGCTTAAGTAAAGAAGTCATGCAGATCAAGGAATCAATGCAGCAACCTTCACCTCTGCCGCAACAATGCTGTGCTGTCAACAATGATGTCTCGCCTCTAAGAGCAACCCATCAGTCCATCCCAGAAGAGAATCAGTTGCCACAAAACCAGGTCTGGAGGTCAAGTCAAAATGGAGGTGAACAACAGCAGTACCCATTGCAAGTTCCTCATTTCACACCACAACCATATCAACGGCGAATGAGTCCAATGCCAGTGCAGTATTTCCAACCAACTCATTCTTCTCAGTATGTAGCTCAAGGGTTCAATCCGCAACAGTTTCATGCAGAGTCACAGTCATACATCACAATGCCACAGTCAAAGTACGTCCAGCCACACCGACAGTCACGCCCCCCGAGGCCAAGAAAGTGTTTTCATTGTCAGCAAGCAAGATCGATGGAACTGTGCACCCATTGTTACCGCTGTGGCAGCAATGAACATTTCCTGGCGGGTTGCAAAGAGAGGTACCCGGGTACAGAGTAGAGTCCAGTTAAACGGGGACGGGGTGCTATCGCGGGACAGGGAGTGAGCCAGCAAGGAAAATTGTCCCCTCTGCATCCAAACCGGCATATTGGATCACAGCCAGAGGTCATCCCCTATGAGTGTAATTTAATTTCCAAGTGTCAAGTCAACAAACATTTGCCTGTGACTTCCCTGGTTAATAAACAATGCTTAGTGACTTGTTATCTGAATGGACACATAACAGTGGCATTGTGGGACACAGGGTCCCTAGTGTGCATTGTAGATCGACAATGAAAGGATCAGTACATACCTGGAGTAAAGGTGAGAGATGTCTCCGAAGTGACAGAGGCCACAGACAACTTGAATCTCATTGCAGCCAATGGTTCCAGCGTGCCCTATGAAGGATGTGTAGAGATCACGTTCAATTTGGCTCCTCCTGCAAACAAAATGAAAGAATTAGTCATTCCTGTACTCATTCTCAAAGGCCAGCAGTTGTCCAAGCCAATCATTGGTTACAACGTGATTGAACAGGTAATGAAACAAAGTGAAGAGAGTGGGCAGTGTGGTGTGAGCAAAGGACTGTTGAATAAGACTGTTAAATGTGCCTTTCCGAGTTTGAGGAGAAGTAAAGTCCAAACATTCATTAACCTTGTGACAGCTGAAAGGTCAAGTGAGTATTTAGTTAAGACGACAAGAGACCATGTGACTGTGCCAAATCATGCTATCATGCAGGTCAAGTGTCATGTAAAAGCGCCATGGATGAAGCAGGATAGTATCATGTTGTTTGAACCATCTGTCAATCCACAGTACCCTGAGGGACTGGAACCCATTGAAACTCTCTTGACTCAGAAAAAGGGGAGCCGACCTGTGATCCAAATCAGTGTCCAGAATGTGACCGAACACGATATCCTTCTGGTGGGAAAGACTGACCTTGGGATAGTACAAACAATAAAGTCAGTGTTACCGACAACAGCGTCATCCTGTGTAACAACAGCCTGTGTTAATGAAAGTGTGAAGCCAACAAGTGAGTGTGAGACTGACAGTGAAGCTGGGTGGGACCCACCTGTGGACGTGAGTCATTTGTCTCTGGAGCAGCAACAGAAAGTCAGACAAATGCTGCAAGAAGAATGTCATTCCTTTTCAAAATCAGATGACGACATTGGATGTGTCAAAAACTTACAGTTGAACATCAGTTTAACAGATCAAACACCTGTTGTGCGAATGTATACGTACATCTGTCCTGAAGCCGCTGTACCAAGAAATTAAATATTATCTTCATGATTTGATCGCACAGGGATGGATTGAAAAATCGCATTCGCCTTATTCGTCCCCAATTGTGTGTGTCAGAAAAAAAGATGGCAGTCTGAGATTATGTATCGATTACAGGGGCCTATATCAGAAAACAGTGCCTGACAGCCAACCGATTCCAAGAGTACAGGACATAATGGATGGCTTGGGAGGAAAGATATGGTTCTCTTTGCTAGATCAAGGAAAGGCGTAACATGAAGGTTTTATGGCATCAGAAAGCAGACCGTTGACAGCCTTTAGTACGCCGTGGGGGTTATATGAATGGATTCGTATCACCTTCGGGCTCATGAATGCGCCTGCTGCATTCCAGCAGTTCATGGAAGGATGCTTGAAAGGACTATGAGATGACATTTGTGTACCTTACCTGGATGACATCTTGGTGTTCACAAAATCCTTTGATGAGCATGTTGAGGCGGTGAGGAAAGTCTTACAGCGGTTGCGGTTGCATGGAGTGAAATTGAAGCAAAAGAAATGTTAGTTGTTCAAAGATGAGGTCCGCTATTTGGGAAGGATAGTTTCGAAGGAAGGGAGCAGGATGGATCCAGCAGATACCATGTGACAGCACTGAAGGACAAGAGGCCCACCACAGTTGGAAAATTGAGAAAGACCTTAGCCTTGTTGAGTTACTACCGTCCTTACATTAAAGACTTCTCGAGGATTGCTTGCCCCCTGTATGGCCTGCTGAAAAGTGACAATAACAAGGTACAAATAAAAGGTAAAGGGAAAAGAGGGACTTATCGCAAGAGTTATGTGGTTCCATCAGGTCAGTTTATTAAGTGGACGGAGCAACACCAGGAAACGCTCAAAAAACTGATAGATTGTCTAATCAAGCCACCTGTTCTGGGGTTCCCAGACTTCACTAAGCCCTTTGTACTGCACACAGACACATCGAACCTGGGACTGGGAGCTGTCCTGTATCAACACCAAGATGGAAAATTGAGAGTGATTGCTTATGGATCAAGGACATTGACAACAGCAGAACAGAATTACCATTTGCACAGTGGCAAATTGGAATTTCTGGCTTTCAAATGGGCTGTCACAGAGAAGTTCAGGGATTATTTTTACTATAACACCAAGATGGAAAATTGAGAGTGATTGCTTATGGATCAAGGACATTGACAACAGCAGAACAGAAGTACCATTTGCACAGTGGCAAATTGGAATTTCAGGCTCTCAAATGGGCTGTCACAGAGAAGTTCAGGGATTATTTTTACTATGCGCCAACATTTACAGCATACAGTGACAATAATCCCCTTACCTACGTTTTGACTTCCGCCAAGTTGAATGCCACAGGATGCCGATGGGTTGCAGAGCTTGCTGATTTCCACTTCACTATTCGGTATCGACCAGGAAAGGAAAACATCAGAGGACACAGAGGAGCTTTCATCGGATTCCATAGGAGCCATGATACAGGTGGTAGAAGTTCAGTCGGAATCAGGTATACCATGGTCATTCGCTGTAGCTTGCCAGAGTTCACCAACATGTGCAGAGACCAATACAGCATCAGCAGAACCTCTGTCAAAAGAAGAGATCAGAAGAGCTCAGAGTGAAGACAAAGACATAGAGTTGGTAATTCATCACTTACAGTCAGGAGTAAAGCCTTATTCTAAGCAGTGGAGGTCTGCGGATTCAGCAGCTAAAGGTTTGATGAGAGGATGGGATAAGTTGATGCTGGATGAGGATGGTGTTCTGCGAAGAAAATCAGCACAGAGAACTCAGCTTGTATTACCGGCAGAATTCAAAAAAATTGCACTTGAGGAATTGCATGACAAAATGGGACACCAAGGTGTCGATCGGACGACAAGTTTGATTAGAAACCGCTTCTTTTGTCCTCGCATGCAGCGAGACAATGAGCATTATATGTTGAGGACCTGCTCCTGTATTAAGCAAAAGAAACCGTGCCGAGAAACAACAGCACTTCTTAAGCCAATCACAACGACTTGTCCATTCGAACTCGTCTCAGTGGACTTCCTTCACTTGGAAAAATGCAGAGGGGGATATGAATATATCCTTGTCATAGTCGATCATTTCACAAGATTCGCACAGGCATATGCGACAACGTCAAAATCTGGCAAGACTGTGGCGGACAAACTCTTTAACGACTTTGCTTTCAAGTTTGGATTCCCTTTGAGAATACACCATGATCAGGGGGGAGAGTTCAAAAATCAGCTGTTTGGGCAACTGCAAAAGTACAGTGGGATCACTGGATCGAGAACTACTCCCTACCACCCCCAAGGAAATGGGCAAGTTGAGAGATTTAATCGGACATTGTTGCAAATGTTGAAAACGCTCACTGAAAAACAAAAATCTAATTGGAAGACAAGTTGATCTATGCTTACAATTGCACAAAAAGTGAAGTCACTGGTTTATCCCCATTTCACCTCGTTTGGTCGTTCCCCAAGACTCCCTATTGATGTGCCCTTTGGGCTTGACACAGGCAGCTCGCCTAAGAATAAAAGTGAGTACCTGTAGACTTGGAAACGAGGGATGCAAGAAGCACAAGAGATCGCTAGAGAAAATGTGAAAAAGGCAAGTGAGCGTAATAAGAGAAATTATGATAAAAAAGTGAGATATACTGACCTTGACTCAGGAAGTCGAGTCCTTGTAAGAAATTTGACCCCGAGGGGAGGACTGAGTAAACTTCGAAACTATTGGGAAGAACAAGTTCATGTTATTGTACACTGAGTTGCAGAGGATGTGCCGATTTATGAGATAAAACCTGAACGAGGAAAATGGAGCTCACAAGTATTACACAGAAACCTTCTGATGCCATGTGATTACTTACCTCTCAAAGTCGATCCAACGCTGAGATCTAAGAGGAGACAGCCACAGGAGAACTCCAGTGTACCTGTAAACAGAATGGAAGAAAGTGAATTGGAAAGTGAAAGTGACTGTGAGTATTATGTACCAGTTGATCCTTGCCAGTTGAGAAAACAGTCAAGTAGTTATGATCAGAGACAAGAGGAAGCACTAATATGACCTCCTTCCCCTGAGTTACCTGTTTCTTAGGACGCATCAAATAATTCTGAGGCAGAACAAGATGTTCCAACACCTGCTCATGTACCTGTGAAAGGGAACAAACCTGAACTGCTTGGAAGTCGAATAGAAAATGAGGCAGCGAGTGCACATGAGAACTTACCTGCGAAAGAACCAGAGGAAATTGAGTCAATTGACGGACCTGTTGAGGTGCAAAGAGAATACCAGTACTCAGAGAGGCAACGATGACAACCAAAGAAGTTCACGTATGATAGTTTAGGGACTCCTACCTGTTACAAAATGCAAGTAACTGGTCGTGGGTATGATCCACACTTTCCTAAAACTGAAATTGAGAACACACACTAATTGTTCTTACCAACTAGTACACACACTAATTGTTCTTATGGACTGTGAAAGAACTTGTGAAAAACAAAGAACTGTTGCACACATACAGTGAGGAAAATAAGTATTTGAACACCCTGCTATTTTGCAAGTTCTCCCACTTGGAAATCATGGAGGGGTCTGAAATTGTCATCGTAGGTGCATGTCCACTGTGAAAGACATAATCTAAAAAAAAAAATCCAGAAATCACAATGTATGATTTTTTAACTATTTATTTGTATGATACAGCTGCAAATAAGTATTTGAACACCTGTCTATCAGCTAGAATTCTGACCCTCAAAGACCTGTTAGTCTGCCTTTAAAATGTCCACTTCCACTCCATTTATTATCCTAAATTAGATGCTCCTGTTTGAGGTCGCACGCATGTAGGCCAAAGGGACATGGACTATTTTACAAGGCCTATAAAAACATTGAGTGTACACTTAGGAAAAAGTTTTTGAAAATTTTTTTCAGAGACTTTGAACCATTCTTTTTGCAATTTTCTACATGGCATTCTGCCTGGGACTTACATATTTTTGTGCACTGAAATTGACTTTTTTTCTCTTGGACTGGATGAAACCTCTGAACTTAAATCTTTTTAAGATAGGGTATGATCTATTACATTTGGGTCAAGAAAGACTAAATCAGTTTACAAGGACTGTTGGTAAAGTAAATATGAACTTAAAGTGTCATTATAGAGGAAATTTGACTGAGTATACAAATGTAAAAAAAGAAGAAAAAAAAGATGTGATATGTCACTGTGGTATGAGTATGTGTCTAAAAAAGAAAAAGAAAAGAAAAGTTACTGAACAGAAAGCAATAGACATCTATAAGGACTTCAATTTAATTATTGGTAGATGTCGGGAGGACATCTTATCCTGTTGGGGAGAGTGTGAGATATATATATATATATATATAAGTTCTCAAATTTACTATACATTTGTTTAATGTTATTTTTCTAATACAGTAAAACAGTATCTAATTCATTATTTGTGTTCATTAGAAGAAAAGTATGTTTTGTGCATTTAGTAATTTAATTATTATCATTTGGAATACCTGCAACATGACGTCATCGCATGCTATTTTGGTGCGTGCCCGTGATGTGCTTCATTCATAGTAAATTCAGAGACGAGAAGCCATCATCAGCGTTCCTCTCTTCATTTTTCTTCCTTATTTTCAGGTAACAAAAGTATAATGCACAAATCACACTTTCAATTTAAGTATAAACAGTTTAATATATAATATGAGTTGTATGTGTTTAAAGTGGTTATTTTATACGTTAGTAAAAGTTTATCATGAGTTCAGTGCGGTTGAGCATTATTAGCATTATTAGCATAAGTGATTAGTGCGAAAGCCCGCCATATGAATGGTTAAAGTATAAATAATATTTGAATCTAAAGAGATACTATTGTTTAGCATTATGAATAATCTTCGATTTACATATGTGGTCGTTTAATCTGCAGTGATGTCTGTTAACTGTGTGTTATGCTTTACAATTCAGTAGGGGTGTGCATTGGCACTGCCCTCACAATTCGATTCGATTACGATTCACCAGGTAACGATTCGATTCAATTCGATTCTACGATGCATTGCGATGCATCAAAATTCTACTGCACACAACAAGGCAAATTTTTAATCAGTCATGAGGCAATAAAAGCAGTCAGATATTGAACAACAGATTGTATTGGCTGCTATGTGTGTATTATCACTCTCCTGTATCTTTGACATAAATGTCATTAAATAAAATAAAATTGAATGGTACAGTAAAAAGCTTTGAGACAGGGCACTTCATGAACTCCTGTGCAAATATTAATCCGTAATTACAGTCACACTATTGTAACAACAACCACCACCCAGGCACCCAGCAATAAAAATATTCAGTGCAACACACACAGTAACGTTGACACTAGGGACTCGTCAATTCTCGTGCTTGATTTTAGTGTGGCAGGCGCGTTAGCAGGGCGTAAGCAGCGCATATTTTTTTCGGCGCCCATGTTAACAGATTAGAGCATTCACATCGCACGCAGAGGCGGCGCGGCAGCGCATCGCAGGAGGAGAAGCAGCAGTAGTGCCGCGATCGTTTCGGCGCCGAGTCTATTTTGCCGCGCTGCTCACGCTGATTTAAAGCCACAGTGGATTGTTCTTGATCAAAACTGACCAGATTAACATGGAAAATAACAAATTCCACCATGAAATCATGTAGTGAAGTGCCCCGTGTGTTTCACAATCACCATATGACATCCAGAGCTGTTAAAAAAATTAAAAACACAACACTGCCAGAAGTTTTTGCCCAAACTTCAAAAGCCTGTTTAAATTATTAAAACTAGAAGCATATATTCACTTTAATGTTAACTTACATTTATCATGTGAACTACTTATATACAACAAGTTATATGCATATGTGTTTGGGACAGAGGGGAACACGGTCGCATTTGCAGCATGCTGCCCATCATAAATCAAAGCACGAGACAGACGGGGCTCGGAGGAGAAGACCGTAAATGTGACATATAATGTACAATATTTGTCTGCATTTGCAATATCCGCGCGAGACAAACGCTGCCAGTGTGAATCCACAATGGGGGCGCGGGCTCCGGCTCTCCATACCCACCGCTCCGTGTGCGGTGTGAAGCCGGCGTCAGAATCCGAAATGTGCCCAGATGTCCGCTTTCCAATCTTTGGGTGCGTTTTTAATACCCGTCTATCGCGGTCATCTCCCTCCGTTTGACAAATCATTCACTAATACATACATACATGTATATAAATATATATATAATGTTGTTGTTGACTTTATTGTCCCCTTGGGGAAATTTTTGTTGCAATTGTTTCAACATGCGTATGCACAAAAAACAAACAAACAAACAAACAATATACATAAAACAGCACACAGTAAAAACTATAAAAACTACCACCCCTCCACACACACACAAAACACACTTCATCACCACTGAGACCCGCTCAGTAGACACTAAAACAACACTACCTTCCATTTAAGCATTTAACTAATGGCGGGATGGAAGATTTTTTCCCCCTACTTTTAAAAAATACTGGTATTATAAATCTACAGCCTGATGGTAATCTCTAAAACTCATGGCTGATGGTCCACGCTGGAGCCGAGGGAGGAAGGAGTGAAGGCACAGGAGCCAGGGTGACAGGTCGAGGTGTCTCTTTTCATTTTTATGCATTTTTATGCAGACGATACACAGATTTATTTGCCGATAAAAAGAAATTACCCCTCTGCATTTAAATCTTTAAGTCTCGATGAGGTAAAGCTTTGGCTGGCAAGTAACTTTTTTAACATTAAACGATTCAAAGATGGAGGTTATAGTTTTTGGCCCATCTGCAAATTTGAGTTTGACAAAAACACTTTAGGTAATTTGTCTGTTTTTAATACAAGCTGTGTACGGAACCTGGGAGTTTTCCTAGACAGTCGATTAACTTTAGAGAAACAAGTGTCCTCTGTTGTCGCTTCTAGCTTTTTTCAACTCCGCCTTCTAGCCAACATTAAACATTTAGTGCCTGAAAAATCCCTGGAGACAGTTATTCATGCTTTTATAACATCCCGCTTGGATTACTGTAACTCACTTTACTGTGGCATTTCAAAGTCCCAGCTCGTTTGTCTTCAATTGGTCAGAAATGCTGCGGACAAATTTCTTAAGAAAAGATGAAAATTCAATCATGTCACTCCCATCCTGCGAGCTCTCCATTGGCTACCAGTCCAATTTAGAATTGACTATAAAATTCTCCAATTTGTTTACAAATGTCTGCATCATCTTGCTCCAAGTTACCTGTATGAACTTCTACATCCCTATAATCCGTCCCGTAACTTAAGATCTAGTAATCTAAATATACTCACTGTTCCTTGTACTAGACTCAAACGTAGAGGAGACAGAGCCTTTTCCGTGGTGGGGCCTAGATTGTGGAACAGCTTGCCGGCACAACTTAGAGTAGCTCCTTCTTTATCAGTTTTAAATCTCTGCTGAAAACCCATTTGTTTTCCTTAGCTTTTGACACTTGTTAATCTCTCTACTCTGTATGTTTTAATTTGGATTTTATCTATTTGACTTCATTGTTTTCTTTTTAAATCTGTACATGTAGTTTCTTAGCTGTTGCCTTAGCTTATGCTTGTACAGCACTTTGGTCAGTCTTGTGACTGTTTTTAAATGTGCTTTATAAATAAATTAACTTAAACTTGAGGTGGAGCGGCGCACTCAGGGGCTGGAAGCGGAGCCACAGGCTTCAGACATCCAGGTGTCGATGGTTCCCAGAGGGTCAGAGGGGTAGCCGCGCCACAGAGAGGAGGCTGAGGTGAAGCTGAGGGACTGATGGGAGGTAGCGATGACTGGATGGTAGGAGTGGCTGAGGGCTGAAGAGAAGACTGACGAACAACACAGAGAATGATGACTAGGGATGGGCATTTTTGTCAATTTCTCATTTCGATCATCGATAGATCAAAAACGAGTACTCGGGTACTCGGGGGCGGGGCATGTGCAGGGGGCAGGGCATGTCCGTCATTGAGATAATGAAAACTGTTATGAAAATGGTTGTTGACAAATACAAACGTGACATGAAAACAGGTATATGAAAACATGAACATATAAAACAAAAAATAACTGCTAGATTATGATGCATAAATGTCTTTGAAAAAGAAACATCTTTATAAAATGACCGTCTCAAATAACCAAGTCAGTAATATCGAGCATTGCCTTTGAGCTGAAACTGTGAAATAACACCACCCTGCAGAGCTTGCTAGCTGGTTAATAAACTCAACCAAACGTACCCTAAATCAGATTAATATGAAGATTAATATGAACCTATTACGACATAAATCAACACAAAGGGACGTGAATGCGCACGTGAACTTCAGCGTGCTAGATTTTACAGGCGAAGGGTTTGAAACAGAACATTTTGAATGCGCTCTTCCCTTAACAACGCTGATACACGGACAACGAAAGCACACAGAAACAACATTTTATTAAAATTGTGTTCTCATTATAATTCTTTGACAGATTGACTCTGCACATCATGCACTTAATTTTATTATTCATGATCAAAGTGTTTACAGACATCACTGCGCGTTTTCGAACTCATAACGAAAAACAACTTTAAATAAACTAGGTCTACTGTTAAAAAATGAGAACAGTAGCCTATAGCACTATTGCATTACTAATTAGATTAGATTAGATTAGATTCAACTTTATTGTCATTACACAAGTACAAGTACAAGGCAACGAAATGCAGTTTAGGTCTAACCAGAAGTGCAATAGCAGCAAGTGCAGGATATACAATGGATGCGTAAGTGCAGGACATGGATATGTACTGAATATGTATAAATATGTATAAATAGAGAGACGTTATTACTATAAACAGAACTGAATTTACAGGTGAATATGTACAGTGAATAAATATACAGATGGCTATTACTATAAACAGAATTTACAGGTGAATATGTACTATGAATACAATATACAGATGGCTATTACTATAAACAGAATTTTACAGATAGAGGTATACAATAATATGTTAGGCTAATATGAGGAATATCAGTGGATTAGGGTAGTGCAATAAATTATGGACAGAGCTATCCGGAAAAAAAAGTGTAAAATGCAGTGGAAAGTGGTTGCATATTACATTTAGAAGTACAGTGCAAAAATGCAAATGTAAACATTGGTACTATAAATACAGTCGGCAGTGCAAATGAGCATAATCCAGTTAAGATATGGCAGTGCAAGATGCATATGTAAACAGTTGTTACTGTGATAAACAGTCGGTAGTGCAAATAACAAAGTGAAGGAAGATGTGAGGTAGGAGAGTTATCAGTTTATGAGGGAAGTGGATCAACGGGGGTTTGAGTTCAATAAAGAGACAGCTCTGGGGAAAAAACTGTTCTTTAGTCTGCTGGTCCTGGTCCGGTGGATCCTGAAACGCCTGCCGGAGGGCAGGAGAGAAAACAGTCTGTGGGCTGGGTGAGAGGAGTCCTTGAGGATGCTGCGAGCTCGATGCAGGCAGCGTTTCCTCTGGATGTGTTCGATGGCAGGTAGTGGAGTCCCTGTGATGCGCTGGGCAGTTTTCACCACCCGCTGCAGTGCCTTGCGCTCCGCAACAGAGCAGCTCCCATACCACACTGCCACACAGTTGGTCAGGATGCTTTCTATTGCGCAGCGATAGAAGTTCACCAGGATAGCCGAGGAGAGCTGATTCTTCCTCAGTGTCCTCAGGAAGAAGAGGCGCTGGTGAGCCTTCTTGACCAGGCTGGAGGTGTTGGTCGTCCACGACATGTCCGCCGAGATGTGGATCCCCAGGAACTTGAAACTGGAGACACGTTCAACAGCCATTCCATTGATGTGGATGGTGTCGTGTGTGCCTCTTGACTCTTTCCTGAAGTCCACGATGAGCTCCTTCGTTTTGGTGGTGTTGAGGAGCAGGTTATTATCAGCGCACCATGTGGCCAGGTGCTGGATCTCTTCCCTGTAGGCAGTCTCATCGTTGTTGCTGATGAGCCCGATCACCGTAGTGTCGTCCGCAAACTTGACGATAGAATTAGATCCATACACAGGCTTGCAGTCGGCGGTGAAGAGGGAGTAGAGAAACGGGCTTAGCACACAGCCCTGTGGTACACCAGTGTTGAGTGTGATGGATGTGGAGCAGGTGAATCCTGAACGAACATTCTGGGGTCTGTCAGTTAGGAAGTCCAAAATCCAGTTACACATTGAAGTGTTGATGCCCAGGTCTCCAAGTTTGGCTATTAACTTGGATGGGATGACAGTGTTGAATGCTGAGCTGAAGTCAACAAACAGCATGCGTGCATACGTGTTCTTATGGTCCAGATGGGTGAGCACAGAGTGCAGTGCCATGGAAACGGCATCCTCTGTGCTCCTATTGCTGCGGTAGGCAAACTGGTGTGAGTCCAATGTGGATGGTAGAGAGTCTTTTAGGTGTTCCAGGACCAGCCGCTCAAAGCACTTCATGACGATGGGTGTGAGTGCTACAGGGCGGTAGTCATTAGGGCACCTCGGGTTAGAGTGTTTTGGCACTGGCACAATGGAAGTGCGTTTAAAGCATGAAGGTACAGCTGCTTGGGCAAGAGACAGGTTGAAAATGTCTGTAAAAACCCCAGCGAGCTGCTCCGCACATGCCCTGAGCACACGTCCAGGGATGTTGTCTGGTCCAGCAGCCTTGTGTGCGCTGATCCGGCTCAGTGCCTTGCAGACATCTGTGGAGGAGAGTGTGACTGGTGGGTGGTCAGCTGAGGGTTTGAGCTTGGTGGCAGTTTCTCTGTTGTCTCTTTCAAAACGAGCATAAAAGTAATTTAGCTCGTTCAGGAAGTTGACATCAGTGGCTGCGGGGGTGGAGTGGGTGGGTTTGTAGTCACTGATAGCCTGAATGCCCTGCCACATGCGTCGAGGGTCAGAGTTGGAAAAGTGACCCTCTATCTTTAGCTTGTAGCAGTGCTTGGCCTTTTTGATGCCCCTCTTCAGGTTTGCCCTGGACGTACTGTAGGCTTGTGCATCACCTGATCTGAAGGCAGTATTGCGTGACTTCAGCAGGAGTCGAACTTCCCTGTTCATCCAAGGCTTCTGATTAGGGTATGTGGTGATCTGTTTCTGGGTTGTAACACTGTCGATGGTGGTATTGATATGATCCAATACAGAGGAAGTGAATGAGTCAATGTCCGTGTGAGCGCCACTGGTGGCTTGAGAAGCAAACATACTCCAGTCTGTGTTTAGAAACCTTTCCTGGAGTGTGGAGTCTGCCCCCGCAGGCCACACCTTGATGGTCTTTACTGATGGCTTCACACGGTTGATGAGGGGTGAATATTTGGGTGATAGAAACAAAGAGAGGTGGTCTGACTGTCCCAGGTGGGGGAGGGGTGTCGCAACGTAAGCGCCAGCCATGTTTGTATATACATGGTCTAAGGTTTTGTTTCCTCTGGTGTGGCAGGAAACATGCTGGTGAAACTTGGGTAGCACTGACTTTAGGTTTGAATGATTAAAGTCACCTGCAACAATAAACGCAGCTTCCGGGTGATCAGTCTGTTGTTTACTGATGGCTGCGTGAAGTTCTTTCATAGCAAGCTTGGCATCAGCATCCGGGGGAATATAGACTGCAGTGATAATAGTGGAGGTGAACTCCCGCGGTAGATAAAACGGTCTACATTTAACCATGAGAAACTCCAGGTTAGCTGAACAATGACTCCCAACAATAGCAGAGTTTGTGCACCAAGCTTTGTTAATATAAATGCACAATCCACCCCCTCTGCTCTTCCCGGAGCCATCTAGTGTTCTATCCGCCCGGAGTGTGTGGCGTCCCGCTAGCTCAATAGCGGTGTCCGGTATTCCGCTGTTTAACCAGGTTTCAGTGAAGATTAGGACGTTACAGTTCAAAAGTTTCTTACTGTGTGTAATGCTGAGTCGAATCTCCTCCATTTTGTTCACTAGCGATCGTACATTGGCAAGGAAAATGCTGGGTAAAGAGAGCCGGTAAGGAGTTAGCCTTAGCTTAGCTCTTAGACCTCCACGCTTACCCCGCCTTTGTTTACGATCACAGCGCCGCCTTCTAGCACTTCCGCCCGGCCGGGCAGAGCGCATCGCCTCGGGCGTCCTAGCGATCTCAGGAAGGAGTTGAAGATTGTCCATAAAACTGTCGGAAATTCGCAAACCAATATCAAAAAGCTCACAACGGGTGTACGATGTAAAAGCACAACTGTTCTGTATGAACAGACCCGAGATGAACAAGAAAAATACCGCAAAATTGCAGAATCTGGAGAGACGCTGAGCCTCGCGATCTACTCGCGCCGCCATCTTGGTCGATAATATCAATGATTCTGAGAAAGAAATAGACTCTTGAAGGACCAGCACCACATCCTCTAGTACCACTGTTTGAAGAATTCATCTTCCAGAATCTGGCAGTACATTTTGGGAGTTCATTTTAGTCCACCCTGAAGTCCGTTTTGCAGAGATGGACTAAAAATGAACTCCCAAAACGTACTGCCAGATTCTGGAAGATGAATTCTTCAAACAGTGGTACTAGAGGATGTGGTGCTGGTCCTTCAAGAGTCACTCTCAACCTATCTGTCCATAAAGCCTATAAAAAAACCTTCTTCATGTATTTTACAACACTTCAGCTTGTGATTCTTATCTAGTGGGGGTCATTTTTTAGGATTCTTTACCTAACTGAAGTCTCTGAGATCCTGACACCTTGCAGTTCTGGAGACTCCAGGTAGGTTGCAGCTTTGGAAAATGGTGGCGCTGGAGACTAAAGGGTTCCTGATGGTTCACCCTTAATTCTTCACCTTAATTCTTAATTCTTTTGCAGTTAACAGGTGTCTTTTCTTCACCACCTGTTTTTGTCAGATCCTGCTGACCCAACGAGCATTTCACTGTCCAATGGTCATGCCTTAACTGAAATGTCTAGTATTGCATTAGTATTGCATCCTTCTCATGGGCATTTAATACTTTTTGACTTTTCAGTCTGAGTTAAATCTCTTTTTTGGCTCAATTTATCTGTAAAAGAAAACATGCCTAATAATTCTGCACACCTGAATATAAGGTGATTTTCATTTCCAGCCTTCATGAACAATTATATATCACTTATACATTATTAAATACTAAATCCATAGTAGTTATTAGGATTACTGTGGTTTGGAATTGGTCAAATGTGCCTAGAAAAAAAATATGATCAGAAAATCAACGTGCCTAATAATTCTGCACTCCCTGTATAATGCTATGTAGGCTATGACCGATTGGCGCTGCACATCTTTCACTAACCATTTAATGATCACAGATTCCAGACATCACTGCAGTGCGCGCCTCAGTTTCACTTTATTTCGCCGCGGTCTGGAGGCGTGCTGTATAACGCTAACCAATCAGACCTCCAGTACCGCGCAAAACGAAGCAATAACCAATAAAAAAGAGACAAATATTTTTTTTTCAGGGCGATCATCATTCTCATGATCGATGATCGCTATCACGTTCGAGTACTCGATTACTCGACCAATGTTGCCCATCCCTACTGATGACAGGAATTTGGTCCATGATGGCAGTTTGGAAAGGTGGTGGGAGAGGGATGCTGGGTGGGGTTTACAAGACTGAAGAAAAAGATTCAGATTCTGACAAGATGAAGGGGTACAGGAAATTTGTCTCTCCACACATACACAAACTGTCCATAATGTCCAGGACGTACTCACTCTCAGTGGCAGGACTTTACCTAAAACTCCACGAAGACTCCTCGGTGATGGAAGGGTCAGCCAGCTCGCCCACCTGGTCAGACGGGTTCTCCTCAGGTTCGGGTGAGATGTCACGCTAGATCCCTCTTCCTGGCGTGGGCTTCAACATCGCGGCTGTTTGACCTGCAGGAAAGGTGGTCTGATGGATGAGATCCAAAAACACTTCTAAATGTTTCTCGATGGAGCTTTCTCCCTGCTCAAGGCACATGAGTCTGACAGCTGGAAAGTCCATGATGCACATAGGGGTGAAAACAGAAAACAAAATACTGAGCACGAAAACAGAAAAGAAAATCCTACAAATACAACACTATACGTGGTTTTGGTCCAATCTTCTGCCACAGGTGTGTGCAGGAAGAAAGACAGGCAGATATAATTCCAAACGTGATTTAATCTCAAATAAAAGACAAGACAAGCAGATTGGCAACAGCACAATACACTAAAATATAACTGAGATCAGACAAAGACAGAGTGAACAGGAAGAACTAAAATAGCAAATAGAAAGGAGGATAATTTACAGATCACAGCAGACACAAATGAAATGAAGCTCTAGCACAAGTTCTGCCAGGAAGATTCGATGTTACGTCACTTATCACATTCAGACCTAACCAATCATGTCCTAATTCTTAGAGTATAAAAGATCGGTCATTACACATGTCTGAGTTCGCAGATGCTGACGCCAACATTACCTCCATCCTCCCCACCACCACTAGGTTGGTCCCCGACTATACCTCCCAGGGGGTCGGCTGCTCCCCTGCCTTCATCTTCAGGCAGGATTACCCTTCAGAGTCCATTACCCTCGAGACTAGAGCTATGGAGGGGGCCTATGCCAAAGAACCTCTAATTATAATACTTGCTGGTCTGCTAAAAAAACTTGCTATTTTATTGTACTATCCGTTATCAGTTTGTAGCAGGAAATGAAGAAATGTCACACCGATCACAAGTTCAGTATGGAGTACTGCAGGGCTCAGTGCTAGGACCGTTGCTTTTCAACCTGTACATGCTACCACTGGGAGATATCATTAGGAAGCATGCCGTTAGTTTTCATTGTTATTCTGACGATACTCTGCTCTTTATTTCTTCACGCCCTGACGAAACTTACCAATTCACAAGATTAACGGAATGCATAGCTGATATAAAAAATTAGACTAGTAATTTCCTGCAACTTAATTCAGAAAAAAAACACACAAAAAAACTCCTGAATACACTCCTAGAATACTGTCTAACACTTGATGGCTGCTCTGTCAAGTCCTCATCGTCAGTTAGGAACCTGGGTGTACTCAATACCAATCTTTGATACCAATCTTTCATTTGAAAGTGGCTCCTGTCAGCCTGTCTCCATTGCCTGCAGCTGCAGTCAGTGTTTGTAGCTCTGTACAGCTTTGCTTTTGAATCTCTATTTGATATATTTTCTGTTTTACTGCTTAATATAACTTACTCATCACCATGTATTGTTTAATATTGCCTATCACGTTAAATTTAACATCGCTAGCTTTTAATCTAAATCACTATCACACGTTAGCATTTCGCTAGCCTGTTAGCTTGTCATCTGTTCACCCGGGTCTCCTATTTTCTGAGTTCATTAAACAACTGTGGTGAGTTGGATTAGTAAATAGTGTCCATCAAACAACTGTGGTAAATTGGATTAATCAACAAACATATTAGATTAGATTAGATTCAACTTTATTGTCATTACACAAGTACAAGTACAAGGCAACGAAATGCAGTTTAGGTCTAAC
Source organism: Gobio gobio (assembly GCF_949357685.1). Taxonomy (NCBI): domain Eukaryota; kingdom Metazoa; phylum Chordata; class Actinopteri; order Cypriniformes; family Gobionidae; genus Gobio; species Gobio gobio. Next base: position 43,833,596 of record NC_137106.1, read on the forward strand.
CAGAAGTGCAATAGCAGCAAGTGCAGGATATACAATGGATGCGTAAGTGCAGGACATGGATATGTACTGAATATGTATAAATATGTATAAATAGAGAGACGTTATTACTATAAACAGAACTGAATTTACAGGTGAATATGTACAGTGAATAAATATACAGATGGCTATTACTATAAACAGAATTTACAGGTGAATATGAGCTATGAATACAATATACAGATGGCTATTACTATAAACAGAATTTTACAGATAGAGGTATACAATAATATGTTAGGCTAATATGAGCAATAGCAGTGGATTAGGGTAGTGCAATAAATTATGGACAGAGCTATCCGGAAAAAAAAGTGTAAAGTGCAGTGGAAAGTGGTTGCATATTACATTTAGAAGTACAGTGCAAAAATGCAAATGTAAACATTGGTACTATAAATACAGTCGGCAGTGCAAATGAGCATAATCCAGTTAAGATATGGCAGTGTAAGATGCATATGTAAACAGTTGTTACTGTGATAAACAGTCGGTAGTGCAAATAACAAAGTGAAGGAAGATGTGAGGTAGGAGAGTTATCAGTTTATGAGGGAAGTGGATCAACGGGGGTTTGAGTTCAATAAAGAGACAGCTCTGGGGAAAAAACTGTTCTTTAGTCTGCTGGTCCTGGTCCGGTGGATCCTGAAACGCCTGCCGGAGGGCAGGAGAGAAAACAGTCTGTGGCCTGGGTGAGAGGAGTCCTTGAGGATGCTGCGAGCTCGATGCAGACAGCGTTTCCTCTGGATGTGTTCGATGGCAGGCAGTGGAGTCCCTGTGATGCGCTGGGCAGTTTTCACCACCCGCTGCAGTGCCTTGCGCTCCGCAACAGAGCAGCTCCCATACCACACTGCGACACAGTTGGTCAGAATGCTTTCTATTGCGCAGCGGTAGAAGTTCACCAGGATAGCCGAGGAGAGCTGATTCTTCCTCAGTGTCCTCAGGAAGAAGAGGCGCTGGTGAGCCTTCTTGACCAGGCTGGAGGTGTTGGTCGTCCACGACATGTCCGCCGAGATGTGGATCCCCAGGAACTTGAAACTGGAGACACGTTCAACAGCCATTCCATTGATGTGGATGGTGTCGTGTGTGCCTCTTGACTCTTTCCTGAAGTCCACGATGAGCTCCTTCGTTTTGGTGGTGTTGAGGAGCAGGTTATTATCAGCGCACCATGTGGCCAGGTGCTGGATCTCTTCCCTGTAGGCAGTCTCATCGTTGTTGCTGATGAGCCCGATCACCGTAGTGTCGTCCGCAAACTTGACGATAGAATTAGATCCATACACAGGCTTGCAGTCGGCGGTGAAGAGGGAGTAGAGAAACGGGCTTAGCACACAGCCCTGTGGTACACCAGTGTTGAGTGTGATGGATGTGGAGCAGGTGAATCCTGAACGAACATTCTGGGGTCTGTCAGTTAGGAAGTCCAAAATCCAGTTACACATTGAAGTGTTGATGCCCAGGTCTCCAAGTTTAGCTATTAACTTGGATGGGATTACAGTGTTGAATGCGGAGCTGAAGTCAACAAACAGCATGCGTGCATACGTGTTCTTATGGTCCAGATGGGTGAGCACAGAGTGCAGTGCCATGGAAACGGCATCCTCTGTGCTCCTATTGCTGCGGTAGGCAAACTGGTGTGAGTCCAATGTGGATGGTAGAGAGTCTTTTAGGTGTTCCAGGACCAGCCGCTCAAAGCACTTCATAACGATGGGTGTGAGTGCTACAGGGCGGTAGTCATTAGGGCACCTCGGGTTAGAGTGTTTTGGCACTGGCACAATGGAAGTGCGTTTAAAGCATGTCGGTACAGCTGCTTGGGCAAGAGACAGGTTGAAAATGTCTGTAAAAACCCCAGCGAGCTGCTCCGCACATGCCCTGAGCACACGTCCAGGGATGTTGTCTGGTCCAGCAGCCTTGTGTGCGCTGATCCGGCTCAGTGCCTTGCAGACATCTGTGGAGGAGAGTGTGATTGGTGGGTGGTCAGCTGAGGGTTTGAGCTTGGTGGCAGTTTCTCTGTTGTCTCTTTCAAAACGAGCATAAAAGTAATTTAGCTCGTTCAGGAAGTTGACATCAGTGGCTGCGGGGGTGGAGTGGGTGGGTTTGTAGTCACTGATGGCCTGGATGCCCTGCCACATGCGTCGAGGGTCAGAGTTGGAAAAGTGACCCTCTATCTTTAGCTTGTAGCAGTGCTTGGCCTTTTTGATGCCCCTCTTCAGGTTTGCCCTGGACGTACTGTAGGCTTGTGCATCACCTGATCTGAAGGCAGTATTGCGTGACTTCAGCAGGAGTCGAACTTCCCTGTTCATCCAAGGCTTCTGATTAGGGTATGTGGTGATCTGTTTCTGGGTTGTAACACTGTCGATGGTGGTATTGATATGATCCAATACAGAGGAAGTGAATGAGTCAATGTCCGTGTGAGCGCCACTGGTGGCTTGAGAAGCAAACATACTCCAGTCTGTGTTTAGAAACCTTTCCTGGAGTGTGGAGTCTGCCCCCGCAGGCCACACCTTGATGGTCTTTACTGATGGCTTCACACGGTTGATGAGGGGTGAATATTTGGGTGATAGAAACAAAGAGAGGTGGTCTGACTGTCCCAGGTGGGGGAGGGGTGTCGCAACGTAAGCTCCAGCCATGTTTGTATATACATGGTCTAAGGTTTTGTTTCCTCTGGTGTGGCAGGAAACATGCTGGTGAAACTTTGGTAGCACTGACTTTAGGTTTGAATGATTAAAGTCACCTGCAACAATAAACGCAGCTTCCGGGTGATCAGTCTGTTGTTTACTGATAGCTGCGTGAAGTTCTTTCATAGCAAGCTTGGCATCAGCATCCGGGGGAATATAGGCTGCAGTGATAATAGTGGAGGTGAACTCCCGCGGTAGATAAAACGGTCTACATTTAACCATGAGAAACTCCAGGTTAGCTGAACAATGACTCCCAACAATAGCAGAGTTTGTGCACCAAGCTTTGTTAATATAAATGCACAATCCACCCCCTCTGCTCTTCCCGGAGCCATCTAGTGTTCTATCCGCCAGGAGTGTGTGGCGTCCCGCTAGCTCAATAGCGGTGTCCGGTATTCCGCTGTTTAACCAGGTTTCAGTGAAGATTAGGACGTTACAGTTCAAAAGTTTCTTACTGTGTGTAATGCTGAGTCGAATCTCCTCCATTTTGTTCACTAGCGATCGTACATTGGCAAGGAAAATGCTGGGTAAAGAGAGCCGGTAAGGAGTTAGCCTTAGCTTAGCTCTTAGACCTCCACGCTTACCCCGCCTTTGTTTACGATCACAGCGCCGCCTTCTAGCACTTCCGCCCGGCCGGGCAGAGCGCATCGCCTCGGGCGTCCTAGCGATCTCAGGAAGGAGTTGAAGATTGTCCATAAAACTGTCGGAAATTCGCAAACCAATATCCAAAAGCTCACAGCGGGTGTACGATGTAAAAGCACAACTGTTCTGTACGAACAGACCCGAGATGAACAAGAATGCTTATATGCGAATAGCTTAGTGAACTCTGTACATTGTTCGGTTCCGGCTTTAGAGCCCCCGCAGCAGGGCAACTGGGTGACGGTGAGACGGCATAGTCGCAGATCTAAAAACTGCTCTTCCGTTCCGATTAGAACATCAAACAGGTTCTCCCCACTCAGTGAAGCACCCACTGAGTATCCTGTTGAAAGTTATTGGTGATTCTATTACACGGAACGTGAAAATAGAGACATCAGCCACCATTGTCACATGTTTACCGGGAGCCAGAGCGCCTGACATCAAAGCAAATTTAAAAGTGCTGGCTAATGCTAATCGTAAATTCTCTAAGATTATTATTCACGTCGGCACTAATGATGTTCGACTTCACCAAAATTTGCATTAAAGAGGTGTGTGAACTTGCCAGTACGATGTCAAATGCAGTTTGTTCCCTGTTCGCTGGAGTGATGAGATACTTAGCAGACTATCATCACTCATTGGCTGGTTGTCTAAGTGGTGTCCGCAAAATAACATAGGGTTCATAAACAATTGGAAAAGCTTTTGGGGCAGACCTGACCTGTTGAAGAAGGATGGCATCCATCCTTCTTGGGGTGGTGCCGCTCTTCTCTCTAGTTATTTGGCACATAGTCTTAGAGCTAAACCTTGACTCACTAGGGCCCAGGTCAGGAAGCAGACAGATTGGCTAAACCGACCGTCTGCTAGCTGTCTCACGTCACCGGAGTCAGATAAATCCCAACACATAGAGACTCTTTCACCTAGATATTATCACATAGAGACTGTGTCTGTTCCCCGAATTAACAAATACAAAAAAACATCAAAACCATTCAACAGTAAAAATTTAAATTATGTCCAACAAATCAACAACAGATATAAAACAGTTTATGCGCATGTTTTCGTATAGGATAGAAAATGTATCCTACTCAAATGAGCGCATAAGATTTTCATTCAACATTTTTTGATGCGATATCCTAAAATGCGCATAAAAATAGGTGAATGGAAAATGAAAAATGGAGCGCAGCTGGAAGAAAACAAAACTACAGGGTTTTTCCTGCATTGAAAATTTTTTGGCGGCCGCCAAGACAAATTTTTGGCCCGCCAAAGCCTTATTTGATGAGTTATTGTGATTTATGAGTGTAGAATAGCTGACTATCGTGTTAAATGAGTGACAGAGAGAACGAGCTCCTCCCCCGCGCGCGCGCGCGCTCTCTCTGTCTGTCGATGTCTTCTCATATTTCACATATTGGCTCATATTTTTATTAATCAAATTCAAAAGGTCGGAAGACCGAATCCATGTTGCATGTGCCGCATTCGGATAATTTTTTCCTTGAATTCCCGCTGGGTGTGAACTGCGCTCAAAAAACATAGACTCTTCTCTGACCAGCTGACATAAACATAAGTTTCAATAAACGGGAAAACATTATATTCTGTTATGAAGTGTGTTCTGTATTGCCAAATCTTTTGCGATGTTCTAACAGACGGGATTCGCACAGAACGCGTCTGCTAATGTCCGATTCGCGAACCAATGACTCCTTTGAATCGAATCATTTTAGCGACTGGTTAGAACAACTGATCCGTCCAACACTGAACCAATGAATCAGTTTAATCATTTACTCAGAACACCTCTGAAAAGAGAACACAAGTGTGCTTACCCAATTTAGCAAGAGTGGATAGTAAGAATTAGTTTAATCATCCACAGTCATTCAGCTTATGTGTAGTGAAATATAATTTAGTGTAGACTGGAGTTAGGTGAGACCAGAACAAAGTTGTTAGCTAGCTGATAATTTTACAAAATTGTATATGGTAGAAAATTAGGCTATTTGTTAATTTTTTAATGCTACTTTTTAATATTGATATGATTATACCCAAAACAATTATCAGTAAATATTGTAAAAAATGAGGATCAAAAGAAACAAACATCAAGGTAGAGATCATACATAATATCAGATGTCAAAATAAGATAAGCAAAAATTACAAACGGTTTCTTTGCATTTATTTTAAATGTATTGTCAGTATTGCGCTCACAGATCACGTAGGTAGAGTACTTTTTTACTGTGTGTGTGGATGACCATGTCTGTCAGACACCACCGAAGACCATTTTTAACCCAGGAAAAACCCTGAACTAGAGGTCTTTCGTAATTCGTGGAAAGAGAGCATGATCGCATACAGAAAGGCCGTAGCTAAATTAACCAAAAATAAAGCTTCAACTTCTGATGTTTGTAAACAGCACAGCAGTAATGACTTTATGAACTTCTTTACATGTAAGATTGATAATATTAGGAAGAACATTTTAACCATGCAGCCGTCTACTACAGAATCACATCAGACAGAGTATTGTAGCGTCACTGAGGAAAAAATACACTCATTCACTGCTATAGAAGAAGTAGTATTGGCTAAACTCATTAAATCATCAAAATCAACAACATGTATGCTCGACCCTATACCGACTAGGCTATTAAAAGAGATGCTACCAGAGGTAGCAGAGTACTGAGAATGCTCTCATCAGAGTTACAAATGGTTTACTCTTATCATCCGATCGTGGCTGTATATTTCTATTAGTGTTATTCAATCTTAGTGCTGCATGCGATACTATCGACCACTACATTCTTTTGAATAGACTTATTATAATAGAAATTATGTAGGCATTAGTGGAATTGCATTGGCATGGTTTAAATCATACCTATCTGACCGTTATCAGCTTGTAGCAGTATATAAAGAGATGTCACACCGATAACAAGTTCAGTATGGATTACCGCAGGGCTCAGTGCTAGGACTGTTGCTTTTCACCCTGTACATGCTACCACTGGGAGATATCATTAGGAAGCATGGCGTTAGTTTTTATTGTTATGCTGACGATACTCAGCTCTATATTTCTTAAAGCCAATTCACAAGATTAACGGAATGCATAGCTGATATAAAAAATTGGATGACCAGTAATTTCCTGCAACTCAATTCAGAAAAAAACTTAATTTTTAATTATTGGACAAAAAAGCTCCACAAGTAGTAACCTAGAATACTGTCTAACACTTGATGGCTGCTCTGTCAAGTCCTCGTCGTCACTGAGGAACCTGGGTGTGCTCTTTGATACCAATCTCTCATTTGAACACCACGTTTCTAGCACCTGTAAAACTGCATTCTACCATCTTAAAAATATATCTAAATTACGGCACATGCTCTCACTGCAAAATGCTGAAAAGTTAGTTCATGCGTTCATGACCTCAAGGCTAGGTTATTGTAATGCTCTACTGGGTGGTTGCCCTGCTCGCCTAATAAACAATCTCCAGCTGGTCCAAAATGCAGCAGCTTGAGTTCTTACTAGAACCAGGAAGTATGCCCATATTAGCCCAGTTCTGTCAACACTGCACTGGCTCCCTATTAAATATTGCATACATTTTAAAATCTTGCTTATTACTTACAAAGCACTAAATGGTTTAGCTCACCAGCACTTGATCAAGCTTTTAACACATTATACTCCATCACGTCTACTGCGGTCTCAAAATTCTTGCCAGTTGATAATACCGAGAATATCCAAATCAACTGCAGGCGGTCAAACCTTTTCCTATTTAGCACCTAAACTCTGGAACAGTCTTTCTAGCATTGTTCGGGAATCAGACACTAGATCAGACATATCACCTGTCTTTCCATAACACCTGATGTACTCGTTACATCATAAAAAAGGATGGCATCTACACTAGAGCTGCAACTAACGATTATTTTTTCTGTCGACTAATCTAACGATTATTTTTTTCGATTAGTCGACTAATCTAGCGATTATTTTTCCGGATTTATCTTATGATTCTTTTTTACTGATTATTGTATTTCAAAGAGGGTAGTGAATTTGTACATTATTTTAACATGAAATCAATGAATGATGACAATATTAATTGTATTTCAGGAAGGGTAGTGTACATAGTATGCCATTTTATAATGAAATATATGAACACAAGAAGCTTTTTAAACATAATATATAATGATACTATTCATCATAAAATGTATACAGAGTAGGCCTAATTAGGAAAAGTTGTTTACTATAGTAGTTGAATATGATTTACTTATTGATTTGTGTCAATAGTAAACGAGAATGCACTTGTATTTATCTGCAAAAGGTTCACATACAGGAGCTTTCAGCATAGTTTTAAACTAGTCGTCTATTTTGAAGATACATGTGCATAAACAACGACTAAAGCTGCCAGAAGTTTTTGCCCAAACTTCAAAGACACATTTAAATGATTAAAGCTAGAGGCATATCTTAACTTTAATGTTACTTTAATCATGCAAACTACCTATATACAGCATGTTATTATGCATATGTGTTTGGGACAGAGGGGAACCAGGTCGCATTAACAGGAGATATATGCAGCCCATAATAAATAAAAGCACGAAACGTACTGGGGTCGGAGAAGAACCCCGGAAAATGTGACCGTCTGTTGCAATACACGCGCCACGGTTCAGCTGCGCGAGAGAACCATGGAGAGAACACTGGCAGGAGGGTTGCCAGGTTTTCACAACAAAACCCACTAGGGCTGGTCCGAATACCCTTTTTTGAGCTTCGAAGCTTCTGTAGTAATCAACATCGAATATTCGAAGCTTCGGAGGGAAGGAGCTGAACATATCCTTCTCTCTAATAAAGGAATCAGGAGAAGCGGCGCGCCTCACGCGGGCAGGGCTTATATGCTCCGCGAACGGGCAATGAATAGTGATACAAAACACACAGATCTGTTACGTCCCAGTTTTGATATATTATAGTAGCTAGTAAAAATAATTCTGTTCAGTTATAGAACAGACTAAGAGCCCCTATTTCTGCCGCTGGGGCCAGGCTTCGGGACAATTTTCACGTCATAGGCCTACCTTAAACGCGGGCTTTTTCCTTCATTTTATATTTTAGACGTTCATTAATTAAAAGAAACAATGAGGTGTGCAGCGCTGGTGGAAACAACATGAGACTATGACAACACGACTGTTAGTGTTTAGAGTATCGCCGCAAATGAGTAAAGCAAGCCAACACGCAAACTGCCGAACCTCTTAGATGCTCAAAAACACAATCATCTTCATTAAAATGAATGAGACTAAATGCTCTTACAGTGCTTAGATCACTCGTTCTGATATTGCGGTCTTTGATTTGAAATGAGCTGATGAATAGCCTATAATGCAGCTCATATCTGTTGCTTTCGTTGACATGAACTCCGTTAAATGTGCATAGCCTATAGCGCAAGAATTGAAGATCGGATTTATATTAATTTTGCGGAGAGGTGTAAATTAAGACAACCTGCCTAATTTTGATTTATTTATTTTTGAACACGTTTCCTCAAAAAAAAAAAACGTATTATAAGCAAGACAAGTTAAGTGTTGATTTAAGAGGATAAATGGATCAAACATGTGTTGTTAACTCACTCAGTCCGCTTGGTCGTTACTTAAAAAAAAGAACATTTTAATTTAACAATCAAAAAAATGCTTTAAACATTTTTCTAAATTAACTTAATAAAGAAACGAAACGAAATATAACTACTTTGACATTAAAAACAAAACTGAACTATTTTAATGGCTGCAACAATGTGTAATAGGGAGGAATGTTTACTCAAAAAAAAAAGGTTCTATATGGCACTAAAATAAAAAAACAAATTAAATAAAAAATTTTTTAATTAATTAAAAAAACACGTCACGTCACTTCATTTTATTTGTTTCATTTGCGCCGTTGCGAGCAGCATTAGCCTCCGCTTGTCAAAAATGCCTTTTTACTGTGGTGGTGGTGATAGTAGGCTAAATGTTTAAACCAACATTGTGATGCTTGAAGTGTTTTATATCTATGGATTTCATTAGTAAGACAAGTCCAGTGTTGATTTGAGAGGCTAAATTGATCCAACATGCGGTTAACTCACCGTCAGCTGCTGTCCGCTTGGTCATTACTTTAAAACAACTAAAACTTTAATTTAACAAACAAAAAAATGCTTTAAACATTTTTCTAAATTAACTTAATAAAGAAACGAAACAAAATATAACTACTTTGACATTAAAAACAAAACTGAACTATTTTAATGGCTGCAACGATGTGTAGGCCTAATAGGGAGGATAAAAAAATGAAATAAAAAAAATCACGGGACTCAGGCCGATAGTTTTGGTAAGCTGTTTGACACGGCCGGGCTAGGGTCTAAGACTAACTACAATTAAAAAACTGAACGTGCCACTCGAGCCAAACTAACGGGCGTCTCAGCACATCAGCAGCAGCAGTCAGATCATATTCTACACGAGAGCGAGGAGCTAAATTACAAGATGATCGCTGAATATTTGGTTTTAAAGCGATGTAAAAGCGCCTACTTAAGGGAGTTTGTCATTGTACTGTTTTGTTGCTATGTTTTTCATTATAGAATAATAGCTAATGAATCCACAATTCAAGCAACCCGCCCCTGAATTGGCAAACCGAAAGTAAACGCGGCGCAGGGCTGCATGCGTTCAGCCGCTCAGCGCACAAGCACAGCATTGAGGGAAACGCTGAGGGAACATGTTTTCACCGTCACATCCCTAACGTATAAAAAGGATAATACATTTTGATTATATTATTCTATTTTCCACAATGTCCAACGAACGCAGTTTAACCCAAAATGCAAGCTCAGACATGGCTTCTGCCATATAAGCTTGTGCAGTTGTGCGCTCTGCTGCAGGGAACACTAAGAAGAAGAAAATATATTCATTAAGTATAATGAGGCTATTAAAAATGGCTTGGCTATAAGATAATTGAAAAAAAGTATTGTATTTTATAGTGATTTTATAGTGTAAACATATGCAAGCGCGAATGAGAGCCGTTTTGAGCGGGATGCCAGGTGTTCGCGAAAAAAACAACAACAACGAATATTCGAATCACAAATTTGAAAATCGAATACCAAACCATCGAACGAATATTCGAATATTCGAATATTCTGGTCCAGCCCTAAAACCCACCCATTCGTTACTCAAAACTAGCCCAAAACAAGCCCAATCGCGTTTCGGGGAGGTTCTCTGGTAAACATCGCGTTCGGGGGGTTAAATGTGTGTGTTTTTTTGCAGGGCTGCCTGCTAAAATTCTCATTCCTGGGGCTAAATATCACATAGTTGGGATCGCTTCAACCCGCGGACATGCGACACAGCCCGCGGCAACAGTGTAGAAGTAGCCCAATTCCGTGGAAAAAAACGGGACTTGGCAACACTGACTGGCAGTGTGAAAGCTCCCGCTCTCCACGTGCACAGCTCCTGCTCTGCCACCGCGCGCAGTGTGAAACCGGCATTACAGAGCGAACAAAGCACAGTTTTATTCGGCTTCTGTTCAAAGTACTCCCACACTTTTGAATGTCTCGGTCTGGCTTTATATGATAAATGATCATTTTCACTATGCCCGGGAGCAGAAGCTGCCATTATTCTAGATCTTCTGTTCCATTCTAGAACGTAAATAATGTGCCGCCGACGCGTCGACGCATTTCACGCACGTCGACGCGTCGTTGCAGCCCTAATCTACACTAATGTTAGTCTCTCTGTTTTATCCCGAGGTTTAGCCTACTGCAGTCAGGCGGATCCAGGCCATATCCAGATCAGATGGTGGACCTGCGCCCAGACAAGACCAATGCATTACCCTGAAGTGTCTGCAGAATTACCCCTGAAATTACCTCATCGACACGGCATCCTCAATAAACCCATCTCCGGTGTGATAACTCCGTTATACGTACTCCGTATACGTTCGAATATTCCTATTTAATAATTGTTAAATCGATATGTCATCCTCAATAAACCCGTCTCTGGCCTGACGGCTCCGATCTTTCGAATATTGCAATATTTGTTTAATCAATAAGTCATCCTCAATAAACCCGTCTCTGGCGTGATGACTAAGATCTTTCAATTACTGCACTTTAATTATTGTTTAATCAATTCGGCATCCTCAATAAACCCGTCTCCGGCATGTTGCCGCCGATCTTTTGAATATTGCACTTTAATAATTGTTTAATCAATACCCGTCTCCGGCGTGTTGCCTCCGATCTAGGGATGATTCGAAACCACAATTTTGTCTTCGGTACGGTACCACAATCTAATACCGAAGTACCGATATTAAATCGATACCATGCAGGGTCTGAATTTTGCTGGTATTGCGCATAATTTTACTCACTCTCGCAAGTTTTGGGTTTATGAAGCGGGAAATTACCGCAAATGTTTATTATTAAATTAATCAACAAAGATTATCACATCAATCAGTCATTTGGAAACTTTTTTGTAAACAATTTCAGCATTACTGCGCGTCTCCATTCTCTCAAAATGAGCAAATTGCTTCTGGCTAGGGCTGAAACGATTCATTGAGTTACTCGATTAACTCGATTACAAAAATTCCTCGAGGCAAAAATTCTGCCTCGAAGCCTCGTTAAATTCCTATGACGCGCACTATACGCGCAGGATCTGATTCACACGGACCGCTGTTCAATGTTCAGGAAGCACACCATTGCGCATGATACATTTTGAATTTAGTTTAGATTCTAGATGCCCAGAATCACTATAGTAACTGCATGTTTTACACAGTTTATGTAAGTTGATTACCGTTCTTATAGCTGCCACACACACACACACACACACACAGCCCCGAAGCCAGATCGCTTTCACTTTCATCCTCATAAAGTTTGTCAAGTAAATGCTTTTAAAGGGGTGGTAAAACACATTCTTTTGAAGGCTTGACTGTGTTTGTGGGGTGCACTGTAACATGTGTTCATGCTTCGTTTTAAAAAAAAATGCCTTATTTTTCATATATTTGACCTTTATTCTACACTGCTCTGTCCCTCCTTGTAAAACGGTCTGATGCTTTCCGGGTTGTATGAAGCCAGTCCCTCAAAAATACGCAGTGGGCTCTGATTGGTTAGCTGGCCCAGTGTGTTGTGATTCGCTAACCGCCTAGTGTACGTTTGTCGGAAACGTCACGCCCCTTACCGGAGGCTGTGCTTTGGTCAGTATTAGAAACAACGGCGTCAATAAAACCATATGAGCCCGAATCAGACCCAGAACATTTGAGTGAAGATGATCGAGCAGAACCTGTTCAGTCCTCAAGAGTAAAGACTGCGGATCTATAATGATCACTACTGAATGGCACTTTAACTTTTGTATTTTTAGAACGATTGTAGCCAAATATCTGTCGCAAGAACTAACCCAAAACGAACACCAAGCACTGGCTTTACTAGTAAGTTAGCCAAATCACACACAGAACCATGTTTAGCATGCCTGTAGATAAACAATACATAAAAGCTCTAATCAAAGAATCATTTACACTAATGTCAGGTTCGCTGTTGAGATTTTAACGTTAGTGTTTGTAACGTTAGGTGTTCGTCGGATAACGTTAAGTATGAATGAGCATTTAACAGACTGGTTTGCAGAACAGCATTGTCATCTGTTTACTTCCTTGCTACAACCTATTACAGGAAAACACATCGATGAAAAATAAATCAGACTTACAGGTTGTGGCCCGTAAACAGCTTCTGTTTGTAAATCCAGCTTTCAGGACAAGCCGTTGTGCATATCCTGTATTGAACTCGCGAAGTTTGTGGAAGTTTGTGTTGTCCTCCGTGAAATGTGCAGCGCGGGCGTCGTGCATCCACGCGCCGGCAGTGTTTTTTTCACGCAGCTGACGTTGCAAATCTGTAGGGCTGTAATCTCCCAGTCGATTAGTCGATTATTGGTCGATACGTTCTGGCTCGACCAAAATTTTGATTGGTCGATTTTTTTGCAGCGTTCATTTAATTAGTTTTTGCCGCGTTCATTTAATCAGTTTTGCTGCGCCGCGTTCATTTAATCAGGTGGAAAGCACTAATTGCTAATGGGGGTGTTTTCAGAGCACCCCTGTTTCACTGGTATCAGTCTGCCTTCAGAACACCCCCATTATGTTTTCACTTCTTTTGGATTAGCCCAACCAACTGGCGAAGAGAAGTCTCTCGCCCGTCCTTTGTTTTTCATTCCCCGCTGGCTCAAACGCACGCCCATAGCGGTAAACTTGAGGAACGCCCATCAACATACACATGAGGGGAAGCGTCACAACACCACGCTTCAGTCGTGCCGCAAAAGTGGATCTGTACTGTCCGTTTTGCAGCGTTCATTTCATCAGTTTTGCCGCGTTCATTTCATCAGTTTTGCCGCGCCGCGTTCATTTCATCAGTTGGAAAGCACTAATTGCTAATGGGGGTGTTTTCAGAGCACCCCTGTTTCACAGGTAACAGTCTGTCTTCAAAACACCCCCATTGTTTTCACTTTTGGATTAGCCCAACCCACTGGAGAAGAGAGACAGATTGAAGGCTAGTTTTCTGTAACTTATATTATTTATTTAATTGTGAGAGCGTTTTTTCTGCTCTTGATCTGGCTTGTTTAATAAATATTCATTTTTTTATTAAAGTGGACGTGCCTTTTGTGTTTAAGAGTAAAAACTTTAAGTTAATAGTCTATTCGTGTCTCAGCCGCGAAGCTGAGCTCAGCTCCTGTTCGAGCTGCACAGTGCGGCTGAAATTGTACTGTCTGTCAGTTATTATAATAGATATGACAAAAACAATTGTCTAAATTATGTTGCATATTCCTCAAAAGTTCTTGTGATGATATCTAGCTGACAATAGTACTATATTTTGGGAAATCATAGGCTATGATATTGCGCAGGTGCACGTGATGCAACGCTGTCAGAGCTGACACAGACTCGTGTGTCAGACTCATTTCAGCGCAAAATAATCAGCTCAAAAACTATTTAATATACTGCAAATAGCCTACTAGTTTTTTATGTTTATTTATAATTCATTTATGCAGACAACAAGGCTACCAAGTACTGCGCACAGTGCGCAGCTAATTAATTTAACGTTTTTTTCCCTAACGTCATTTTTAGTCGATTTTTATTCGAAAATTTCAGGACTTCAGTCGACCAAGATTTTCTTTGGTTGATTACAGCCCTACAAATCTGGCATTGAAATCGCGAAGACGGTGGATGTTTTCCTCTGTTAGATGTGCTGCAGGGAGCCCTGTGCGCGCCTGATTCCCCGCTGACTCAAACACACGTGCATATAACATGCTGTATGTTAAACGCTCTGCAACGCACCCCCGTCCCAAGGAAGGCTGAACAGAGCAAGTACCCCAGACCTGGATGAAAATAACAGCGTTTCCTTGGCATCGCGGCAACAACACTCCAGCCTAACTATACCACAACAGCGCCGCGATACAAAATGGCCTCACCCCCCCTTATTTAATATTCTCGGAGGAGGGGTTTATGTAAATATTGAGCCTGTTGATGTCACCAACCCTGGAGGAATGTGTGTAGTCGCCTACTGGCCGTTTGCTGTAGTTCTTAGAAACTGATTTCTTTAAAAGCAAATATCTCCCTTTGCTTTAAACTTTGAACGTTGTAACTTTGCAGATGTTGTTTATGCTCAAGCAGCAACATTACACGTTAACTAAAGTTAGAATAGTGAAATCGTGGTTTACCACCCCTTTAAAGCCTCGCCGGTTTGAACATTGAAGCGGTTGTGCACTATTCAAAAACAACAATACAGGAAACTTGTCCGTTCAGTGCTCAGCTTTTTTCTGTGACACGGAGAGTTTAGCCGTGTCGCGTCTTTGACAACGAGCGCGCGCCCTGAAGGCAGACCTCTTTTTTTTTCATGAAGATCGCGCGCGGAGAGCAGCGCAGAACTGATAGTAGAAAATCAGTAACACACACACACGCATGCACCCTCCTCTCTCGCGCCAGTCAGACCAATCGTGGCAATGCATCACATATGCTTAAACTTATGTAGCCACGCAACAATAATTTCAGCATGCGTTTACTGTATACACCGCGGGACGTGATGTTGTGACGCGGTTTTTCGAAAGGATGCTTCACCTAAAAGGCACCGCTATGTAAGTGATGCAAGCCAAATGCAGCGTTCTATTGAAAATGAATGTATGCATTTCTGCTGTACCAAACTGCAATGAAGCCCACACACACACACACACACACACACACACAGGTTGCTAGGTTACCATAGCAAATAGGTTCACCACATATGATATATTATTTGTTAGTAGCCTAATGGTAAATGCTGCAGGTGTAGAAATCTACATAAAAAATATTTACTTTGATGTCAGCGCTAGATTACAGCATGGAACCTGTTGTGCATATTAATAAATTAAATTGCTTTTCCTCTTCATTTTCGTTATGCATTATTTGTTATGGTTGTTTAAAAACACGGAATTTTTCCCCCCGATTAATCGATCGATTAAGTGCTAGATTAATCGATTACAAAAAGAATCGATAGCTGCAGCCCAACTTCTGGCTTCAAAAGACATCACGCATGCACTATAAAAGCAGTCTGCACGCTCAGATTCAACACGTTCCGGGACAGCTGACGGAAATCACTGCCCACGTCTTTTTAAACCTCGCCAATTTGAACATGCAAGCGATTTTATAGCATTTCGTAATACATATGGGATGAGAGCTCTTTGAGAGAGAGCTTTCTTTGCGCTCATGCCAACAACAACAAACACACACACACACACACACACACACACACACACACACACACACACAGGCCTAAAGAGCTCGCGCATTCCAAATGAAGTTGTTTTTCCTCAGTCAAATACACACAAAATTATGTCAAAAATGTCAATCTTTAGTTTTAGTTTAGTTTAGTTGGGTATGTCTTTCGCGGATGTAAATAGTGCAATAGTATGCGTGCAAATATTAGGTCTAAAGTAACGTCACTGGTTGAAACGAACGCTGGAGATTTCATTATATTTAAACGATACGATCTTATGTATGTGCGTTAATCAGTGTTAAAAGAAAAATGTCTAAATTAGATCGTTAGAATTATGCACTCACCTGTCGATCTCTTAATGTCTTACAAGTCAGGAATTAAGTGACCGATGCTTGGCAAGGTTTGATGGTTCTTCAGCAGTTTTATAAGCAAAGTAATTCCAAGTTTCACGTCTACTCCTCTCTTTTTTTAATGAGTTTTGTGCGTGTTGAGTGAGATTCAACTGCTGTATTCATCTTGTTCTGTTGCCACATTTGCCGGTTTCACGTCAGTTTGGGTAGCGCGCTGCCATCTAGCGGTGAACTTCGGAACAGCAGCATATACCGAAATGAGCAAAATCATGATATCGTACAGTTTGAAATAAAATATATACCGGTATTTTTCCAGTAACGGTATACCGCGCATCCCTACTCCGATCTTTCGAATATTGCAATTTAATAATTGTTTAATCAATACGGCATCATCAATAAACCTTTCTCTGGCTCCGATATTTCGAATATTCCTATTTAATAGGTATTTAATCGACACATCATCCTAAATAAACCTGTCTCCGGCGTGTTGCCTCCGATCTTTCGAATATTCCAATCTATTATGACCTCTGACCTTTAAAGTTGCAAGAAAATAATAACCATACGCTGTTTGTTAACTGGCCAGAGGAGAACTGGCACCCCGACTGAGCCTGGTTTCTCCCAATTTGTATTTTTCTCCATTATGCCCCTGATGGAGTTTTGGTTCCTTGCCACTGTCGCCTTTGGCTTGGCTTGCTCAGTTGGGGACACTACATTTTCAACTAAATATCCAAATAAATGTAATTACTAAACTAAATTAAATGCATTGTCACTATATGATAATTGAAATTAACTAGATATCATCACCGTTTTCTCAAGAGCGGCTGTACAGCCGAATCAAATTCTGTTGCATTACATTTACATGTATGCATTTGGCAGACGCTTTTATCCAAAGCGACTTACATTGCATTCAAGGTACACATTTTTTACATTTTGTCAGTTCTTGCTTTCCCTGAGTATCAAACCCATGACCTTGGCGTTGTTAGCGCCATTGCTCTATTGTTTGAGCTACAGGAAAGCTTATTGTCCTGTTTGACACTGTGAAGCTGCTTTGAAACAATATGCATTGTAAAAAGCGCTATAAAAAAAAAGTTGACTTGACTTGACTTGACTACTTCATCTGACCTCCCGAGTCTTTCGGGTAGAACTAATGATGATGGTAAGCAGTGAGATAGACGATTGGCAGGAAACAGAACAAAGGAACATGTGACAGATACAAACAAACTGGAAGTCCAATCAAATTGAAACTAAAAGTAACTTTGAAATGAATACTTTCCGGATGCACTGTATACACATGTCAACTTTAATGAATTAATTAATTAAAAAATGTAAGCTTTAATAAAAATGTTTTCCAGTTTAACGCCTTAAAAATAATTAGTGCAATTAAAGTAGCACCTGTATTTCTTTCATCCTTTGGCTAGCGTTACATTATATGACCATTATATGTATACATTACCGCGATAAAAAACAAAAGAGAAAACCGTGCGAAACTGGCGCGCTTCTGTATTATCTCTTGTATTGTGTGACACACATACACACTCTCACAGAAAGTTGCTTCAGACAGCACTTGAACGGATATAAACATACAAAATTATGCCAAATCGCCTGTTTTGTTGAGTATCCTCATGAGTTAAATGAACATAAAGAGTTGTGAGAAAATGGGATGCTTCAGATCCACGTCAAATGCGGCAGGTCTTGAAGTGACAGCAGCCTAATAAACCTGTTGTTGTCTGTCATTAATGATAATCAAAGAACAAAAGAAAAAGAGAGAAGCACTCACTGCTCTTGAATGAATAACTTTTGTAGCTTTAAGTTTATATTTAATTTATAATTTATGCAGTAAAGACTGTGAAGTGTAATTTTATAAAATTTCTTAGAAGTTGTCATATTTTTTAAAGCCTAATAAATGTTATAATTTGAAAGCTTTCAATTATACTGTAATGCTGAATGACTATATTTAATGGTTAAAATAAAAATTAAAAAAAGAAGCAATTTCATAGAGACATCTAAAGCAGTATTTGGTATCGGTGATACTGGCCTACTTTAAAAATCGATGCCATAAAAATACATAAAAATATACTGTCTTGTCTTTATGCTTTTTCTACGTTAATTTGGAGATTAAATGTGGTTATTACAATATAAAAATAGATTAATTGATAGCACATCTAACCAAACCAAATCATCAGATAAAAGGCAAAAAATATTATTAATTTATTCATTTAGCTTTTAATGGTACATACTGTATAGCCAGTGTCTGTGCTACACTTCCAATATTCTCTTGTAATGTCCATATCTGTTTTTTTTATGACTTCTGATAAGGCAGGTGGCTTGGCCTGTGTGTTTTGATGGGGATACAGCAAAATAACAGCTATAATAAAGCCATAACTCAGCAGAGTCATTAGAAGAACGTTACAGCGGTCATCACACCTGCTGCTTTCCCCTTTTAAATCAGACACAGGCTGTGCTTTATGGCCCAGTCTCTCAGTTTAGTTTGGTGAGTGCAGAGAGGGGGTTAACACTGTAAAAAAAAAAAAAACTGCACCGCCAGACAGTTGTTGACACGTGGCTCTATAGCAATCATATATGTTAGCGAGCAATTATAAAGGCCTCTGCTGAGATTTTTCTCTATTTTTTGTTCTTTTCTATCCAATACTATTATTTTTTAGAAAGTTTGATAACGGATTCAACTGATAGGACAAGGCAATTGCATATGATTTTTTTTAGGACCAGGTTCATATAATTTTATGGTTCTTTTGACTTTATTATTATTATTATTATTATTATTATTATTATGTTTTAGCTTTAGATATATATTGTAAATCTATAATTGTCCTCCTGAAGTAAATGTAGAGCTCAAAGAAGAGAAGGTTTGTGGCGTTGTCATGCCCCCTTGTGGATTGTAATGTCAAGGCAGAATATTCAAGCGAGCAAATTAATTGTTTTATTCATTATCAGACCTATCAGACTGACTTAAAACTAAAACTGTGCATTTTTTCTGAAATATCTTTACATTGAAAAACAAAGCAGATAACAAGGTGGAGTTTAACGAACAAACCAAACCATTCATACACCCACTCACTGAGTGATCATTGCCAGTGTGCCACGTTCAGGAACAAACATGTTTTATTTTTTTCTGTCACCATAGGGACCGGGATTTCAATAAATGGGTCAAGCAAGTGAAAAACTTACAGGTGTTAGTAAAAATGACAGGATGAGATAGATAGGCATATATCATGAATGCATTTGACAGGGGTTCACAGGTTATCTATGTTATTCTACAAGGGCAATATTCTAACAGCAATAATTTGTTTATCAAAGAATATTGAAGAGTCAAAGTCAAAGATCTTGTTTGTGTACATTTGTTGAAAGAGGACCTAACTGGGCTTCCAGAGCAGGGGAGGAATTTGCAGGACAACCTAGAAATAAAACCTCTGTTTTATCCTCATTTAGCTGCAAAAAAATTATTTGCCATCCACCTTTTGATGTAATTTACACATTTCAATAACACATCGGATGAACCAGCCTTACTGGTAGGTAAAACTGGGAATCGTCTGCATAACAGTGATATGAAATGTTGTATTTCTGGAAAATTTGGGCCAAGGGAAGCATATAAAGGGAAAACAAAGTATTGTTTATATAGACATTGTTTGCAATTTCCGATATGGATAACCATATTAAATGAATGGGGGTAGCTAGCATTTTACATTACAGTATGTATGCCATTGGATATTGTCAACAGATTACCATGGTAGAGACTGCCGCATTACTTTAACTCACCCTTATAAAGCTCAACTACACTCTTAAAAATAAAGTTTCTTTGGCGGGGTGTATGGTTCCATGAAGAACCATTAACATCCAAAGAACCCTTCCATTGCAAAAAAGGTTATTTATAGTGTAGAAAGGTTCTTTAGGATATAAAATGGTTAGAAAAAAAATGGTTCTTTAACAAACCTTTCACAAAACGGTTCTTCAGGGAACCAAAAATGGTTCTTCGATGGCATCGCCGTGAAAACCCCTTTTTGGTTCTTCCTGCAGGCACCTTTATTTTTAAGAGTGTACAGTAGATTCAGTCATATGGTACAGTGAACATTTATTGGCAGCAAACTGTTACAGCACAGAACCCCATGGCTGTGTCATAACTTTATCACACCTTTTGATAACATACTGAATACTATTACAAGCATTATGGATTCATTTACATACGTTAGGTAATGTAAGTGTATTTTCTAATTAGGCAAATGTAGCCTGTGTTACTGTAGAAAATTCAGCAACGAGGGAGATTTGAAACAAGTATTTTGCATTGTTTGCTGTTGCATGAACTGATTGTTAAAAGTACTAAATTGAAAGAAGAGCACACTGTTGTGTTTCGGTGATTAAACCAAATGTTCTCATTACATATTACAATAATCTAGTTTGAAACAATGATTATGTGGACTGAAAATATGTGCAACTGAATGAAAGCAAGAGATCAGGTTTTGAAAGAATGACTAGCTGTGTTAGAAGTGTGATCAGTTTGGATTTTGAAAATGTACACCTTACTTGTGAAAAAGTAAAAAAGCGAATAAATAAAACTGTAACATATTATCTTAATGATAATTGCTATTTACACTAAGTGCAAATAGTGATAGATGCTATTTACACTAAGTGCAAATAGCAATAGATGCTATTTACACCAAGTGTAAATAGCAAATAGATTCTATTTACACTAAGTGCAAATAGCTGTAGATTATATTTACTAAGTGAAATAGCATACTAAGTTGATATATTCTATTTACAACATATAAAAGTAGCAGTTCTTTGCAATGTGTAAATAGTAATTACTAGAGGTCGACCGATAGTGGATTTTACAGATACCGATCTTCTATAGGCCCTAATAAAGGCCTTCTGAAGCAAATTGGTGGGTTTTTGTAAGAAAAATATTCATATTTAAAACTTAATAAAGTTAAATGTCTAGCTTCCGCCAGACCGCCTTCAACTTACACTGAATGTGTGGAGTACGTGTGGAGCCGTGTGGAGTATGTTTATGATGGATTGATGCACTTTTTTGAATTTCAAACTTGTGGCCCCCATTCATTGCCATTATAAAGCTTGAAAGCATCAGGATATTTATGTCAGTGTCTGCTTTTTCCGACAGTTGACGGATAGACTGAAAGTATGGCAACGTAAAAGTTAATGGTAGAATGAATGTCCTGATGAAGGAAAGGAAATGTCACTGGTGCTTCAGTGATGACTTTGACTTTTCTATTAAAATATAAGACCATTCCTGGTACAGGCTCATCCCCATCCAGAGTTTCCTTATATAGCCATTTTCCCCTTTTATGTGTGTCACGTTAGGGTTTGTTTGGTGACAAACACTGGGAAATTTTCAACAACGTTTATGAAGTTTAGTGGTCCCTGTTTGGGCAGCAAATATATAACCACTGTCCACAATATCGGCATGCAGCTATGTACTGTATATCTGACAGGAGGGGCCCACCAACTATTAATATTTACGCTGCTAAACAATATGTCTTACTATATTTCCCAGTGTGCTGTTACAAACAATAAAGACAGGAATTCAACTTTTATACTTTTATATAAACTGAATGTTTTGGGTAAACCAGAAGAAATAAACAGAACTATATGTACACGAAAACGAGAATGAATTGAAATAAAACCAGTACAGTAAATCAAAGCAAAATACACAGATGGTCTATAAAGCAATGTGAATCAATATAAAAAGAATGGAAATGACAAAAATCTGATCAGTTCAAGTTTGTAGGTGAGTGTTTCTTTGGGTGAGTATGGAATGTGGAAATAGAACATTTCTATGATGAAGTCCCGTTGATGATGGAAAATAAAAACACCTACACAAAAATTAGAAAATAGCTTCTATAAAAAAGTGCTCTTCAAATAATCCAACAAAAACAAGATATAGCTACACAGAGTCAAATCCTCCACAATGTAATGCAGTGAGAACAATCCAATGGGGAGAAACCACTTGATGTCCATATTAGTAGACCCTTAGCAACTCATACAGATTCAACACAACTAAATATAAAGTCATATTTAAAAAAAAAAAAAAAAAAGTCTAGCATTATCGTGAGAGCCTATAACTGCACAGGTTTCTTTGAACAAATACTAGATATACATCTGATTTTAAGGAGGGTCAAGAACATTAACATATATTTTAAATCACGTCAGCCACAAAAACTCTTTCTGTGATTTTGATATAAACCCCAACCAAATTCATTAAAAAAACACATTAATTCTGCAACACCATTAACAAACAGCACCGAAAAGAAAAGGTAAAACATTACATACGCATCTGAGATTAAATTACAGAAACATATCAATGAGATTATTTCACGTTAAGAAGGTCAGTCACTACTGTTCCTGCAAGACCCACTCAGTGTGACTTTTGGATAACGCTGGGAAAGTGTGCCCCTCTCGGGTAGATGGAACACTGCGGAGCCACATCCTTCAATGGAAAGAGAGGTGGCAGATTACGCTTAAGGACTACCCTAACAGGCACTTAGAACTGGCATTTAGCGCTACTGGCCACTGGGGGCGAGGATGCGGGAAGATACCAGCTCTACACAGAGGCTATAGAATCTAGCAAACGTGTTAGGTGTTGCCCAGCCCGCAGCTCTACATATATCTGTCAGCAAGGCGCCTTGAGCCAGCACCCAGGAAGACCAATCTCAGGGACGGATGCATTCGGAAATGCGTTTCTGCGTTAACATCCTGAATGGAAGCTTGTGCAGGGCCCGATTCAGAACACGCAGGTCCAAGATTGGCTGTAACCCACCACCTTTCTTAGGTACAATGAAGTAGGGGCTGTAGAACCCCGACCTCATATCGGCTGGAGGAACCAGCTCAACCGCGTCCTTCGCCAGTAGGACATCGATCTCTGACCGCAAGACATGGGCATCGCTGCTCCGAACTGAATTGCATAGACGAGTCTGATGGTACGGATGAGCCTGCGAGACGGCCTGGGGAGACCTAGCCAGGCCCCCAGAGACCGAACAAGCGGGACCAACGGCACCACAGACGTACCCGAGGTGGAATACACAGACCCGACTCAGGAGGCCTGGAAGCAGCCCAGAGTGTTATCTGAGTATTCCAGGGTGGGGCAGCGTCCTCGGTGCTCACACTGCTGCCCCCTGGCGAGGAGAGGGGAGGAAAGGAGTGGCAGGGAGCCCAGGGAGAAGAGGGGACATGGTGTCTGGCTCTCCAGAGTCCAGCGGTACCCACAGAGGGCCAGGTTTGCAGTGCGCGACGCCCCGCACCTTGCTCGAATACCTCAGACGGGGTGAAGTCCTAATGCGCATCCCCCTATCTTCATCTCCAGAGGACATTAGCTTGTCCCCCGATGCAGCTATCGAAATCATATCCTCAATCAGAGCCCCGAAAGTAAGGGCTGGCCCCCCACCTTACACATTTGTGAGAATCTAAAATCTCAGAGTGTAGCCATTGTCATCCCGTGTACACACTTCCAGTAGCCAGTAAGTAGGACCTGCTCTGTTTCATCGCTTGCTTTTCCATTCCACTCCACAGACTGGATACGTGCAATATTTCTTACTCAGGTGAGTTCTTCATAGGCCCTGGGTTCCTCCAGCACTGTTGATGCCGACACCAGAGTGTATGCCTGGTTGGTCAGCCCTCGTGTTAGGCTAGGTGCCTCCATGTGTATGGTTCCCCGCTTGGGCAACCCCCACATGTGTATTTCCACGTTATGTTTCCTCCAAGTGTGTGTCTTTCCCTTGGTAAGACCACTCTTGCCATCTCAAGGTTAAAACATTCCACCCTGCGGACTGGATACCTCTGAGTTTCTCCATATGCATCCCGTAAACGGGTCATATGTGTATTCTAAGTCCTTCCTGCGGGTTGGCGCTGTGTTGCATATTCCACCTGGGATATGCTACCCAGTGTACCTTGGTATTCTTCCGTTAGCCTGGCCCTTCGCTTATGCTAATCTTAGACAGGGAGCTAGGGCTGGTGCAGGACACTGGAAGACCGCTGCAGTGGTGAGATTTAATTGGGAACCCTGTTCCGTCAGTCACTGAAAGAGGGAATGGAGTTGTTACGTCCGCATGCTACTACCGCTGTACCGCTGAAACTCCTATGGACGATTGGTTCCTGGGGGTGGCGTGTGCTGGCGGCCGTTAGTACCCGCCTCCAGTGCCCGGAGGTGCATCAGGAAGTCACCATGTCATGGAAGTCTCCATTGACTTTTCACGGTCCAGCTGCTTCCTCCGCCTTCTCTGCCCTCAATGGCCAAAGGGTACACTGGGGTCCTCCCGGTGGAGGGCTTGGTTGCGATGCAGCTTTGAAACAATTGCATACAACATACTTCCTTGAGTGCAAAAAAAATCCACATTACCTTACTCTCAAAAGAGTATTTATAAGAATCTATATATGAAACAGTTTCAGGGATATTTGGAAAGAGGGATTTCGTTCATAAAGCTTCTGAAGCTAACAAGAGTTCAAATTGTAAGGCTGGAAAAACTAGCAAATGCCGGACTGTCTGATTGAGGAATGAGGACTCTCTGAGAAAATAAAGGAAATTAGCATTTGAACTCACTTTTATGCATTTAGCGTCCCCATCCGAGACAACGTCACGCTGAGTTAATCATCTAAGAATGACTTTAATTTACTTTCCTTTTACTGCCTCTTCCCCCATCTCGCCTCCAGAATTTACCCAAAATCTATATGGTTTAATGTGAACAAGTATTATACAATATTATACATGTTTGATATTATTTGAAATGTCTCAGTGCAACTGGTACATAGGTCTCATCGCCACAAAAGTAAACAAATGGTAATAAAGGTTTTAAGAGTTTAGAGATATTTTGCTTATTGAGTGATGGGTGTGTCTTCGGCCAAATGTTCTCTACCTCCTGCCGTCAATACAGGTCTATGGGACAGTGATTAATGTAAATTCCCATTGTTAACACAGGTTTCCATTTGGTCTGGGTATTTAAGAAGATGTTGCAGAAGAGTCAGGGCGTGAACCTCGGTCAGTCCGTAACGCTGAGTGTCTCCTAGATATATGTAATTTTCAGAAGTCAGGTCTTTAGGGATGCACCAAATCCAGGATTCGGGTTCGGATTCTGCAGAATATTGGGCTTTTTGACGGGGTTCAGTTTCTGCCGAACCTTCAAATTTTTTTCCACCGAACCGAAACCCTAGGCATGCACTATGCGCGCTCCGCTGGTCGAACGTAATTACGCCCCTGTTGATTATGATAACGTGTTTACTAGGTGGACCGTTCGAATGCACCAGGCTGTGAGAAAGTGAAAATGATAAGATTATAATATTGAATTGGCATTAAATAAAAATACGACTGACAAGTGTCTGTGAGCCGTTAAAAAGACACTTTTACAGTTTATTTTACCGTGCAAACATCAGCATACAGATCAGATAAAATATCAATTAAAAAAAATTAATAAATAGGCCTACACTAAATATTTTTCACTTAAATAATTATCAAATTAAGATGACAAAACGAAAATACATGAATCCGTTTGAAGCTTTGAAGAACCGGAATAGTTTTTTTTGTCAAATAAAAATAGCAGGCCTACCTCAATCCATGAATTGTATGTTTTTTTGTTTTTTAAAGTAACATGTCTAAGTGATGTGGGTTAGTCTGAAGCACAGCCTGTTGACAGCTAAACCCATGGCTAAACCCGTGGCAGAAAACACCCTCTCAATCCTGGTTTATACTTCCGTCTGTCTCCGCAGCACGAGATCTGCTGACTGCGTGCGTGCCTTCTGCGCTCTCCGTTGTGCTGTTCTTTGAAACGACAAAGGGCGACTCGGGGTAATTATTCTATAAACCATCAGGAAACAGCGGCGAGAAAAACATACATGACAATGTTTACCAAATCACACTACGAAAAGCCTTAAACAAGGCTTCAGATGGCACTGATGCCCAAGGAAAACAGAGATAACGCCTCGCTAGAGTGGCCAGCCTCGGGAAGCGCCTTTCATTTACTTTCCACCAGTCAGGAGCTTGTACTGCTGTATTTTAATACTGCGTAGCATATTTTGCAATATGAGCATCATCTCAAACAAGCCTTCCATCAACAATGGCGAACGTTGCGTTACTATTGATGCACATGGCTTTGCGATCCTACATCGGCATCAAAAAAGCGAATCCAACGCATTTGTGCAGCTCACCGTAATTTGTATAGATGGAGATTACAATCGAATTTGAATTATTTAAAAAACAGAAGATCTCAAGTTTGTGTTTGTCTTGTTGGTCACGGTAACCCCGCCCCCAGCCCCTGACGAAAGCAGTTCTTACTTCTAGACCAACAATGTTTTGGTGCTACTTAATAACCACTTTTCCTGGTTCGGAGCTGGTGCTTTGGGTTTGGAAAGACAAAGAACCGATTTTTTTAAACTAGGCTCTCGCTCCGAACCAGCGCAAGCACTGCCTTGGTGGAAAAGGGGTATGGGACTGGCGAATTTGTGATGGTGGGCCCGCATAACAGCTGGTGCTCTGAAAATCTAATTAATGAGTTAAAGAGAATAATCAGATGTCTCTCGTTCCCTTCTTGGGGAACAGGGGTTACAGTCATAACCCGAGACGTTCCCCATCGAGGGAACTTGCACTGTGTCGTCGAGTGACGACACTCTGGGAACGAACTACCCACTATGCCACACCGAATTCACGCCTGTCCAAGTGTGAAGCTGGGAGACCAGGTACACTTAGGACGCAAGCACTCTGGCACCAGGCGTCGCCGGGAGTTGCAGACTGTAAAATCTTATGAAGGTGTGCGGGGTGGCCCACCCGGCCGCCTCGCAAATCTCCTGAAGCGAGACGCCAGAAAGGAGGGCCACGAGGAGGTCATGCCCCTGGTGGAATGAGCCCTAATGGCCATCGGTGAAGGCAAATTACGCACCTGATAAGCCGCGGCTATAGCCTGGACAATCCAATTGCTGATTGTCTGTTTAGATCCGTAACAGCCAAGGCCTGGAGATCCTCCTGAGAGAGGTAATAGCAAGGAGAAAGGCCACCTTAAGGGTCAGGTTCTTCGCCTCCGCCGACTCCAGTGGCTTGAAGGGGGCCTCGGCCAACCCCTCGAGTACCACCACCAGGTCCCAGGTTGGGAATCTGGAGCGAGCCGCAGGCCTCATCCTCCGAGCCCCATGGAGGAACCGTACAACCAGATGGTGCTTCCCCAAAGGCCCATCACCTACAGGCGAGTGGAAAGCCCCAATGGCAGCCACATACACCTTAAAGGTGGACGATCTTGGAGGAACTCCAGCACTGAAGTCACTGGGCAGTTAACTGGGTCCACCTAACGTTCTCTACACCAAGTGGAGAACACATTCCACTTGAGGCTGTACAGTCTCCTGGTGGAAGGAGCTCTGGAGCTGAGTAGGGCCTCGACCACACCTGCTGACAGGCCAGCCTCTAGGTACTGAGCCCCCTCAGGGGCCAGACCCAGAGGTTCCATAGCTCCGGCCAGGGGTGAAATATTGTGCCCCCTGCCTGCGAGAGCAGATCACTCCTCAGAGGAACCTGCCACGGAGGGCCGTCTAGCAGTGCTACGAGTTCCGAGAACCATACTCGGGTCAACCGAGCCTCGTTCCCAACCCCCTGAAGCAGCTGACCGGCAGGGAGCAGTCGAGAATGATTTTCAGTGTGCGGACGTGTTCGCCGCCCAGTCGCAGGTCTTTGTAGAGGCGACAAGGGCGGCGTGCGTGTGCGGCACTGATTTCCCGAGAGCTCCGGGAGGAAAACGACCTCGGTCACTCCACCCTGGGGGGGACAGCTCTCAGTGGTCCGGCCACAGCTAGGACCACTTGGCGGAAGCCTTCTTCGCCTGAAGGACGGTCCTCAAACCGACCTTCGGCTCGAAAGGCTTACAGCGATAGCGCCGTCTCCTTTGCCAAGCTCCCTCGGGAGGGGCGCGGGAGGCGACACATCTGTGCTTACCTGCAGTCTGCATGCACTGGTGAATGCAGTGATGGACAGCTGTCTTTCCTCATTCGACTGGTTTTTCATGTGATTTCTCATTGGGGTCGTGATATTATGATAACTATAGTCATTTTATCAAAAGTAACTCCGTTTTGCACAATCATTTTCAATTTTCATCTAAGTAATTACAAACATCGTGAGGCAGGACGACATTATGTGATCTCATACAATCAACTTATTAACATGCTCCACAGCGCCACCCAGTGGATTTATTTATAAATGCGAGCTTTAGTGGGATTTATCATGGATTCACTGCATTTATGGCCAGCAAAGCAACATAGTAAAATTCGAATAGTGTTTTTATTTTTCGATTATTAATTACAGATTGAATATTCGACTATTCGTGCACACCCCTAGTTAGAATCACGCACGCTGGGATTTAGGGGCTCACTGTCTGATGCCTATAAGCTTCTCCCCACAAATGCTTGTCCGTTAGGGTTCCAAAAGTGTGCATATTTCGAGAAATATTGATTTAAAAATATTTTGTCATACAGAATATAATTTCTATTAATTTCACACTGAATTATGCAACCTGAAGAGCTGAGAGCAAGCACTGTCTCTTCTGTTCTGAGCTCTGACCACCGCTTACCACCCACAGACCAATTTGACAGAGTGGATCAACCGTACTTTGAAGACGATGATGGGATCTTATGTAAAAGATTACCATCGATACGGGGACCAGTGGTTGGCAGAATTCAGCAGCAAGATCAAAGTGTCTGTGTTTTGTTGGCAATTGGCACGTGAGTGCATACAATGTAAACAATACGAACGTATAGTGAATCAACAGTTATCCATGGATAATGCGATGCAGTAGCATAACTTTGAGTGGGGGAAGTCACGAGAAGTCATGTTTAACGTGAAAGTTTCATCCTTAACGTTACATAGCATAATAACTAACTAACTCACTATAGCATAATACAGACCGGGTTATATTCCAATTAATGTGTCAAGATCTATTGTACTGCAAGCCTTTTGTCCTCCCCCCTTTCGAACTTCACACCAGGAGAAGATGAATCTGCTTTGCCTAGTAAGGGCACTAGATGCATATGTCCACAGAGCTGCTCTGTGGTGCAAATCTGATCAGCTGTTTGTCTGTTTTAGTTCACCCAGGAAGGGGTCCCCAGCATCTTAGCAGAAGATGAACAAGTGGATTGTTCTTGTGTATGAGTTGGCCGGCCGGCAAGTTAACTTAACTTAACACATTTGTGAGGTTTTATAACCTGGATTTGGGCTCTACACCAGGGTCCCAGGTGCTCATGTCTTAGTATTGCTCTTAACGATTTCAGACAGGACCTTGTCAGTAAAGCCTAGTTCACACACACGATTTTAGCCGCCGACAGGTTTTGCGAAATCGCCGACAAATGCCTGTAATCATTGGCAAATCGGTGCTCGTGCACATGAGTGACAATCACGCAGTGTGAATGATCAAAGACGTGATCAGAGAGAATTTCCGATGAGTTGCAGACGCCCGGAAGATATTTGACATGTTAAATATCTGGACCTGTCGGCGATTCAAACTCCTGCTGTGTGAAATGTGTTCTGACCGAAAAATACATTGGCGATGACCTACAGCCAATGAGAGAGCAAGATACAGGACAGCGGGAGGTTCGGGGAAGAGTTATAGACCATAATATTACTATTTTAATAGATATGTGTACAGTTATATCAAACAGAAACAAAGCACAAACATTTGCTTGATCAGCCGCAACAGTAGCACATTGCAATATAATTTATTTACCTCAAACTTTCTTTGCAGAACACAATCCTTGCTCCCTGTGTCTCCCCAACCATTTCCTCCACCATAATCTTTTTTATTTGTCTCTCTTTTGCTGCAAATCAGCGCAAAGACAATTTGGACCGCAAGTTTCTGCACTGGAGTCTATATTTTTAATAACAATTCCAGTCTCGCACGAGAACTCCAGTCTGACGCACGTGTGATCTGGCGTTGTTTCTTTCTCACTTCTTGCGTGTGCTTTGTTGTGAAACATAATTTGAAGAGTTTCGTTGCAAAACGAGATATATCCATTTTGAGAAATGTTGGTTATTTGACATTATTATTTAAGACATCAACAGTCAAGTTCATTCACAATTTTTTGTACATTAAACTATTACTTGAGCTCAGTGAAGGCCGGGACACAATATTCTTCAAATCCAGGATATTTTTTATTTAATTTTATGTCCATAAATAAGTCAAAAACCATGCCAAAATGCAACATATTTATCTTAACATTGTCAAACATCTTAAATTGGTTAAAAAAACAATACATCATAAATATATGGAATAGTATATACAAAGATTGATTAATAATAATAAGATTCCGAGTTAGTTTTGGTCAGAACATACACAACATAACGTTTTTTTTTTTTTTTTTGCAAAACGCTATATATCCACCTTATAATCTACTACGTAATACCATTAAGAAAAGCTAGTGAATCAATGTTTTGTGTGTGTGTGTGTGTGTGTGTGTGTGTGTGTGTGTGTGTGTGTGTGTGTGTGTGTGTGTGTGTGTGTGTGTGTGTGTGTGTGTGTGTGTGTGTGTGTGTGTGTGTCGGCATGACAGACCAACATTACTCGCAGTCGCACGATGACAACAATTAATCTTTGGATGTTTTCCCTCCCCTGAATGCCTTGCCCGTTTGTCTTCTCCCTTTGATGATTTTCTTAAGATGCCTTCCTCTTTCTCCCAACAGCAGCTGGAATGACCGGCTCCAATCCGTCATCGAAATCCATAACGTTAGCTTGACTCTGAAGCTTTGATTCTCTGACTGACAGACAGCTGTTGATCAGTGACTTAGCCTACGTGACTGACAGCTCGCCTACAGTATAAACTGGTAAACGTTTTTTAGTTAGCCTATTGAATCCTCTTTTTAAAAATATGTTTTTTGTTTTGATATTATCGTTAAATCACTGAGCAAACTCGGAGCACTTCACCGGCGGTGACTCTCTCCTCGCGTGACATCCTGAGCTCGCGCAGCGTCCTAAACGTTCTATATCGCACTTTGTAAAGAAACTGGGCTGGCGGATATCGCGTTTTGTGAAAAAATACATTTTGTAGTTGGCTTAAAATGTACATTTTCAAATCTTATTAATGGCAGCAATTCACACATAGATTAAGGTACATCTAAACAGTGATTTCCAATAATAAAATCCAAATGTCAAAAAATGGCGTTTATCGCGTTTTGCAACCAAACTCTTCATTTGCAGACGGGACCGAGCTGTCGGCGTTTATTCCTCTTGTACAGTCATGCAGTGTGAACTCCTGTGTCGCCGATCCATCGTGCAGTGTGAACACAGCAGTGACTGAATGCTGGCCCAGATAGTCATGCAGTGTGAAATGAGCAGTGATCCTACGAGTTTGAAAATCGTGCAGTCTGAACTAGGCATTAGACGGTATGGGTATAAACATTCCCACAGCATTGAATTCTCAGACGCAGCGTCTCGTTCCCTTTTCAGGAAACCATGGTTACAGTCGTAACCTAAGATGTCTTATATTAGGGGAGCGCTGGGCACAACCTATCGCGGGGTTAGTTGTAACACACATGGTTTAAAACTTTCCACACATGCCAGCTTGACTTAACATATTTACTAGTTGCCATATCAACAGTTTATAGACAATTTTTTTTGCCAAAATTCAAAAGTCTTTGGAAGATATCACTGAACATTTATTTAACCATAGCAAAAGTACATTTTTCATCTCAAACTTTTGTGTTTATTTAAAATGAGACAAATCTGATATTATTTTAAATCTTATATTTGATATTTAACAGTTGAGATCGTTCTTTAATGCTGATCTAATCAGCAGAAGACAGGAGCCGGTGTTAAGTGATGTTTTATTAACACATTTCGGTAGGAGCACGTTCAGATAATTAAACCTAATTAAACACGAGTGGAACACATTAAGCTAATCAATTTAATCAACGATAAGAGGTGTATATATACAGCATATTTTTTCACTGACAGTTTTTATTTTAGCATCCCTTCACCACCCCATCTCCTCAATTTGATTTAATAAACTCTTATTGGACGTCAACACAATCCATAATACAATACAGTCTAGTTCTTGACTATCTCTATCATGGGGGAGATACTCTGGGTTCGGGACAAAATTCTGAGCCAAAATTCCGAGCCCGGAGCACAGAGCCCTCCCCCGCATGCCAAATATGCATAATCTTTACTCTATTTAATTTGATGTAAGTGTGAATTTGTGAAATCCCAGTTGCGCAAGTGGGGTGCGTTGTAACACTGCGTTACAATGTGCCCATATTAGAACTACGCTGTTATATTCTATGCTTTTATGAATTCTATTGAGAAACCATGAGAAAAAGGTGAATAAAAACAGAGTCAATGTTCAAAAATTATTCATTATTATTATGTTTTGAACTATGCTGTATAGTTTTGCAGTGTGTTTGTTATCAAAAATGTCATTATATTATATGAAAAAAATGATAATTGTATTTTATTGACAAAATATTTAAGTTTATCTTGTATATTTTTTTATTATATCAGGTAACATTTTAAGCTGTCATATGTTAATGTTACATCGTGCCCCTTAAATGTTACATTGAACCCCACCTATGGGGCACGTTGTCACTTTTCACTTCCATTCTTTCGGGGTAAATCAAGAAAAATGTATATACTGTATTAATGAAACAAAACCACATAATTGTACTAGACATTTAATGTGGGGAAAAATAAATACTCTGAACAACAAGTGATTTTACACAAACTGAAAAAGTCAAAAAGCGTTAGGTTGTGCCCCACTCTCCCCTATTTGAAAAAATTAAAGGGGACATACTGTATTATGCCCCTTTTCACAAGATGTAATATAAATCTCTGGTGTCCCTAGAATGTGTCTGTGAAGTTTCAGCTCAAAATACCTGCCAGATCATTTATTATAGCCTGTCAAATTTGCCCCTATTTGGGTGTGTCCCTTTAAAGCAAATGAGCTGACCATGGTAGCTTTAGCCATATTAACCGTACAGCATTCTAGAAAGCTCATTCAGAAAGGAAATTTGCAAACATTCACAAAATATGAAGTGCCATCCTTACTGGTTCTGAATATAAAGTTAGAGCACAAAGCGTTGGTATTGACCCATCCTTCAGAAACAGCTTTTTGGCAAATCCAGCATTGTACTGACCCTCATTGGTGAAGCAGTCATGCGTAAAATGATTTGCGCAAATATATAAAATTTTACCGATATTGGCACATTTCCTTCAAAAATGAAATTTAAGCACGGTGTGCTCAGTGGTTCGGATGCCGGGAGTCTATAGAGATTCGTATGTTCATTGGTACATCCAACAACAGAACATTTGTAATGTTTTTTGGCAAGATTATTACAATGTCTATGGCAAAAAACATTACAAAACTCTGTGCTTTTCACTCAGGGATGTGTCTATGCTAAAAGGGCAGATCATCAACAGTCATGGGTGGGGTTTCCCTACTCTTAAGTAGGAGGAAATGTGAAACAGCGTGTTATGAGAGATTGATAATTATTGATGGGGATTATAAAAAAGTATTTGGTGGATTTTTACTAGAGATGCACAATATTTATCGGACAGATAAATTATTGGGTGATATGGGTGAAAATGACATCATTTTCATAGCTCCGATAAATAAAAGAAATCCGATAACTAGATCCGATAAAGTATGTTTGCTGGTAAATCAGTCAATCAATCTGATTTATCTGAGATTCGTCTGCTTCCCGAGTGCAAGTGACTGTGTCGCACTCATTACGACATCATGTCTTCGACGATCTGGAAGATTTTCTCTGTGGCAGCGGAGGACAATGCATGTTCAGCAAGGATTCTGAGAGGAGGAAAAAAGGCGTCAAGTTTTAACACATCTTATATTTCATTTGAAAGGGCGTCATCGCGGCAAAGCTGTATTCAAGGAAAATAAAGCAGCTGCGGCAGCAGCTACTAGAACTAAGCCTAAAACACGGAGCATCGATGTCCCCATTTAGAAAGCATTTGAAAATTGTAAAAAGTTTTCCAGAGACAGCAAAAAGGCTTAGGACATAAACGACAAAGTAATAGACAGTGAACGTTTATTTTCTGCTGCAAACATTATGGATGAAAAAGGAACAGAATTGGGTGTGAAAAGGCAGAGATGCTTCTTTTTATCAAGAAGAATCTCCCACTAATGCCCTCACATGACAAAAATAGAAA
This sequence comes from Gobio gobio, assembly GCF_949357685.1. Taxonomy (NCBI): domain Eukaryota; kingdom Metazoa; phylum Chordata; class Actinopteri; order Cypriniformes; family Gobionidae; genus Gobio; species Gobio gobio. The sequence continues at coordinate 43,868,044 of NC_137106.1, forward strand.
ATAAACACTTACTGGAGGAGGGAGTAGTGCAATTTGGAAATTATTTTAAGTTTAAGTTTATTATCTATTTTTTGTTAAACTATATAATTTCAGAGAAATCTCAACTACGCTCTTTTGATGAAGATGCACTTTATTTTTGTTGAGGATGCACTGTTTTTTTCCTCGAGGTTGACAAATGTATGTGTAGGTGACCGTGTTTACCAAGCTCGATGACTGATAATCCGAAAATAAGTTGACTAATAAAAAGAATAACAACATACCAACTTTTCAGCTAGAGAAACATCTTGTGCAACACCACCTGGATGATATGACGGCAGCCATATTGCGCCAGAACGCCAGGCCAGGATGCAGAGGTTACATCCCTACTCTTTTTCCAAAGGACATACTGGGATTTTTTATGACCACAGCGAGTCAGGACCTCGGTTTAACATCTCATCCGAAAGACGTTGCTCTTTGACAGTATAGTGTCCCCAACACTATACTGGGGCATTAGGACCCTCACAGAGCACAGAGTGAGCACCCCCTGCTGGCCTCACTAACTCCTCTTCCAGCAGAAACCTGGTTTTCCCAGAAGGTCTCTTATCCAGGTACTGACCAGGCTCAGCCCTGCTTAGCTTCAGTGGGAAAACAGTCTTGGGTTACAGGGTGATATGGCTGCTGGCTACAGATTTGAAAATAGTTGGCAAACATTATGTGATCCAGGACCTTTATACAGTGCCGTTATAAAGTCTTTAATCTCTCACAGCCTCATAGTATCTAACGTGTTTAAGGTCTTTATAGGTCTCGATTTCAGATACATTTTTTTTTTACATAAACGTATGGTTTCTTATTTTAACTCCAAAGAATGTTTCTGTTTTACATAAAATTAAAATTAGGTTCCTTTTACAGATTTTTTTTTTTTGTTAGACTTGTTTGTTTTGTTGTTAGACTTGCCATTAAGATGAATTATTGTAAACCTACTTTAATTGACATGTGAATTACAGATGTCTGCTCTAGAAAGCCTTTCAGGTGAGAACAGCTGTCCTAGCGAGGAAGTATTTCCTTAGCTCTTGTATTTATTTTCAATTCAGGATTTATAAGCTGCCATCTGCTGTTGGGTGTGCTCACGCTGATTATTTACCCAGAGAATATATAGCAGTGAAAAATTCATGTGTGCGTCTACTGAGCTCTGTCCATCTGACCCCGTGGTCACTGGCAGAATGAGAAAACAGGGTCGTGGTGCTGTGAGATGAGGTCAGCATTTGAGGCAATGTGGAGAGGGTTCTGATCTCGACTTGTGACATCACCTCTCCACCTCTATTAGCCGGCTTAAAAGAGCATATATGAGACAGGAGATCCAGGGGATGGTCTAGTGCATCTGTTTTGTGCTTGGATTGAAAAGAAAAAATGGTTTGTCCAGCAGATGGCAGCAAAGCATGCATGTTTTAAACATATAAATTGCATATCAAAATATCTTAATGTTCATAAGTTTACCCCACTGGGGAAAAAAAATAATTTTACTTGGAAAAAAAAAACCTAGGAAACTATTTTCACTCAGTAATTGGGTTAAATTATTTTACAGTATGTGCACTTACATGGGCTCACAGCATTCTTACCTAAGAAAGGAGTTGGTTAATATAAGACATGGGTTAAGGTTAGGTTTTAAGGTATATTCAGGGTTAGTTATTACACAGTTATTGTAATCACTATAGTAAGTAATATGTACATGTGGAACAGGATTGTAACATTAAGTGCTACCATTAATTGCTTGTAGATAATTACAAAGAAACAGCAACTAACACATTGAGTTAAATGTGAAATATCCAAGACTAAAATACTATATTTTTCTAAAATGTATGAATCTGTTTTATTTACAACCGTATGTAATAGTTCATTAGCGACCAAGCACTTTAAAGGAATAGTTTATGGATTACCTTTATGATGTCTTTACTACCTTTCTGGGCCTTGAAAGCAGTAGTTGCATACTGTATGCTTTCAGTGAAGGGACAGAAAGCTGCCAGATTTAATTAAAAATATCTTCATTTGTGTTCCAAAGATGAACAAAATTCATGGGTTTGGATGAAATGAGGGCGAGTAATTAATGACAGAATTTTCTTTCTTATTTTTGTTTTGGGGGTGAACTAACCCTTCAATATTTGATCTGTTTGAACTCGATGTTAGCATGCATGTACATTTCTTTTTTTCACATGAGTTGTGTCTTAGAGAATAGAGTATTCTTCTCCTGTCCCCAGAAATCTGTGGTTAGCAATAACTGTAAAGTTCATGTGGAAAGATGGTGTCCAAATAGCTGGTGAAAAGGATCCCTTTGCCTCTGGCAAAAGTCCATACTGACCTGCCAACAGATTAAGTGGTCACTAAAGCCCCAAAATGAAATTTTCATGTTTCATATGAAAGCATAATTTCCATATCCGTAAGCTCTCTGTTAACCACTTGTCTAAATATTCATAAATCATCACTGAATTCCTGCTTTTATTTGAAAAGTATGAACTTGAAGAACATGTGAACCTCTTATTGACTGTGAAACCTTAGGTTGAGGAGCTATAATCTTCACAAAAAAGACAAGATGTCTTTATTATACTACATATTCAATATTACATAATCAGATATTTGGTTTTTGTGATAATGATGATGATATTACTTACACTGTAAAAAAAATACTTTTTGAAGTTGTAAGTAAAAAAAAAAGATTATTGGAGTGTTATAAGAACATACTATTTCTGGCATTCTACTTCAAAACTTCATATTTAATGCCATATATTACTTGCAGTGTTACTTGTTGTGGTGTCAATCAAAGTAAATTAAAAAATAAAAAATAAATTAAATAAACTAATTAACCACACATTTTTCTTTCATTATTCTTTTAGTTTATTATTATTTTAATCACACAGTTTTCTGTAATTAATCGATTAATCAAGTCCCCCCCCCCTCAATTTCTGAGTATGAAATGGGTAATTATAGCCAATAAAATTACAGTATAATTGAAATTTTTTAACATTTAATAGGCTTTTAAAAATATAATGACTTTTAATTTAAGTAACCTAAAAACAATCTTTACATAAACCCTACTAAATGTCACAGCAGTGAGCGGAACCTAGATAGCATAATCATTTTCTAACACTAGCCATATAGGTGTTACAATTACGTTTGTCTTGCTTTCACCTGTTCTCGTTTATCCCTGATTAGTTTATCAACTCCACCTGTGTCTAACTAGTTCCCTCCATTACCTTGTGTATTTATACTCCCTGTTCTGTTCAGTCCTTTGTCGGTTATTGTTTGTCTACACATGTCTGTGTGAGCGTGTTCTATACCTTCAAAGTCTGTATTTGGATTAAAACCTTTGTTATTCCTCACCTCCTTCGTTGTGTGCTTGCTAAGCCACCCAGAACTGTAACAGAATAACTGACCCTCAAAGTGAGTATTAAAGAAGATGGACTCACCCATGCTGCAACTTCTTCTCCGTCCAGAGAGCCGGCCGTACCTGGGATACCTGGCCTGGATGATCCGGAATGGCGGTCTCCTCCCTACAGCCGGCGAGCCTGAGGCACCCACGAGGTGATTCGAGTGTTGGAAGATGCGAAGGCCCCGGAGTTGTCGCAGGTGGGTCAGTCCATCTTAGAGCCAGGAGCGGACTGTAACCTGATCGATCTGTGGTCCGCGGATCCATTTCCCACCTTAGTCCCCACCCTCTCTTCATCACCTTCTTCACCAGTCCCGTCTGGAAATCTTCTGTACGTATCCATGCCTCTCCTGAACCCTCCTCCATTGCTGGTCACGGCCAGTCCCCTGGATCCGTCAGCACCACTGGTGTTGTCTAGCTCCTCGGCTCTACCCCTGCCGCTCACTCCGTGCGGCCCATCATCTGCGCCTCGGGCTTCTCTGCCACCAGCTCAGCTTGAGGCCGAGTCCCCGGCTACACCTCGGGCCTCCAGGCCCATATCTCCACCTCGGCCTGTCAGTCCGTCACCATCGCCTCGGCTCACTGCTCCTTCAACGCCTCCGTGGCCCGTCTGCCCAGAAACTCCGCTGGGCTCCCTCGTCTCTCCAGGTCAGCCTCCGGCAGTCGACGCACAGCCTATGCCACGGACTTCCGGGATTCGGGCTACGCCCTCACCCTGTACCCCTACGGCGTCAGCGTGCTCCTCCCTTCCTCCAGCCTCCCCGTCGGCCTCACTTGTCACATCGTCGTTCCGGTCATCCGAGTCCCCATCACCGCTTCAGTCCCATGAGCCAGCGACTCAGTGCCAGGCTTCCAGGCCTGCGATGTCGCCCTGGTCCGTCGGCCGCTCGGTTCCGCTGGTTCCTCCCCTCACCATGGTTCTGCCTCTGCCGATCGGCCCCAGGGCTCCATCCGCCCCTGCAGTCTGGACTCCGCCCTGGACCCTCCCTCTGTCAGCGCCACCATGGTACTGGTGCCTGCCTACTCCAGACGCCTGTCTGTCATCAGCTCCACGCCCTCCACCGAAGCCTCCACCCCATTTTCTACTTCATGGACTCTGTTGTCTTCTGTTGAGGACGTGCCTTTCCGAGGGGGGGCGTAATGTTACAATTACGTTTGTCTTGTCTTCACCTGTTCTCGTTTATCCCTGATTAGTTTATCAACTCCACCTGTGTCTAACTAGTTCCCTCCATTACCTCGTGTATTTATACTCCCTGTTCTGTTCAGTCCTTTGTCGGTTATTGTTTGTCTACACATGTCTGTGTGAGGGTGTTCTATGCCTTCAAAGTCTGTATTTGGATTAAAACCTTTGTTATTCCTCACCTCCTTCGTTGTGTGCTTGCTAAGCCACCAAGAACTGTAACAATAGGATGCAGAAAAAAATTGTCAATTGCGTTGAATATTTTTAACACGTTAAACAGAAAATATTAATTGCAGAAATGATTGCTGTATTTTTGACAGCCCTAGTTACATTATATTTCTTTTAAATAAATTAGCAATTTCTGAGTGAAAATAGTTTCTACCCCATTTTTTGTTCATTGTACAGATACAGATAGGATTTTAGATAAAAAGGTAAACACTCCTCATAGATCAATTACTGTGCTAGTTGGCATGGAATCACAGACACTAACACACACATAATCAGCTTTTGTGTTTTTTTTCCTTTGGAAGTGAAACACCTCTCTGAATGAGGGAGGACTCCTATCCCCACCTCCCACATAATGAGGAGACCTTAACAGGTTATATCCTCACCCTCAGCTGGGATTGTCATTTCCTCTTGCCTTTGACCTGCTCATCGCATGGCCGAGACATACAGGAATCAAGGTGAAGAAGAACAAACACAAAGACTGGGAAAAATGGGAAATATGTGTTGCGAGTGCTGTTCAGCTGTGCTGAGCTGAAGTGGACTTTGCCAATGACAGAGGTTTGGAAAACTCATCACCTGCAGCTGGGCCGGGGCCCCAGTTAAACATGGGTGGTCACCAACAAAACGTCTCCAAATAAACGGTTTTGCATGATGCGATTACTATCTGATGTGAAACGTTGAATGGGGCCCAGGCAGTGGCCTAACTGCCACTTCCCTGTTGAAAGATAAAATTATGTATGACACAACAGAGTGCCATTTGATGACCGCCAGGGAAAACAAAGATGAACAGGGCCGTTTGTGTGCGAACTTGGTAGGTTGGCTGGACTTGGACTGAACGTTCAGGATATATTTGGAATGAAATAATAAACCCGTTAAAGCCATGGGGGCACTGTATGTCTTCTGCAGAGTGTTTGTTCTTCCTCCCTGTCATTTGCTGACTCAGAGGCTACTATTTAGAACCAACAAATACAGAGAAATATATATTAAATTGTATCAGACTGAATTGAAAAAAGCAGAATAACTTCCAACCAACAAATGACCAAAAAACCTTGAAGCTCTTTATCCTTTATCCACCGGTGTCAATTGACATGCTTTTTCTATTGCCTTTTATATCACATATTTTAGTAGTCACCTGAAAGCTTAAACACTCAAAATGAATCCTGTGAATTGTGTTTTGAAATTGGATATCACCAGATCGAGTATATGGATGCAACAAATCAGCCAAATACTGAGAGGCCAGGTTATTATGGGCTTTGTAAACAAACAATACAATTTTAAAATCAGGTCTATACTTAACAGGTAGCCAATGCAAGGAAAATAGGTGTAACATGATCGTCTTTGCGCTTCCCCATATGAAGTCTGGCAGCTGCATTGCTGTAAGCGAGAGAGGGAGGAGTGAGAGACATGGTAATAAAGTGAGTTACAATAATCTATGTTACGAATGCATGAAGCACAATTTAAAATTTGTTCATGGATAAAAAAAGGGCTTAACTTTTGTAAGAAGGCAAAAAATGATAAAAGCATGTCTTAACAGTAGCACTAATCTGTTTGTCACATTTTAAGGGAAGGTAAATTTGGGTGTCATTAGTGTAACATACGAATCCACTGAAGGCAAGCTGCAGAACCCAAGTGCAGTTTATATAAATCAAAATAACAAACAAAGTAAACAATGACTTGACTTGACATGAGGGCTAAACAAGGACTAATGACTAGACAAGGGACACCTGTGAACAATGATTAAACAATGAACCAAGGACAACATGACGCAAGATCACATGAGGGCATGAGAATCTCAAAGTACCCACTGCCCCACCCCCCAACCCCCACCCCTCCCAATTATCTTGGGCGGGACTTTGGGGTCATGGCCTGGAGCCATCTCTGGACGCTGGTCAGTGGCTGGAGCTATCTCTGGACGCTGGTCAGTGGCTGGAGCTATCTCTGGACGCTGGTCAGTGGCTGGAGCTATCTCTGGACGCTGGTCAGTGGCTGGAGACTTCTCTGGACGCTGGTCAGTGGCTGGAGCTATCTCTGGACGCTGGTCAGTGGCTGGAGACTTCTCTGGACACTGGTCAGGGGCTGGAGCCCTCTCTGGATGCTGGTCAGGAGAGGTGGTCGCTGGACACTGGACGTGGACAGGTGGCGTTTCTGGACTCTGGACAGGACTCTGGACATGGACAGGAGACGTCGCTGGACTCTGGACGTGGACAGGACTCTGGACGTGGACAGGAGAGGTGGTCACTGGACTCTGGAAGTGGACAGGTGGCGTTGCTGGACTCTCTGGTGTGGTGGGTACTGTGGGATTGTGGGGCCCCTCATCCACAGTCTCCAGAGTAAAAGAAGACCCACTCAGGCCCAGCAATAAAGCCAAGTCTATATACTATTGATTTAAATAAACTGCACTTGGGTTCTGAAACTTGCCTTCAGTGGACTTGTACAATTAGCATATAATTGGAAAGACACTCTGTATTCTTCAATGATAGAGGTCATGGGGGGGATGTACAGGGAAGATAACACTGGACCAAGAATTGATCCCTGTAGAACACCACAACAGACAATGTAGTATGTTAATTCCTATTTGACAAATAAGAGTGTAACGAAATTCTGTTATTGGTCCAAATTCACGTTGGCCCAAGCAGGATTGGAGGATGTCATGAACAACTACATTAAAACCAGAGCTAAGGTCTAATTTACTTCTGTAAATTCTTCTATAAAATCTATTCACTTTCATTTGCCTTCCTCAATAATATGCTGAGTGTCTTCTTTAAAAAGAGAACAAACATTCGGTCTGTATTCCAGTTAACAGTTTAAAAATATTTACATTTACATACTTAATTCAGTGTCAAAGACATATTGCATAATCTTAGAAAAAGTAGATTAGCAGGTTTTTTTTAATAAAAGGGATGTTTTCTCTTAATTTAAAAAAACAAACAAACAAACAAACCGGAAGTGTATAGAAAATATTAATATTACTAAGTATTAACGCAGTAATACTAATCATTTTGATGTGTTTTTTGTACTGCAAATACTACATTAATGGCAGTAACATTCCTTGAATTTAGTCTTGTGTCATATGTATGTTTCACATACCAACAGATGCCGTATCAATTTGTAATAATCTATGAATAATGAAGGGAGATGGGACAGGTCAAATAATTAGAAAATGTGCTTAGCTGATAAGATTTAAAAGCACTACAAAAGATTTAAAACACTATCCCCGGGTTTCACAGACAAGCCTTAAAGGAATAGTTCACCCAAAAATGAAAATTCTGTCATCATTTACTCACCCTCGGTTGTTCCAAACCTGTATGAGTTTCTTTGTTCTGCTGAACACAAAAGAAGATATTCTGAAGAATGTTTGTAACAAAGCAGATAGAGCAACCATTGACTACCATTGTATTTTTTTCCCCTACTATGGTAGTCAATGATTGCTTGGTTCCCAACATTCTTCAAAATACCTTCTTTTGTGTTCAGCAGAACAAAGAAACTCATACAGGTTTGGAACAACTTGAGGGTGAGTAAACGATGACAGAATTTTCAATTTTGGGTGAACTATCCCTTTAAGTCTAGAAGTCTAAAATTAATGTTTGAGCTGTTTTAACTGAAAGCAACTTGCACTGCATGGTATATCTTAAAATATGTCAGTGGCATTGTTTTGTCTCAGGATGCACACCAGGAATGTTTTTTTTTTTCTTAGGCGCGCATTTATAAAAGCTACTTAAATATCCTAACTAAACTACGGCCTAATCCTGACTTGTAAACCCTGTCTGTGAAACCGAGCCTAAAATATAAAAAAATGTATGCTGCTGTAATGACGTGAAATTAATTAAACTCTTTAAATAATGAAACTTTCCAGTAAATAATAATTCCCAAAAAAATCACACATCTTTCAACATCTTGTAAATAGGAGACACATCCCATTAAGATGCATTACTAAAAAAGTCCACTAGATGTCAGAAAAATCAACAGAAACTTGAATGAAACTGGCATTTGAATTTTCGTTTCAAACTGCTGCCTGACTCATAAGTAATGTAATTACTCCTCTCAGTCCCTCTTTAGCAAAGGGGAAACACAGCTGACATAATGCCTGTGCTGTATTTTGATAAATTCCATTATAAATCGATCTACATTTCAATAACTTCATTGACAGTAATGGCGCCTCTGTGATCGTTTTAACTAAAATAAACAAAATCTGTATTTTGCAGTTGATATAATATTAAATCCACATAAAATGCTGATGAAATTATATTGAATCATGATTAAACTAAAAATCAATGTATGAAATACATTTTCTAAAAAGTGTAGAAAAGAAAACAGCACATGCGAATCCTTTGCAGGCAAGACGTCCTCTCCGTGTTCAAATTTAGCTGGTTTCGATCAGCATGGATCACTCCCAAAGGAGTTCTGCAGCCTTTAACTTCTGTCTTTCTGAAATAACAGGCAGCCACATGTCTTTAAGAAATCTTAGTAATGGATTCTCCTGAATCACAGCTGTATGTTGCCACGAGTCTATGAGAAACAGTTGAGATTCTGTCTTGAAAGACAATTTGAATTTATTATAGTGCCAGTGCTGAATTGACTGTACAGTATTTGTAAATTACTTTCACATTGCAGTTGTTGTCAGGTGGAATACTTTAGGGGTTATAGGAACTATGTTATAGATATTAATATATATATATATTAGTGTTATACATTTCCTTAATATCCTCTTAGCATTTCCAGTAAACGTGCATGTTTTAACAGGACATTCATAAATGTTTGTGATTGTGAAAGATAATTCTTAAATTTGTTAGATTGTATTCTAAAATGTTTTTTAATATTATTTTAATCTTCCATACTACATATTTTATAGCTTCCATAAATTTAACTAGTTCCATTTGTGTTGTTCTTTCAGATTTTGGTATTTGTATAGTGTCATTGATTTTATAATAGTGTAAAACACAGTAGAATAACACACATTGACACACATTTACACTCATGCGCACATCTACTGTATAGACACAAATATACATAGTATCTTATTTTTGGAGCCGAAGCAAAGTCTTTAGGCCAATATAAGGCTTCCCTCCAACATTATACTGCTTGGCCTCCAATCAAACCGGCTTTATAATATTTAAAGATTCTCCAGAGCCCACAAAGTCAAAAGAGCAATGGAGGGAAAATCACAAGTATCCGCCAACCACACACACATACATACACTCACTGAGCACATCCTGCTAAACTGCAGTAAATCTTTGGGAGAGCAGAAGTCCATGTGGAAGATACAATCATCTAAGACCAATAAAGCACAACATCTCTCTAATGCAGCAATCACATGTCAGCATGTCAGACCTGTCATTGGCTGTTTGATGGTCCACTCTTTTCACTCAACATTTATATATCAGATGAAGGTCAAAGAGCAAAGCACACCGTATCAGATGCTGGCAGCAAATGAGAATGCAATGGCTCGTTGTCTTTTTTGACCTGTTGAAATGTTCAGAATTAAAAATAAACGTGCACAAAGACAAACATCCATGAGTTGCTCATGAAGATGAAGTGAATGATGAAATGATCCTCTTGCTCACGGTGGGTGGTGATCTCGCCTAAAACACATTGTATGGAAGTAATTAATCTCTTAGTATGTGAAGTCAAATGGCCCGTTCTCTAATATGACACTAATCAGAGGTTAGTTTCCAACAATGTCATTGGTTTCTCCACCCTTATAAAAAAATGTCTCTTTGTATCAGTCCTTAGTTCTGACAAGTTTGTGCTTTAAAACATAAAAAGCGTGCCAGCGTGTGACCTTTTGCTGAGAGATACATCATTATGTGACCAGAATTCCACCCTGAAGCCCATGTGAGAAAGGTTATTTCTCGACGGTTCATTTTGACCTGCAGGTTCATAATGAGGCCTGTTTAAACAAGTTCTGTTTACTGTAAATATCCTAAAATAGCCTCATAGCCTACTGGCCTCCTTTGAATGACAGCTGAAAATGACTGTTTGGGCATGTAGTAATGTGGGGAGCCTGAGTTATTAATGTGTTAGCACACTTTCCACCGAACGCCACTGATGTCTGGTGTCATGTAAGGGCATAGGAGTGTAGTGGCTGCATGGCAGACAGGGTGGGGGGAACATTGCAGTACTGGTCTGGGGCCAGTGACCTCAGCACTCTGTGGTGTTATTGGCCCAGATCTGATGGCTTGTGCGGTTTGGCTGGGCTGTACAGAGCTGGGCCCTGCCATGACAGTGTTATCTATTAGCTGGTTTCTTCTGAAGGAGAGGTGATGAAAGCAGAATAGCCTCAAGCTGGGTCAGCCGATGGTGAGGAGACTGCAGCGATTGTAGCACATGGTGGAGAACGCGGGGAGATTCTGATGTTTATTCGGATAGAAAGCTAGAGTGTGTTTGCTACAACATTTACATCATTAGTCTTGTGGGTGGTCTGGTATGGAAAGGATCAGCGAAGCCTGGATTCAGGCCCCTAAGAAAGTATTGACAAGCAGCAAGAGCATGTGTTGCTGACAATTTTGAGTTTGACTGACAAATTTATATTGGATGTTAGCCTTTGTAGGTCTGCATGTATGCAGATTTTCCCTGTCCAGTGGACATGAATAAATCATAAAACACAATAAACCATACAACCAGTAATTTCCTTGTAGTACATCATTTTACAACACGTTCTCACTCCCAACTCGTCACATATTGACGCTTGGTCGAGAACCCTCTGCGTCACTTTTTAATGCACAGGGTACCCCTTTAGCGTAATTTTTCGATGCGCAGGATACTCCGTTGATTTCAATGAGAAACCTTTGCCGTCATTTACAGACGTCCATAATGACATGTTGGAGTGTGATTGTCAATTTAATCAGCCAGCATAATTTTATTTACATTTTTTTTTTTTTTTACGCTACTTAGACATGTTTGAACACGCAACCCAACCCCATCCCTAAACCTACCCATTTGTGTATTGTATGATATAAAACACAGGATATAACAGGCATATACGACTGCATGCATAATTTATTCAAAAAGTACAAATATTATAAGTGTTCTGAGGCTAAACAATTGATTTGTGTGAAGAAAATCCCCAAAAGCGATCAGCGTCTCCATCCGCCGAAGATCATGCATACATTCAAAAATTGCCGCCCGAAGAAATGTTAAGTCTTTATGTCAGCTTTGATTGTAAAATGTCATTGCTCTCGTGTGTCAGAGTCGAATGTATCTTTTGAATGAGATATGACTGACTGAGTGCGTGCATGCATTCACGGAACAGCGGGTTAATCATTTCAGCGATTAAAACGTTAAACTCATATCTTTTCTTTACATAAAGATTTAGTATGACTTCAGAAGACTTGGAATGCAACATGAGTTAATACTTTTATACTGCTTTTTTGCATTAAATATCTGTGACTGTACTTTTATTTGCCTGTTAACGTTAAGTGTTTTAAATTGTTGATAAGTGGGTAGGTTAGGGTAGGCGGGGGGTATGTTGCTCCAAAACATAAAAGTAGTCTATTAATATTTATAAAATCATGTCAACTATGTCAAATTCTAATAATTAAATGTGTATTGATCTGACACATTGGGTAAACAACTGAAATCAATGGAGTACCCTGTGCATCGAAAAATGACGCTAAAGGGGTACCCTGTGCGTTAAAAATTGACATTGAGGGGTGCTGACCAAGCGTCAATATGTGACAAGTATAGGAGTGAGAACATGTCGAATTTTCCAGTTGATTACTTGTGTGATCTTGTCCATGTAGAGGAATGGGCTTGATTGTGGCATGTACAATAATTCCTCCAAAGGGAGGTTTAGTGTCACAATGTCTATGTTATGTGACTTGTTTATTGCAAATGCACAGACATCCCTCACCTCCTCCGAAGACATTTAAAGCAAGAGTAACGTGTGAGTAACACTTGAGAAACAGCACAGATGAAGACGCATATTGGAACATATGGATGCCATTTGTAAGAAGCGGTGAGAACGTATAGGTCACTCTGCCCTTTGGTATCTCTCTATCCATCTGTTTTCACATTACTTGCAAATTATAGCGTCCTCCAGACCCAAATGAACATAAATCAGCACCACGAACGTGCAGAAGTTTTCCCCGCTGTCATAAAACAATGATTTAGGGTCGGTCTTGTGAAAATATGCCGCTGCGAATTCGCCCCTGCGCCCCAGCAGTAGGAACACAAAGCACCATCTCATCGGAGTAATTTATGGCCTCCCTGGGAGATGTGGATGATTAGGGGCTAGGCCACCAACAGGCAGAAAAACAGTAGGAACTCCAATAAGACCCACTGGAAACCGTGGGTCAAATTTATCAAACAATTCAACAAAATCAATTTCTGTTTGGAAAGAGGTGAGCAAGGGGAGATATATGGTGTTTTTAGTATACCGGTACATCCCAGGAACATTTGCTCACTGGGCATTTGTGTGTTTTGGAGTTTCTAAATTAAATAGTCGTAGCTGAGGACATGTGATGTATTGGACGTCCTGGCAGCCAAATAAAATATACAATTGGATGATCCAAGATTTTAGGAAATAAAATCAGAAGGTTCCAGATATTTAGGAAAATGATGTCACCGTAAAATTGTTCGATTTTTGGAAGGGAGCACTTTCATGGACTAAAGATGGAAATGAAAGAGAGTTACAGCGCCTGTAGAAACGTTCTGGGGGGCCGCTGCATTTACGAGACTCCTTGTTGGGCTGGAGGTGGCAGGCTAAACTTCATAGTGGCTTCCTGGACCATGGTTATTGTGATTAGCCTCATGCTCCTGCTGAAAGGAGGAAATGCAGGGCTGAAAACATGCTTGTAATAACAACCAGCTACATTTATAGAGGTGAGAACCTCGTCAGTGCTAACAAGTATCTTCACTCACAAAACCAGTGTGTGTATCCTCCAAAAATAAACGCAAGCTCCTAACAGCAGAAACAAATTTGTTACGGTCATCAGTTGGATTTAGAATCAGTCCCTCATGTTGTCTCAAACCCTTAAGACTATCGTTCGTCTTCGAAACACAAATTAAGATCTTTTTGATGAAAGTGAACGATTTCTGTCCCTCCATTGACAGCTATGCAACTATCACTTTCAAGACCCAGAAAGGGCAAATGTTGTTACGTGAACAAGTGTTGGAGATTAATATTTTGTAAATATTTTAATGATGTCTTTAATACCTTTCTGGGGTTTGAAAGTGTCAGTTGCGTAGCTGTCAATGGAGGGACAGAAAGCGCTCCAATTTTTCATGAATTGAGAAATCAACTTTCCCCTGAGCTTTTGATAATTAAAAGGTCATGGTAATATCCTGTAAGTTTCAGAGCTGAAAACTTCCTTGTTAGTCAAATAAAAGCTTTTATTGACAGCTGGCTCAGCAAACGATCAATCTGCGAATGTGCTTCCCTGTGACGTCAGAGTGCAGTGAAACGTTGCCTCAAGATGAAAGCCTGATTCTGTAGCCCCGCCCACCGACTCGTGCCTGACATAGATAAATAACATAGGCCTGTGTGGAGCTAAACTGGATCGAACTTCCGAGCAATTAAATGCAGCATAAATTTAATTCCGATTCCAATATTAGGAATGCATGGTTGAACTTTATTTTTAATGAAGTTCCAGTTCACGTGGGCAAGACATTGCAGGTTTGTTCACTTCATTTCACTGTGGATTCATTTGTAAACAAGAGACTGGATTTGCAGACAGAATGAGATTAAAAAACAATGTTGTGTGCTGGATCTGACAGGAATGGTGCAACACCCTTATGTGAAGAAAACATGTTTTTTATATGTGACAGTATTGCATTAAAGATCATTCGATATCTCCTGATTACGTTTCTAACTAAATATAACTTCCATGCTGTCACAGGCTTAAGTATCATTTGTATTTGAGGTGTTGTTGGACTCGGACATGTATGGGCCATGGCTCGCAAAGCCCAACGTCCTGGGGATATGTTTTTTCAAGTCGGGCTACCAAAATGTATCACCGGCCTGCCCAACAGGCTATCATTTAATAGTGAAATAACATTCCTTTCTTGATGTGCATTGTCCACTCTCTTGACATTTTTTGAAATTTGATCTTGATATTTGAAAGAAAAATAAAATCGCGGAAGTTTTGAACATGCTGATTTGTCTGCAAAGTTTTGCAGATGCTTGTGTGTGTGTGTGTGTGTGTGTGTGTGTGTTAGTGATGCGGTTTGTGGTTCTATCCACCGATTGGGCCGGCCATGTAATAAAAAAATAACATTCCAATTAATTGCTGGTGGATGAGAGATAAATCATTGTGTTTGTTTGATAAAGACATATTGCAAGCCCTGTGGGCGAATCATTCCGGTTGCCGTTTTCAAAACAATTCCCACATGTACTGACGGAGTAGAAGCTCATTATAATATGCAAAACTGTTATCCAATCATAGCAGTGGGCGTTTACTTCCAATTATTCAATGCGCCACATCTATATAAACTGAGCAGGAGCTAGTCTCAAAACCAGGGTTGAAAATAGCCTATTACTTATTCATTATGATGTTTTTGAATGTAAAAACACTCAAACGTCATAAGTTGACCTCAGACAACAGTATAACATTTTTTAAAAAGCCAGTTCATGACCCCTTTAATTAAAAACATCTTCATTTGTGTTCTGAAGATGAACAAAAATCTTACGGGCTTGGAGCGACATGAGGGTGAGTAAATGATGACAGAATTTTAATTTTTTGGTGAACTAACCCTTTAAGCATATACTGTAAATCACATGACTTGCTAGAAGTGACATCATTTCCTTGGAGGGAAACCAACTCCAAGTGACTTGAGGATCAAAAGCAATTTGTCGAACAATATTCATAATATACAATGCTAGGTTTATTAGACAACTAAATTAGGAAGCAAGTTAGAGAAGAGTTGAATCATTAGTCATCATGACAAAAAGAGGATGAAATCTGGTAAGCAGTTGTATAGGTGGAGAAAGCGAGATGAATGAGAAATTCACCGCTGCACCACATCTGGAGCAACCCTCGCCATCACAAAGTGCGGGTGGAAGATGACTGACCTTAAAAAAATGGGGATTTCATTGCGAGGATACACATGCTAAACATCTTATTCTAGTCTCGTCATGTCTGTATCCACCTGAACTGCTGCTGCGGTGCAGGTACCTTTTTCAGATCTATTTTAACAACTGCTGCCACAAGTCCCTGGACGGTCATATGTTCTGTGTGTGAGGGCCCCACAAGATGTCCACTGCTTTCTCTCCACCACAGGTGTCTCTCTATCTTGGCAAACATCTGGACAATGTTATCTGATGCTCCCTCTTTCACTTCTTTCTTCAAAATAGTTCAGCAAGTCTCCTCTCAGAGATCAGTGGGAAGTTATGGATAAAAAAAAGAGAATAAACTATAAAAATTCTCTATATGATATAGTTAATCTGCTCTTTTCTTCCATCATAGCATTTTGATAGAGCTGTAAAACAGTTGTAAAACTGACTTGATAAGCAAAAAGCTTTATCTGTCATCTTGTCTGTTACACTTATAATTATAGGCACCGCATCAGAACTGAGTGGCTCAGTGGATCAGGCAATCAACGCTCCTCTCTCTCATCTGTTTGGTCAATAAGTGTGGGTTCTGCATGAATGCTGGTTGATCTGGAGAAGCAGGCCCTCATATATCAGGTAAGTACTCATGAAATGTCCAAGGCTCTTAAATATCTATAGTCAATGCCTTTGCAGGAAATCATGTCTGTTTTATAACTGTTAGCACGGTGGTCTTGTGAGAGAACTTCCTCTTCAACAAATTTTAATTTGTTGTGTAACAAGAGCAGTCTGTAGTATCAGTTGTTCAAACTAAAGGAAATTTGTTTGCATGTTTTAAAGGGGCTATATGCGTTTTTCTGAAATTTAAACTCGCGACTGACACCTGTGGCCAAAAAACAGAACTGCTCTCATTTTCTGCTCGCTCTCGCAGCGGTGGTGACGTCACATCCGCAGACAGCGCGTGAAAAGACGACCCGCCAGAAAATAGGAAAAATAGGATACAGGCTTATAGGTGCACCCACTGTGAGCGGACAAGGTGTCAGTATGCTCACCAGGAGATGTTTGAGTCATAAATGGTCAAATAAAAAGGCTATTGTTACATTTATTTTGGGGAAAAAGTTGCATATAGCCCCTTTAAGGAAAGCTGAGCGACAACTGGGTGCTACATTTCATATTCATGAGTTCAGCCCAGGTGTGTTATGAAAAATATGAGCCCACAAAGCTGGATTGGCGAGAATGAAAATGACGCTCCCAAACTGATACAACAAAGTTGGACAAAGTTATTTTTTTCATTGTATTGTTTTCACAGAAATGTCTGAAATTACCAAATATGATAATTGAAGGAGGAGTCTTTTTTTTATGGTACTTTTATTAATGAAATTCATTGGTTAACTATAGAGCAATGCATGTGTGCATCCTACAATTTCTAATCTTCAATTTGATATAATTAGAATTCCTGCATGCAATTAAGCTGAATATTCATTTGGTTCTGGTTGGAAAAACTTGGAAAACTCAGCTGTAAGACGTAAGAAAGCCTTATTCATCTGCTTTTACCTATAGTAATAAATTGTAAAAAAGTATTTTGAAAAATGTTGTCTATGCTTGAGAGAAATGCTAAAGAAGATACTGTGGTTGAAACTTGCTCATTGGAGCTGCTATGCTGTTTTATTTATTGCTTTTATTAATATAATTGATGAAGTCTGAGTGTTTTTAATGTGTGTGAGACATTGGTTGTACCGATTTCAAAACACGGCATCATGAAGCTTCGAAGCGTTATGAATCAGCGAGTCGAATCATGATTCGGATCGCGTGTCAAACCGCCAAACTGCTGAGATCGTGTGACTTTGGCGATCCAAACCGCTGAATCGACTCACTGATTCATAACGCTTCGAAGCTTCATGATGCCGTGTTTTTAAACCGGTCATCACTATATAAGTCGTTATTTAGGGTTTTTTTGCGCACAAAAACTATTCTCGACGCTCCATAAAGTTATTGTAGAACCACTGTAGTGAGATGGACTTTGTAACGACGTCTTTAGTACCTTTTATGGGTCTTGAGAGTGTACAGTGCATTGTGCCAATGGAGGCCTTTCTGAGCCATTGGATTTCAAATAAAATATCTTCCTTTGTGTTCCGAAGATGAACAGAGGTCTTATGGGTGTCGAACGGCATGAGGGTAAGTAATTAATGACTGAATTTTCATTTTTAAGTATTACATTTTATACTTGAAATATACCTTTAACTGTACTTTAAGTAGATTTGAAGTATATTCCTATGTACACAACCAGAGGACACAAAAATGTGTGACCCTGGACCACAAAACCAAGTCGCACGGGTATATTTGTGGCAATAGCCAACAATACATTGTATGGGTCAAAATTAAAAACAAATCTTTTATGCCAAAAATCATTAGGATATTAAGTAAAGATCATGTTCCATGATGATATTTTGTAAATTTACTACGTATATATTTATATATAGATTTTTTTGCACCCTCGGATTCCAGATGTTGTATCTCAGCCAAATATTGTCCTATCCTAACAAACCATACAATGGAAAGCTTATTTTTTCAGCTTTCAGATAATTTATAAAACTCAATAAAAAAAAAAAGTACCCTTATGACTGGTTTTGTGGTCCAGGGTTACATTTGCATACTCAGAATTAGGAACGTTTTCTTTATAAATCAATATTTTCAATCAAATCTATTGTAGACAATTTGTAAAACTATGTGAAAAAAGTATTTAGTAGGCTACTCAATCAAAAGAGTAAACACAACTACAAGCCAAGTAATACTTAATTATACTTTTAAGTATATCTCAAACATAGGCCGAATTTACTTTTCTGTCAGGTATACTTAAGTGTAATGTTAAGTATATTTCTAATAAGCACATAAAGTATATTTCTGAGAAATACATAAAAAGTAGACTGAAACGTTCTTATTTGTGGTTTAAAATATGTTTACTAAGAGGACACTTGAATAAACGTTTTTTTTTGTAAGGGATATGCAAATGTACGCATATGTATATGTTGCTTCATGGCAAGATAAAGAAAGTCTAGCAGGTATATTAGGCAGGGTTTCATGTGTACAATTTAAGGGCAATAAACAGAAGCTATTAGGTCCAGAAATAGAGCCCTGCTTTGGCTTTTTGTGGTGCAGCTATAGACAGCAAAAGGACACCAGGAAGTGACAGGGGGTGAATTGAGAATTGCATCCAGTAGATGGCGCTATTGTTGTTAGATTCAACTCTTTTAAGGATTTTATTGGGTAGGTCTGTCAGTGTATGTGATACTCTGGGACAAATTTGTCAAGTGACAAAGATTTGGCCCAGAGCCACAAAACCTGTACTTGGGGACATCTGCAGGGATGCATTAACTGAAAATAAGTTTTGTGTTAGGGTTAGGTTGTGGGTTTGTGCTAGTCTATGAAATTTATAATTAGCTGTTTATAAAAATGCTAACACTTCACAATAAGGTCGCATTTACTAACATTAGTTAACTAACAAAATAAGCAAAATATTTGTACAGCATTTTGACATTAATATTAATTAATAAAAATGTTCATGTTCATGTTAGTTCACAGAGCATTAACTAATATTAACATAATACAACTTTTATGTAGTAGTAATAGTAGTAGTAGTAGTAGTAGAAGTAGTAGTAATGTAGTAGCAAATGTTGAGATTGACATTAACACTAACATTATTGGGTCCCTGTTACACATTTTGCATGTTGTTACTCATTTATTTTAATAACTTTGTGCATAGTTACATGCAACTAACCTAAACCAAACTCTAATTATATAGTAAAAGGCCTACATGTTGTCAATTAATATTACTCAGTAATTAATTGTACAGCTACACTGTAACAAGGGTACCTTAAAATTAAGTGTAACTTAGTATTGTTCATTGTTAGTTCATGTTAACTAATGTAGCAATCTAATATTAACAAATGAAACCTTATTGTAAAGTGTTACCATAAAATCAGTAACACTATTATGGTGTTACTATAGTGTAACAATTAAATGTGTTACACGATAGTAACACATATATGGTGTCTCTATTTAGTGATTATATGTGTGTGTGTGTGTGTGTGTGTGTGTGTGTGTGTGTGTGTGTGTGTGTGTGTGTGTGTGTGTGTGTGTGTGTGTGTGTGTGTGTGTGTGTGTGTGTGTGTGTGTGTGTTATTACCTGAGCCAAATCTAACAAAACTTCTAATTTTATGGAAGAAAAGGCAATTGAGATATGGAAGAAATATATATATATATTTGTTTAGTTTTTTGTAAAAATGCAGGACGTTTTCAGTTAGGGTAGTTATATTATGTGTTCTTGCAGCCGTTTTGAATGACCCTTGAAAATATAGTAACTCAGCATAATTCTACTTACATGGTGTTGCATGTGTGTGTGTGCGTTTGCTGTGTACTGTATGCACTTTCTTTTTCTACATATTATGTGAGAAGTACTTTTAATATCTGAAACTATTAGAAACCCAGGTCATTTAGGGAAATAGTAACAGAGCAATTGCTGTTTTGTTGCTGTTTTCTTTCCCTTCACGTTGTTCCTCTAATCATTAACATAAGCCATAGCTCTGGGAATAACTCTGGGACTGGAAACAATTAATTGATTTTAATGCTTCATTGGCAGCTAAATGAATAGAACATCAGCCTGTTTTTTCTTCGTTGTTTGTTTAATTTTTTTTATCCATTCTGTTGGTAATGATATATATACATATACTTTGGTGAAGGGATCTCAAAAGTAGCTGAACAGTGGTGAATATGATCCTTCCATATCTCGATTGCCTTTTCTTCTATAAAATTAGAAGCTTTTTCATAAAGTTAGAAGCTAGGTTCTGAGTATCGACTTTATGTGTCTGATGATCTTGCCAGAAAATTTGCTCTTAATTTATAAAAAAAAACCTACCATGAAACTATATATGAATGTAATAATGCTTTCGACCGTTAATCTGTACACTAATGGGGAGTGACGTTAACATTTTATAAAACAAATCCTAAAAAGTTTTTCTAAAAAGAGCAAGACATTGTCTTGTGGAAAACATTTATCAAACCAAAGAGGCAATCCTCTCAATATATTTAAAATAAAAGGAGCTGTTTACAGCTTCTGGTATGAAAGCCATATCATTAGCAAACTTAATGAGAGAAAAGTTAAAATTATTATACTGAAATTCACTTATATATATTCTGTATATAAACAGCAGAAAGGACGGCACACATTCCTGTGGGACAAAAGCATTTAAAACAAGGCAGTCAGACAGAATGTTATTAATACAGACTTGTTGAGGCCGTTCTCTCAAAAAATCCATAATCCAAACGCCATCCAGCTACAACACATAAGTGCTTTATGAGGAACTGAAGCTGAAAGTATTAAATACAGATGAGAAGTACATAAAGAGATTTCTAACACAAGGATCAGTCTTGTCCAACTGTTGTTGAAATTTATTTAAGAAAGTAAGAGACATCCACATTTGTCTGTTTACCTTTTAGACAAAATTAACGATACAATTAAATTATTAAATGTAGATTATTTATTTGTTATTTTGTGTACTTGAAGGAGAATGAAAGGAAACCTTTTCAGCAACACTTCACACAAAAAATATATTATCTTTATATTGTTAGATATTCAAAAATTATTTGTAATATATAACACTGCTGGAAAACTGATAAAACTGTAAGAACAACAATAAGATTTGTGCTTAAACTTAAATATATTGCGATGAAGAGCTTAATGTAAAGGAGCAGGGCTGGTTTATATAAAATGGTTTATGGTTTATAATCAAATCAAATAACTTTCATTAGGAGTAAAAACATAAAACATAAACATTACAACATTTAAATAAGCTCATATATAATACAAAATTCTCAGGTTTGTCTATAATGACGTATGTTATTATACTTTTGTTTTCATTCCTGTGATCACTGAGTGTACAAGACCCAGAGATGCAGCATATTTGAAGAACCATAACATGGTCTTTCAGCAAGTGGCGTCACACTTAGTTAGATTCAGCAGGGTGGATAATTCAGGCCCTGTGCCACCCACAAGTGGGCAACCAGACACACACGCACAAGCACAGCACACACACACACACACACACACACACACACACACACACACACACACACACACACACACACACACACACACACACACACACACACACACACACACACACACACACACACACACACACACACACACACACACACACATACTGTACATGCTTTCATTCATTCCAAAGAATTTTAGCATACTTTGCATGTACACACACACATGCAGACATAGTGTATAAGCATCAAATGAACACACATACAGTACAAGTGCATTGTCATTGCATTATATATACACACACATATATATATATATATATATATATATATATATATATATATATATATATATATATATATATATATATATATATATATATATATATTAGAAAGAAGGGGTTTTTGCATTAACAACATAATTGATTTCTAGATGGCAATGACAAGTTTCTGCAAAATCTGGAAAATTTTATATCCCAGTTTTATCCCATTATTCCATTGAGCATCTTGAGCACAAGCAAATAAATCTGATATTTTGTACAAAGGAGTTTACATGGTCGCAAATCTCAATTTGGTCTGAGTATCACAAATGTAATTACTTAAGTGACCTATACAGTGTAGTAGAATTACATTTCTAATCCAAATAAAATTTTTCAAATACAATTGTATTTTAAGTCACCTTGGTTCCCTGTCAGTCGGTCACGTTCGACGTACGTCAGACGTAATCGACGATTTGGGATCATTTCCGAGAGCCCCTATCAGCTTTGAGCTTATAGAGAATGGGCCAATGGCTATTGGCGTGCGAGATTTGCATCTCGCGCTCTGCCCCGCATTGCGGGTATAAAACAGGAAGCGGATGCAGCGCACATTTGTCATTCACTTCGGCACCGAACAGGTGTTGATGAAGGTTTCCTGCTACAGCAGAGAGAGAGAAAGAGAGAGAGAGAGCGAGAGAAGAGGCTTTTCGTGCTGGGAGAGATGGCACAAACAGCGGTGACCGTGAGCTCACTGCATACAGTGAAAAACAGCATTTTCACAGCATTTTGAGTCTATTGGTTTGGTGAGGACGTTCCCAACGGTGAGTGCATACACAGTCTGCACTATTCTCCTGTGTTTTGCCACGGTTGTTCCCTGGGTGCTTCAGCACTTTAAAGAGCTTTCTTCTAAAAGAGCAACAAGGGTGTGACAAGAAGTCATTCCACCCATGCGTTTCTGGATGCAGTCGTTCCCTGTCACCGGCTGACGGTCACAATCGCTGCCTTACGTGTTTGGGTGTTCAACACGCTGAGGCAGCGTTTGTGGATAGTTTGTGTTCCCACTGCGGGAACATGACTATCTCGGCGCTAATGTTGAAACTCTCCTACCTTCGGAAAGGCGGGTCCCCTTACCTATACCCCGATCTAGTGCTATTCCTGCTGGACAGCAGAATAGACCTACTTCTGCAAATAGCCAGGGTGACCTGAGGATCACGTTTAGGGCTACCCCGCAGAGGCAAACTCCGCGTGCCCCTATTCCCTCTGAAGAGCCACAACCGGTTGAGTTACTGTAAGAGCACGCTGGCCTCTCCTGTTGGCATCCAGCGGTGACTTTAGGGGCTCCAGCAGCTGACAGGATGTCAATGGCTGCATCAGAGGGGGAGTTTTAGTCCTCAGGGGATGAAGACTCGGCTGCGTTGCCTCCCCCTGGGACATTGGCGTTGTCCGAGACGGATCCCGAGCTGATGGCTTTGCTTTCCCGGGCCGCCGAAAAGGTTGGGCTCGTGTGGAACCCTCCACCGTGTCCCGAGCCTTCTAGGTTGGATGATTGGTTTCTCAGCGCCCCGCCCCAGTGCCATTCTTCCTGGAAGTGCATGAAGAGCTCACAAGGTCATGGATGGCACCTTTTTTCAACTAGAAACCGGCCGAGTGGCTCTTCACTCCTCACTACCCTCGATGGTGGGCCAGCCAAGGGGTACATGGAGATCCCGCCAGTGGAACAGGCCGTTGCGATTCAACTGTGTCCGGCGTCCGCTTCTTCCTGCCGCGGTAATCGATGCCACCCATCCAAGGCCTGTAAGTTCTCATCCAGTCTGACTGGTAAGGCTTACAGAGCCTGTGGATCAAACACATCCTACCCCAGCGGGCCGCTGCTGCCTCCACCCAACCGCCGGCTGCAGTTCCTCCGCCTGCTTGTCGCCGAGGGCGTCCGCCTGCTGCCGCCCCTGCTCCCGCCAAAGCCTAGCAGCAGCCTCCACCAGGGGAAAAGTGTGGATCCGGCCGTGGGACGGCCGCCCAGCCCGCTCAGGCCATTGCCAAGCCAGGTGGCAAGCGTGGTCATAAGTGGTCCTGAGACCCATACTTCATTGTACCCAAGAAAGGCGGTGGGCTATGGCCAATCTTGGACCTGCGGTTCTTGAATCCCCTTCACAGGCTGCCGTTCAAGATGCTAACGCAGAAACGCACCTTTAGATGCATCCGTCCCCAAGATTGGTTTGCAGCGATCGACCTGAAGGACAAGTACTTTCATGTCTTGATTCTCCCTCGACACAGACCGTTTCTACGCTTTGCGCCCAACAGGGAAAAGAGCAAACTCTGCCCGTGCAGATGATCTCTTTTCTCTGTATGGAACTGGACTCGGTCAATCTGACAACGCGCCTCACAGAGGAGCGCGTCCAGTCTGTGTTGAACTGCTTGAATTCATTCAAACGCAGAAAAGCGGTATAACTGAAACATTTTCAGAGGCTCCTGGGCATATGGCTTCCGCAGCCACAGTTACGCTGCTCGGATTGCTTCATATGAGGCTGCTTCAACACTGGCTATACGACCGGGTCCTGAGATGGGCATAGCAGAGCGGTTCATGTGTAACAATACCACCGAATTGACCCTTCATTTCTACGGGCAGGTGTTCCCCTAGAACAAGTTTCCAGGCATGCTGTGGTCTTCATGGATGCCTCTGCCACCGGCTGGGGGGCCACGTACAACAGGCTTGCAGTTTCAGGTCTGTGGACGGGACCTCAACTGCAATGGCATATCAATTGCCTCGAGTTTTTTGCAGTACGTCTTGCGCTGGGCCGCCTCAAGAGGCCGGTACTAGGCAAGCACGTTCTGTTCCGTTCAGACAGCACTGCGACTGCGTACATCAACAGACAAGGTGGTCTACGCACCCATCGTATGTCACAACTCGCCCGCCATCTCCTCCTCTGGAGTCAGAAGCATCTGAGGTCACTAAACGCCACTCACATTCTGGGCTTGCTCAATCGTGCAGCCAACAAGCTCTCACAACAGCCAGTGCTTCCGGGAGAGTGGAGACTCCATCCCCAGGTGGTCCAGCTGATCTGGAGACGCTTCATGACCACACAAGTAGATCTGTTTGGTGTCCCGGACACGACCCACTGCTAGTTGTTTTATTCTCTAACCGAGGGAACCCTTGGCTCGAATGCACTGGCACACAGCTGGCACACAGCGACGTACGTCGAACGTGGCCGACGGAAAGGAAACATCTCGGTTAAGTTTGTAACCCTCATTCCCTGAAGAAGGAGGGAACGGAGACGTATGTCCCGTCACCACGGTTCCTATACCATCACTGCATGGAGATGCAAATCTCGCACACCAATGGCCATTGGCCTGTTCTCTATATGCTCGAAGCTGATAGGGGCTCTCAGAAGTGATCTCCAATTCATCGGTTATGTCCGACGTACGTCTCCGTTCCCTACTTCAGGGAACGAGGGTTACATATGTAACCAAGACATTTTCTGCGTATGCACTACGCAGATTTGGCCTCTCCACGGCATCTGTGGTTGTGTGCAAATTACTGATATATAAAATGACTGAAATATACTGATAGTTTACTAGTTACTGTAAATACTTGTAGCACATTTTTTTGTTTATGGGAGTACACTTTGAAGTATACTCTCAGTAAACTATTACTTTAGTAGTTTTATACTGCGAGTATACTAGTAAGTTTAACTGAATTTAACATCATACTTGTAGGTGACTATTTATATATTCTTTTTGCTCTTTAAGTATATGACTATGTTTCTATTTAAGTTTTAAATTTTATACTTGAAATATAACTTTAACTGTCCTTTAAGTAGATTTTAAGTATATTCCTATGTACACTACCAGTGGACACAAAAATGTGTGACCCTGGACCACAAAACCAGTCATAAGTGGCACGGGTATATTTGTGGCAATAGCCAACAATACATTGTATGGGTCAAAATGATCGATTATTCTTTTATGCCAAAAATCATTAGGATATTAAGTATATCCCACTGACAGTAAGAAGAAAGTTCTAAAGTGCATAAATCCATAAAACATCAGCAAGTTAGCAAGTAATAGCAGCCAGACCTTCTTTTCTCTGTTTACACACATGGTGTCAACAGGATGAAATCTAAAAATTCCCATCAAGTCCAACCTGGCTTCCCGATAATCTAAATCATACTGCAGGCTCATAGTGAATCACAGTAAGGCAGAAACTCTGATTACTCATGTACTTGCCCAATAATTTTAATTTTGTTAGTATTTTGTCTGTAGTGCACCTTTAAAATAGATATTATATTTTAAAATAGATTGCTACTTAACTCTTCTCTGCACTTGTTGGCAAGACACTAAAAAGGTGCTGTGCAGGTGAAATGAGGCGCCAGGCAGTTCAATACAATCTAACTTTATAAATGAATGAATGAATGAATGAATGAATGAATGAGGCATTTATATAGTGCTTTCATGTGTACTACTGTACACGCAAAGCACTTTACACTCATGTCAGGGGTCTCTCCTCAACCTTTATAAGACAATTACTACAGAGGGTTGTGTAACTGGAGGAAAATGTCCCCTTAGAATTGCAATCAAGCATTCACTTGAGTCACATTGTCTGTTACAGCCTTGTTAGCTCAGACAGTTCCAAACTTGTTTTACCTGGGAATCAGGTGTGGCCTTACTGTGACATACACCATCTTACTGAAAACAATCAGCACTGCAGATTGCCAGATTAACTAAAATCTCATATACAGTGCATCCGGAAAGTATTCACAGCGCTTCACTTTTTCCACATTTTGTTATGTTTCAGCCTTATTCCAAAATTGAATCAATTCATTATTTTCCTCAAAATTCTGCAAACAATACACCATAATGACAACGTGAAAGAAGTTTGTTTGAAATCATTGCAAATGTATTAAAAATAAAAAAATGTGGGGCCTTTGTTCAATACTTTGTTGAAGCACTTTTGGCACCAATTACAGTCTTTTTGTAGCCTGGATGCCAGCCGAATTTAGCCCCGCCCACAAAAATGTTTGCTCGGGCAATTCGGTCTGGACTCGCTCCATAGAGGAGTAATTATGCCCGAACAGAAACTGTTCGGACCAATGAAATTGTCAGGGCGGGCTTTAGACGATGATGGACAGATGATCAACAGTAACGTAATCATCCACGTCATCGAAGGCTCTTGGGTTCAATTTGCTCTTATCCTAAACGGAGAACTTGTTCGTATATGCATTCACCTTCACTATTTCTCTCAGAAACGATGATCGTGTTGGTAAGTAGCCTACTCTGTGTATCCTTAAATTCTTTTATTACTGGCAAAGATCGTTTACACTCATTTTTTTCTTGTAACGTTACTTAATCCAGCGTGCGTGCAGACAGGGTTGCCAAGTGTTTTTGGAATGTCGCGCACAATTGCTACTCAAAACTATAGCCCAAAACAATAACTTTCCGGGGGGTTCTCCGGAAAAAAATGGCGTTTGGTTGGCAAAATATGTTATTTTGGCAAGGTTGCCTGCTAAAATTCGCATTCCTGGGTTTATATAATCACATAATTGGGGTCGCTTCAACCCGCGGACATGGAGAAAAACACGGACTTGGCAACACAGTGCAGTTGAGTTCTGTTGACATTTGACAACTAACGTTAAGCGTCGCTCCGTTGCTCTGATTGGTTGTGGGTCTATCCAATTGAGGTCTTTCCTGGCTCGGTTGAAACACGCCCCATAATCAAAGCTCAATGGAGTGGTACCAGACTCATATTCTGACTAGAATTGAGTATGGCCACGCCAGGCTAGTCTTTTTGAGTATGGTGCTACAAGTTTGGCACACCTATTTTTGGGCAGTGTCTCCCATTCTTCTTTGCAGGACCTCTCAAGCTCAATCAGGTTGGATGGGGAGCGTCGGTGCAGATCTCTCCAGAGATGTTCAATTGGGTTCAAGTCTGGGCTCTGGCTGGGCCACTCAGGGCCACTCACAGAGTTGTTCCGTAGCCACTCCTTTGTTATCTTGGCTGTGTGCTTAGGGTCGTTGTCCTGTTGGAAGATGAAACTTCACCCCAGTCTGAGGTCCAGAGTGCTCTGGAGCAGGTTTTCATCAAGGATGTCTTTGTACATTGCAGCACCCTTGATCCTGACTAGTTTCCCAGCTCCTGCTCACCTCCCTGACTAAGGTCCTTCTCCTCTGATCATTCAGTTTGGCTGAGTCCTGGTGGTTGCAAACTTTTTCATTTATGGATGATGGAGGCCACTGTGCTCATTGGGACCTTCGATGCTGCAAAAAAAATTCTGTACCCTTCCCCAGATCTGTACCTCAATACAATCCTGTTTAGGAGGTTTACAGACAATTCCTTGGACTTCATGGCATGGTTTGTGCTCTGAAGTGCAATGTTAATTGTGGGACCTTATATAGACAAGTGTGTGCCTTTCCAAATCATGTCCAATCAAGTTGTGAGCACCTGAGCTCAATTTTGAGTGTCATGGCAAAGGGTGTGAATACTTATATCGTTTTTAAATTTTAATTATTTTTGGGCAGTGTCTCCCATTCTTCTTTGCAGGACCTCTTAAGCTCAATCAGGTTGGATGGGGCGCGTCGGTGCAGATCTCTCCAGAGATGTTCAATTGGGTTCAAGTCTGGGCCACTCAGGGCCACTCACATTGGTGGTCATTTTTTATTTTAATTTTAATACATTTGCAAAGATTTCAAACAAACTTCTTTCACGTTGCCATTATGGGTTATTGTTTGTAGAATTTGAGGAAAATAATGAATTTAATCCATTTTGGAATAGGGCTGTAACATAACAAAATGTGGAAAAAGTGAAGCGCTATGAATACTTTCCAGATGCACTGTATAATTTGCTCATGCAATCTAACACATTTTTTTGTGCATGCTTTTGGGGAATATTGTGGTTGATTGACTAGAATATTTGCACATACAGTGGAAATTGGCTGGACACACCTACATTTAAATATTTTATACATTTGCCTGTTGTACTTGTACCCACCCATGCACTTATAGTTCTCACTAAATATGATTATACATTTATTTGATGCAATGAGTGTATGATATCAGCCATTGAAATTGATCAGAGAACACAAGTCTAGGTCTAAAACACCCTTATTGCGAAGCAGAGGATGATATTACCTAGATTTATCAAATTTAGCCTAATTCTCAAACAAGAGACACAGTCAAGTCCATTTCAACGAACGCTGAGGGTGTGAGGGAACAATAAACTTTATTCTTATGATGCTTGATGATTTGGTGTTCTAAATATAATTTTGAGTAAAACAGTTGTTTGGGCGAAATTGTAGCTGAAGTATAGCACTACACTTGATGTGTTTATTTGAGTTGATGTGGGCATTGATGCATGGATCGTATTTGAATCTCTAAAGAATCCGTGCTCCATTGGGGTGGTCGCATTAGCGGATAATGAGACACACGCAAACGACTGACATCTCTCTGTTTTCAAACAGATTACATAAACACTGAATATTTGTTTTCGATTTGATTTACATTATTTAAAACCTGACATTTCAACGTTTCTTTAGACATATGTCTCATGTTTGTGAGACAAGTATTCACTAAGCTAGAGTTCCTTTTCTGAAGACTATCTGAATAATCGTCTTTGACAGAGAGGCTGCAGATCACGCATCATGTTTGTTTTCTTTATTTTGCAAAAAGCACAACAATTTTTTTTGTGACTGTACACAAAAATGTGCCTGAATGATAAAAATCGACAGAGTTATCCGAGTCTCTTTGGCACTGATAAGAAAAAAAGTGAGTTGATCGATCCAGCATGACGTCCGACTCAATGGGGTTAATATCATTCAGCATTCCAGAAGCATTAAACATTAGGTTAGAGTATTGCAAATCAAATTATTGCCTGCCTTTTAAAGATACCAGTAGTTGCGATAGTCTTTTCTTCCCTATTGCAGACCTGCCAACCTGTACGCATTTTGCATAGCGGGAACGCATTTTGACATCAAAAGTACGCTGGTACGATTTGTCACTCTAAACAAAGCAAAAGTACTCAAATTAAGCAACAG
This sequence comes from Gobio gobio, assembly GCF_949357685.1. Lineage (NCBI taxonomy): Eukaryota > Metazoa > Chordata > Actinopteri > Cypriniformes > Gobionidae > Gobio > Gobio gobio. The sequence continues at coordinate 43,898,159 of NC_137106.1, forward strand.
AAAAAGAAGAGTTCGTCCAAACATAGCACTGGGTTCATTGCCCAAATAGCAAGCAGGGATGATTGACAAATACGCAAAAAAGAGACTGCAAATCGACAGCAACACCAAATCCCGCTCAATACCCCTTCTACTTCCGTTGTTTGACTGAAGCGAGGACAGTACAGTAGTCACGGTTGGCCCTACTTCTAACTCCTGAAGGTAAACGGGTTGGGGTGGGTGTTTTCCTATGTACTGTACTGTAGTAAGTGTTTTTTTTTTGTTGGCAGAATTAAGTAATTAAAGACAGACATACAATAAATATGAGTATTGTCCTAGGTTTGGTTATATTATGACCAGTGTTTACTCTAAAATACTGTAATTCGGCCATCATTTAGAACAATATCACTTTTCAGTCGTAGACTTTAAAACTGAAATCATGGATAACTGACAAGCACGAGTCTGGAGAAACAGGCGTTTATTCATTCATTCTCATTGTTGAGAAACATAGCCTGCATGTGTTACGTTATTGTGATATGTAGAAAACTAGCGTAGTTATGTATGGATTAAAAAGTATCATTGTTTCAGTGCTGCGCGACCTCTCTCTCTCACAAACACAAATGTGAGCACACACAGAGAGAGAAAATTGACATGCTAGGTTTAAAACCCATCTTAAGTGTTTGCAAAAAAAGCTATTTTTTGTTTCATCTGACCATAGAACGTCTCGGTTACGTATGTATCCCTCGTTCCCTGAAGAGGGAACCAAGATGTTACGTCAGTGACTGACAAATGGGGGTTTCGCTTAGAAGCCTATCACCTATCACTTACAAAATGAGCCAATGGCAATGAAATGCCATGGGTCTGCGGAATTTGCATAGCGTAGCTCCGCCCCACCTCGTGGGTATATAATGAAGGACACTGGCAATTTCGCATTATGTAACCTGCTGAGGAGCCGAGATTGAACTCCCGGCCGTTCCAGCGGTACAGCGGAAGTGGCAGGGGGATGTAACTTCTCCATTCCCTCAGGGAACAAGGGTTACATACGCAACCAAGATGTTCCCTTTTGTTCAGTCACTCCGAGTGACTGACGAATGGGGGTCCAATCTAATCACGCCACCTCGGCTGTCTTCCAGTGCCCAGTGCAAGTCTGAGCTCTCTGTCGTGAGAGTAGCACGGACGAAGTACTCGACTTAACATAGGAGTACCAAGGTACACTGGGAAGCATATCCATGTGGAAATATGCAACACAATGCCTGCCCGCAGGGAGGACTTAAGAATACACATATGACCCTTGAACGGGATGCATATGGAACACACTGGGGTATCCAGCCCAAAAGGTGGAATGTTTCAACCCCAGAGGTGGCAAGAGGCTTGCCGAGGGAAAGACACAAATCAGAGAGGCAGTTGGGGGTTGCCCAACGGGGGAACCATGCACATGGAAGCACCTAGCCTAACACAAGGGCTGACCGAGTGGGCATGCACTCTGGTGTCAGCATCGACAGTGCTGGAGGAACTCAGGGCTTCAGAGGAGGAAACTCACCTGAGGAAATATCGCACATATCCAGTCCATGGAGTGAAAAGGTGAGCAAGCGATGACACAGAGCAGGTCCTAGTTACTGGCTACTGGAAGCGAGGACACGGGAGGACACTGGCTCCACTCAGAGATTATAGAATCTCTTGAATGTGTTGGGTGTAGCCCAGCCTGCAGCTCTGCAAATGTCTGTTAGCAAGGCTACATGTGCTAGAGCCCAGGAAGAGGCCACACTCCTGGTGGAGTCTGCCCTCACCCCTAGGGGCCATGGACGACCCTGCGTCTGGTAAGCCAAGACAACAGCATCCACTATCCAGTGCGACAACCTTTGCTTGGAGAGAGCCTTTCCCTTCAGCTTCCCACCATAACAGACAAAGAGCTGATCTGAGGTCCTGAAACACTGCGTTCTGTCTACTTATGCACGGAGGGCGCACACTGGACAGAGCAGTGCCAAAGCTGGGTCTGCCTCCTCCAAGGGCAGTGCTTGTGGTGGGAACCTTGGGCACGTATCCAGGCCAGGGATAAAAAAGTATTCCATGTGTAAAATGAAATACTCTGTTGTATCTTTAATGCTGTACAACAGATCAAAACCTGACAGCCTGTGCTAGAAATCTTATAATGTGCCTGTAACAAAGTTTGTGTGTGTATAAGGAAGAAGACAAGGGGGTCGGCTGGCTTGGGACTCAGAACAGGTATTTATTATTCTTAACTCAGGTCACAAAATAAATGTGCACGTCGCACCACTTTAAATAAACTCAGTCTCTGTATCATCGGTTTAGCTTTGGCAGTTCCTCTCTGCATGTCCGTCTCTTGGCCTGTTCGAGTCCCAATGTGTCTCCAGCTTCTCTCTCTCCAGTCCTTATTTCCTGGGTGGCTTAAATCCTGTCTCTCCATGCCAATCACTGAAACAAGAGACAGGTGTTTCTCATTTGGCCTTGATTCACTTACGTGCCGCTCGTCCTCTGACTCTCTCTCCCGTCACAGACTTCGCTAAACCACGCCTCCTCATACCCCCACCGCCTGACTCAGGCCGGGGAGCATTCCGGCCTGCAGCCCCCCCCCCCCCATTTCTGGAAAGGAAGTCAACCACAACCATCTGCGCCCCCAGCCTGTGAACCACCTTGAACTTAAATGGCTGTAAAGCTAGATACCAACGGGTGATCCACGCGTTGGTATCTTTCATGTGGTGGAGCCACTGGAGAGGGGCGTGGTCCAAACAGAGAGTGAACTCCCTCCCCAGGAGATAGTAACGGAGGGTAAGAACGGCCCACCGGATAGCCAAACACTCCATTTCAATGGTGCTATACATCGTCTCTCTCTTTGAGAGCTTGCGACTGATGTGCAGCACCGGCCGCTCTTCCCCCTCCCACTCCTGGGTGAGGACCGTGCCCAGCCCCCTGTCCAATGTGTCCGTCTGCACCATAAAAGGGAGAGAAAAATCAGGTGATTGTAAGAGCGGCCCGCCACACAAAGCAGCCTTAACCTGGGTAAAAGCCTGCTGGCACAGCCCTGACCACTGGACCAGGTCTGGTGCTTACTTTATGGTGAGGTCAGTGGACAGTGGGTTAGTGAGGTCCGAATAATTAGGAACATACCTCCTATAATATCCCGCTAGTCCAAGGAACTGCCTCATCTCCCTTTTGGTCTTGGGTCTCGGGCAGGTTGCAACTGTTGCTGTTTTGTCAATTAGTTTTGCCACTTGCCTATGACCCAAGTGGAAGCCCAGATACCTGACCTCCACGCGCCCAATTGCACACTTCTTCGGGTTGGCAGTCAGCCAACTTTGTTATATGCCATATGCTGCTTCCAATCATTACTATAGATAATGATATCATCCAAGTATGCAGCAGCATATGCAGCATATGCAGCATATGCAGCATGCGACCGAAGAATTTTATCCATGGGATGCTGAAACGTGGCCGGAGCCCCAAACAACCCCAACGGAAGTGTAAAAAATTGGTGTAATCCAAACGGCGTCGTAAAGGCTGTTTTTTCTTTAGATAAAGGCGTTAAGGGGATCTGCCATTATCCCTTTTTTTAAATCCAGCGTTGAATAAAAACGAGCCGTGCCTAGCCTATCGAGCAACTCATCAACCCTTGGCATTGGATTTGCGTCGAATTTCGGCACACAGCGTTCACCTTGCAATAATCCACACAGAACCGGACTGAGTCGTCAATCGCTGGCCCAATCACTGTAGGATTCTTCTATTACTCCCATGTCTAGCATCGCCTCTAATTCTTCCTTAACCACATTTTTTTGGTGTTCTGGTAATCTATACGACCGACTGCGAACCACCACGCCCAGCTCCGTCTCGATGGTGCTGGATGAGGTTTGTTCGACCTGTACGGGCGAGAACACATCCGCAAAAATGTCCTGCAGCTGGGCTATGTCAGTGAGCTGCAATGGCGAGAGATAATCTCCCCCTGATGCCAGAGCGAGGGATGTACCTTTTGTGCTCACCTCTGGCCCAACAGCTAATGATTGAAAATTCTCCATGGATAGCCGCCCCAATGTTTAGAGTTTTGTTCTCAGGTACATGACATACTGAATTTTAGTTTTTGCCTTGCGATGGTCCGTCCTTCCAAGCTTTTCTGAGAACGTCCAACACCCCACGGGGCTGACGTCCATAGAGAAGCTCGAACGGGGAAAACCCGGTGGAGGCTTGCGGGACCTCACGTACAGCAAACAATAGGGGTTCCAACCATTTATCCCAATTTTTGGCGTCTTCCTGTACGAGCTTTCGGATCATTGTTATTAAAGTGCGATTAAATTGTTCCACCAACCCATCCGTCTGTGGGTGATAGACGCTGGTGCAGATTGATTTAATGTCCAATAATCTGTAAAGTTTGCGTAATGTACGTGACACAAGCGCCGTGCCTTGATCAGTGAGGATCTCTTTCGGGATCCCCTCCCTGGAGATTAAACTAAACAATGCCTCCGCAAAACTCTATTTGCGGAAATGCTATGGAGGGCAATTGCTTCGGGGTATCGTGTTGCATAGTCCACCAGGACCAATGCAAAACGATGCCCCCATGCGGATCGCTCCAATGGTCCGATGAGGTCCATGCCAATTCTCTCGAAGGGGACCTGCAGAAGCGGTAGAGGACGCAATGGCGCTTTTGAAAAGGCCGGTGGATTTACCAGCTGACATTCACGACACAACGCGCACCATCTGCGCATGTTCTCGTGAATGCCCGGCCAAAAGAACCGGACCATTAAATGATTCAGTGTGGCCGCTTGACCCAAATGACCAGCCATAGGATTAGAATGAGCCGCCTGGAAAAGCATTTCCCGACAGCTTTTTGGTACTAACAACTGGGTTGTATCTGGGTCCTGGGTCACTCGATACAACCTGTCTTTTAATATGGCAAAATAAGGATAAGAGAGCGGTTGCTCAGGATGGAGAACCTGTCCGTTGATCGATCGGACCTGTGCAAATGCATTTTTAAGCGACTCATCTTGGGACTGTTCCAGAAAAAAATCATTGTGGTCAGTGAGGATTAACCTTTCTATACCACTCCGTTCCTCTGCAACAGTACCTGATGGTCCCGGCTCAGTCTCCCCAACCTGCACAGCCGCTTTCTCTCCCCACCCCTTCTTTTCCCAAGAGACATCCGCACATAAAAACCCCAATAAGCTACCAAATGCTGGCCAATTCGTTCCCATATTGAGCGGATATCGGAGGTGCGGGCTAACGGCCACCTCCACTCTATGTTTTTGTCCCCGGAATTGAATTATAACCATCACCAGCGGATAACTCACCACATCCCCGTGCACACACTGTACCTTAACCATGCTGCTATTATCCAATGCCAACGATTGTATCAGGCTTTGGTGGATAGAGGTTTGGTTTCACCCTGAATCCACCAAAGTTGGATAGGTACCCCCCTGAATACTCACTGGTATTTGGTACAGCCTGGCTCGATCGGGGGCAGCCTGGGACGTGCCGGGGACCCGGATCAGTGTCCCCACCTCCATCACGGGACAACGATCTATAAAGTAACCCGGGTCCCCGCACCGCCAACAGGCCGGCCCAGACTTCCCCGCCGCCCCAGTGGCAGGAAGGGAACCAAGGGATTGGCGTGGAGAGAAAGGGGAAATGGGACCGGAGGCTGGAGGGAACCCGGTTGACTCCCCGCCCCTAGAGGGCACCCGCAATCCCGAGGCTCCGCCCTGGAGTTCCTCGAACCGTCCTCGGGGCAGACCTCCAGACTGGAATCCTCCCCTCATCCGGGGAGCTGGAACCGGCCTATATGGAGAAACATAAGAAGGAGAGGGGAGAGAGAAAGAGAAGCCGCCGGCAGGGGTTCGCCGACCCCCGGGGACGCCACCAGTTGGTCCTCCGCCAGCTCGATGGCTTTGTCCAGCGACGCCAGCCTGTGGCACTGGACCCATTGCGTGGTCTTCCTGGGCAACTGCGCAATAAACTGCTCCAGTGCCACTCGATCGAGGATTTAGTCGACTGGTCAGCCATTTGCGGCAGGCGTCCCGGAGCTGTTGTTCGGGGGCGTCCCGGAGTGTTGTTCGGGGGAGAGCCCGACCCGCTGGAGGATGGCCCGTCGCAGGTCGTCATAGACCAGGAAGTTCTGGACTGGCAGTTGTTGGGCCGCTATCTGCGCCTCACCGGACAACAGCGGGATGACGCGAACAAGCCAGTCCAGTCGCTGCAACCCACATGCCTCCGCGGACCGCTCAAACAAGTCCAGGAACACTTCTAGGTCGTCCTGCGGCCATCGTTGTGAGCTGCATGTGGGTGGATGCAGCTCACAGGCCAGAACCGCCCGGTCGATGCAGGATGATGTCCGCAAATGGCGTCGCTGGCGATGTTTGCATGGCGGCTCTGTCTTCTTCCTATCCCGGGTTTCGGCACCAATGTAACAAAGTTTGTGTGTGTATAAGGAAGAAGACAAGAGGGTTGACTGGCTTGGGACTCAGAACAGGCATTTATTATTCTTAACTCAGGTCACAAAACAAATGTGCACGTCGCACCACTTTAAATAAACTCAGACTTTGTATCATCGGTTTAGCTTTGGCAATTCCTCTCTGCACGTCCGTCTCTTGGCCTGTTCGAGTCCCAATGCGTCTCCAGCTTCTCTCTCTCCAGTACTCATTTCCTGGGTGGCTTAAATCCTGTCTCTCCACACCAATCACTGAAGCAAGAGACATGTGTTTCTCATTTGGCCTTGATTCACTTACTCACTCACTTGATTCAAAGGTCGTCCTCTGACTCCCTCTCCCGTCACAGACTTCGCTAAACCATGCCCCCCTCGCCACAGTGCCATGTTTGGATCTTCCAATAGGACAGTGATCCAAAAACAAACATCAAAATCAAAACAAAAATGGGTCACTGAGCACAAAACCAAGCATCTGCAATGGACATCCCAGTCCCCTGACCTGAACCCTATAGAAAATGAGTGGGCTGAACTGAAGAGAAGAAGCACCAACATGGATCTGGGAATCTGAAGGATCTGGAGAGATTCTGTATGGAGGATATTCTGTCTCTGATCTCTTGTCAGGAGTTCTCCAAACTCACCAGGCATTAAAGGAGAAGACTCTTATCTTGCGGTTATCTTGGAAAAAGGTTGCAAAAAGTATTTAATAAAAGGGGGCAAATGGTAAATGGTAAATGGTAAATGAGTAAATGAGAAAAACATGTGCTTCATAATGTGATCCCCCTGGCGTAGGTCTAGTAGCCTTATTGATGCCTCATGGCCACTGACTGGATGGCAAACACCTGTTAAAGAGAATCTGTGAACACCTTTAGATCTGAGCAAATGGGGGACTGTTGTCTCCAGAGGGCTGAGGCCAAATCCAGTGCACAATTACACAACAGGGAGATGTTGTGTACCAACCTTAGCCTGCTCAGAAGCAACGGTAGAAGGTTGAAGTTCAAAGATGAGAGACACCTGAGTCAAGAAACCCTTGCAGGTACCAGGCTTCCCATTATAATTTTGAGGGGCTGGGATCTTGGGTTCCTGGGACATTGGTGCAGCTAGTGGTGGAGAACTTGCGGTACTACAACAGTTTCTCAAGGCATGCATGTTTGTAGTTGTTGCAGAGACTCTCCAATCTGGTTCAGTGTCTGTCAGCCTCTGAAGTTGTGTTTGCTAATGGCTCAATGAATCTGTTCAGCCTCTGCTGTGAGCATCATATTGTTGGAATAGTCCCAGAGTACTAACTAGTGATGGCAAAATGAGGGTTCCTGAACCACTGAGACTTCACAGCCCATTGCTTCAACAAAAGGTTCATTAATCGATGCTTCATTCATCATTGCTCACTAGTGATACCTAGCTACTGTGCAAAGACTTAGCAGACAAATCAATTAATCCTGAGCCAGTGACCTGAGCAGACAGTTGTCCATTGCCTGGGTATAAAATAAAATGTATATCTTTCTCTGTCTGGCTTTACTTGTGCAGAGACAACTGTCACACACACAGTTAATTAATTATTCATAAATTGTTTTGATAGTGAGAGTATGAACAACAAAAGTGATGCTGTGTTGAGTGCAGAACTTATGGCGGATGGAATGTAATAAAGATAACTGAAACAGAGCAGTCTGGGGTGGGAAAAGTTAAGAATTGTTACTGTTTTTTGTGTGCAGTGTGCACAGTTTATTGTGCGGTTTTAGTGCAGTGTAGTGCTTATGGGACTAAGGATATTGTGGAGCAAACTGCAACACAGCTATTTGGGGTGGGTGAAGGAAGGATTATAATAATTTTTTTTATTGAGGAACAGAATATTTTGAAGTGTGTTGGGGTTTAGACGATTCCTCTTCCTGAGCAAAACCTGTTCCGCCTTGGAAAAGATCCTTTCACAAGGAACAGAGAATGCTGTTGAACATAAAAATGCCAGTGCCAACTGGTTTAAGTGAGGATACTGATGATTCTGTTGAACCCAATATACTAGTGGATCCTCAGATCTTGTGAGATTTACTTCCGATCAATACCGGTCCACTTCAACACTAGCATCTGTTGCACTTGAACTCCTTCTACTGTGATCAACCATGCTATCCAACAGATGCCAAAGGTCACATAGTAATAGAGGAAAACTCTTTTAGAGAAAAATCTCTAACCTAATAGTAATAATATAATATACTGTAGTATAACAGTATAATTTAATAATATATAGCCCTAACATATATAAACCACAATAACGACAATGACACTCTCTGACTCACTCACACTTCTACTACTCCCGACACTTCTCTGAAACGCCACAACAACCACAAGGTGGCGCGAGTTTCAAACCCAAAGCAACACTCATAACCGAACTGAATTGGGGTCTTCATCTGGCACGGCCATTTATTCTCGTCACAAGCTCCAACCAAGGGGGTAATCCAGCACCCAGAAAGCGTACCTTCCGTAGGGGCAGCCGTTGCTAACCAAGCCATCACCTGCTGTTAGCATCCCATTGACTCCCATTCATTTTGGCGTCACTTTGACAGCGAATAACTTTACATCTGAGGCGTTTAAAGTCTCCATTTGACCATTGTTTATTTCTAAAGAAACACGACAATGTATAAAAGGCTCCATTTCCTTGTATCTTACACTATCGCCCCGTAGAAGCCGTTTTTGTAAAAAGTAGGCTAACGATTGCGTCATAACCACGCGACTCTGTCGCATAGTAGAGAAATTACCGTATAGACAGGAGGAGAAGCTCGCAGGCAATCTTTTGCTGTCTATGAAGCAATCGGGGGGACGTGGAGGCACAAAGTCCGATAAAGTCAAGGGAGAAGCATGGGGAGAAGCCCATAGAGAGCCAAAAGCAACGGGACAAAATATTTCAACAACGTGATTCAGATTTCACTTGGCACAACTACTAGAAAACTTATAACTGTCAGACTGGTTGCTCACGTCACATCTACGTCGTCAAGCTCAGTCTGAGGCTGCGCTGTACGCTCAGCCATCAGGAAGTGAGTGCTTCTAATTGACTTCACGTTTCCCTGTCGAAGCCTATGGGGTCGCTGTGTCCATTTCTTTTACTGTCTATGGCTCCAACGCCTTGGTTCAAATGTCACATCACTAGCACTAACCACTATATTATGGAGCAGTGTGAACCCAAAGTGCAGAGAAGCACAAGAGGAAGGACTTGAGGAAAACAAACAGTCTTTACTTAATGTCCTTCTTGAATAAATACACACAAAAAAAAAATCAAGCATCAAAAGCAGGGCTGAAGAAGGTACAGATCCACATTGACTTCATGCAGGCAAAAATGTCCAATAACATAAAGAAAAGTTCCCAAACAAGCAGGTCAAAATATCTGGGTAAAAAGTCTCTCAAGGTAATCCAAACATCTACCTAAACAAAAGAACTATAAGACTGAGCAAAGATACAAACAAATGCAGGTCTTATATATACACCCACGCACACTCTAAAAAGTCAGGCACAGGTGATATCATTGAGCGAATGAACAGAAAATCAGGAGGAAGTTGTGGAAGGTCTTGTGCTCTCTGTTTCCCTCTGCTGGACAGACAGTGGTGTGACATAAGTGTAACATTCTTCTGCTAGAAAATATAGTCCTTGACACACCAGATGGTTGTTATGTAACAAGGTAACAATCCGCTATGGGTGCGGCACAGTGGTATATCTGTTACTGTTTTGTTGATTTGGCTGGAATACTGTATTAATCAGAAGCCAGGACTGGAACGTTCTGTTTTATAAGGACAAATAAACAGTATTTTTAAAATATTTACTCTATTTTGCTCCACCAGTTTGCTTGCACAGTGTGAAGTTGGTTTTAGGTGGCAATAATGCTCATTTTAGATTGCAGGTGCTTATTTTTTTATTTTTTATTTTTTATTAAATAAAACCATCAGAAGAAATGTGTTATATAAATAAAAAAAAATCAAATTTTCTCGCCTCATTTGCAGTCACATGAAGCAGTGAGATCATTTGCAAAAGCCATCCCTCATATTGTCCGTCACTCACTATTTGTCAGCCATTTGTAAGTCACACTTTGGTTTAAAAGGGGCCAGGCTTTTGCCAGGAGAGGCATTCCCACAAAGGGTGGAATCTTGGAGAAACCATATGATTATATCCATATCAATGGTCTGTGAGACTACAGAGATGTTTAGAAGGATGGGGCCAGCAAATCATGGTTATTAGAAAGAGGAGGCGCATCTTAAAATGATTAGGGCCAAAAATATCATGTTTTTGCTTCTTATGCCTTTGCTCTTCACCGACAGTCCCTCATGCCAGATGCAATAAATTATTATTCTAAATCAAAACAGAACAGTTTTTATTTTTTATTTTTTTTAAATCTGAATATTTGCTAATGTCAAGGCTAGGGAAGCTTGGATAAACCCACCAAAGCAGTTGATCCTGGTGCAGTTATTTATGACTACACATTTCAACAGAAAGGTTTCTTTGATGATCTTACTTTAAAGCTTGTTTTTTCGCTCTTCTCGGCTGACTTGAAATGCCTTCATCCCGTCTGACATTACAGTCAGCTCTCTGTGGTCAAGTTGTTAGCCTGATGCTGTCATGACTGCAGATGAGGGTTGTTCTGAACACTGCGCTGGTTTTGTACATTTCACAATGTTAAAGTTTTGACCTAAAGTGTATGAATGAGTAAATAAATAAATTAGATAATAAATATATAAAATAAATAAACAAATAAACGTGTGTTTGACTACCTTGCTTTCCAGTGTAACCAGGTCTGCCAAATGTGCTTTTGCTCATTGGGACCCCAATATCTGTACACAATCAATGTTTAAATTACCTTATTCTAATGAGATCTGGATCCTTACCTACAACCCCCATCACAAAAAATATCCTGAAGTTTTAAGAGATAAGGAAGGAGGTTTGTGGACTGCTTCCAAAGTACACATTGTCATGTCCAATCCATCTTAGTTGAATTTACAAGTGTTCTTACTGTGACCGGCCACAAAGCCTCTTTTTATAATGTTTAAATTTGCCATCTTTCTTTGTAATTCATTACTGAAGAAACGGAACAGAAAGGCATCAAGGACAGTGTCTAATTTTGAAGTCAAGTCAAGTCACCTTCATTTAGGTATATGGCGCTTTTCACAACACAGATTGCTTCAAAGCAGCTTTACTGTGAAAATAAGGAAAGTAATTTTGTTTTAGATGAAAAGCTAAAGTAAGTTTTTGATTTATTAATTTATGTTTCAAAAACTGATTCGTTATTTAATTTGGCGCCATGTAAACAACACCATCCAAAACAGAAAAACCCCAATGCGTTCCGGACCCCATACGCACCGCAACAGCACCTGATGCCTGGAGAATGAAACCATGAAATAGGTTTGAAATAGTTTTTAAACTATACCACCACCAGGGCCCACTGCCCCTCTGTCCTCATCAGCTGAGGTGCCCCTCTCACAGGCTATTGTCGCTACCCATCCCCGCTAAAAGTGTTCTATTTTCCCTCCGCTAAAGATCCACAGATTCCGCGAATCCGCTCCCGTGTTTTCCCGCTCGCTCCCCAGCGTCACTCTGAGTCTGTGTGTGGAAAACATCTCGGGTTATGACTATAACCCTTGTTCCCTGAGAAGGGGAACGAGACACTGCGTCATTGTAACGATACTTTGGGGAACGCCCCTAGCGTAAAAGGTCTGAAGAATGAATCAGCCCAATCCTGATTGGTGTTGCGTCATGACGTAGTATGTGACGGCATATCCGGAAGATACAAAGAGACGTCTGAACACAACAGAGATAGCGTTCTGCGATGAAGCGAGTGCTCTGTCTGATTGGGCGGACACGAGACGCAGTGTCTCGTCCCCCTTCTCAGGGAACAAGGGTTATAGTCATAACCCGAGACGTTCCCCTTTGAGGGAACTTGAACTGCGTCATCGCACGACACTTTGGGGAACAAGTACCCACTATTCCGCACCAATCATACCCAAACTAGTGTGAAGCTGGAACCCAGGCACAACTAGGGGGCGAGCACTGTAGCGCCAGGCGTCTCAGGGAGATGCAGACTGTGGTATCTAATGAAGGTGTGCAGAGTGGCCCACCCAGCTGCCTCGCAGATCTCTTGCATAGAGGCTCCAGAAAGGAGGGCCACCGAGGAGGCCATGCTCCTGGTGGAATGAGCCCTCACGGATATCGGTGAAGGCAGATTGCGCACCTGATAAGCTGTGGCTATAGCCTGGACAATCCAGTTAATGATTGTCTGTTTTGAGGCAGGCAGCCCCTTCTTGGGTGAACCAAAACACACCAACAACTGGTCTGACTTTCTCCACTGAGCAGACCTCTCCAGGTAAATCCTCAATCCTCGGGGCAGAGGAGGTGAAGTCTGCACTTTTCCGCCGTCACGTGAGGTGGAGGATGGAAGGTCTGAAGAACCACTGACCGTGCCACATTAGATGGCACCTTGGGTACATAGCCCAGACTGGGATGCAAGATGGCCTTAACTCCACCAGGGGCAAACTCCAGGCAGGTTGGTGTGATAGCAAAGGCCTGGAGGTCCCCCACTCTCCTCTGAGAAGTGATGGCAAGGAGAAAGGCCACCTTGAAGGTCATTATTCTCGCCTCAGCCGACTCCAGTGGCTCAAAGGGGGCCTCAGCCAACCCCTCGAGCACCACCGCCAGGTCCCAGGTTGGGACTCTGGAACGAGACGCAGGCCTCATCCTCCGAGCCCCACGGAGGAATTTTACAACCAGATGGTGCCTTCCCAATGGCCCATCACCTAAAGGTGCGTGGAAAGCCCCAATGGCAGCCACATACACCTTAAGTGTGGACAGGGAAAGACCGGCGGAGAAGCGGTCTTGGAGGAACTCCAGCACTGAAGCCACCGGGCAGTTAACTGGGTTCACCTCCCGCTCTCTACACCAAGTGGAAAATGCATTCCACTTCAGGCTGTACAACCTCCGAGTAGGGTCTCCACCACACCCACCGACAGGCCCTCTCCTAGGTACTGGGCCCCCTCAGGGGCCAGACCCAGAGATCCCACACCTCTGGCCGGGGGTAGAATATTGTGTCCCCGTCAGAGTGACACAATATTCCCCTGATCAGCAGAGTGATCGGGGGAAAAGCGTACAGACGCAGCCTCGGCCACGTCTGCGCCATGGCATCCAGCCACAGCGGGCCGGATGGGTGAGGGAGAACCACAGTGGGCAGTGGGATGTCTTTCGAAATGCGAAGAGATCCACTTCCACCGGGCCAAACCTCTCGCACATGGCCTCCACCACCTCGAGGTGGAGTCGCTATTCCCCGGGCCTCAACCCCTGCCTCGACAGGATGTCTGCTCCCTGGTTTTGGTCCCTGGGGATGTACATCGCCATGAGGGATGACAACCTCCCCTGGGACCACAGGAGAACCTGATGCACCAGTCTGCAAAGAGGGCGCGACCTCAGGCCCCCCTGGTGGTTTAGATACGATACTGCCGACATGTTGTCGGATCGTATCAGGACATGGTGGCCACGGAGGTCCGGGAGAAAGCTCCTCTGGTTCTCAGCCACCACTGGAGGGGTCTCATGTGGAGCAAGCCGAACGGTATCACGTTGGACGCTGCTGCCATGAGACCCAGCAGTCTCTGGAACTGCTTCACAGTGAGGCTGCGGTCCAGCTTCACTCTCGAGACCATCCCTTGTATGGACTCGAAGCGCGCGGGGGACAACTGTGCCCGCATCAACGTCGAATCCCACACGACCCCCAGGAGCGTGGTCCTCTGGGAGGGCGTAAACATGCTCTTCTTCTTGTTGAGTCTCAGCCCCAAGCACCTTATGTGGGCTAGAACGACATCTCGATGTCGAACCGCCATATCGCGCGACTGAGCCAGGATGAGACAGTCGTCGATATAATTGAGTATACTGATGCCCTGGAGTCTCAACGGAGCCAGCGCTGCATCCATACACTTCGTGAAGGTGCGAGGGGAAAGAGCTAGGCCGAAGGGAAGAACCCAAAATTGGTACGCTTTGCCCCCGAGAGCGGACCTCAGGAACTTCCTGTGAGATGGTAGGATGGAGATATGGAAGTATGCGTCCTTCAGATCTATGGTGACGAACCAGTCCTCGAACTGGATCTGACTCACGATGGCTGGAATTGTAAGCATCCTGGTCCTGTATCTCCTCAGAGACCCGTTCAGATACCTGAGATCTATTATTGGACGCAACCCACCATCCTTCTTGGGAACTATGAAGTACCGGCTGTGGAACCCGGACTCCCTGTCTGCTGGATACATTCTATAGCCTCCTTGACCAGCAGGGAGCGTACTTCCTGTTCCATCACCCGCACCTGCACCGGGCCGATGACAGTCTGGACCCCCCCTGTTGAATTTCGGGGGAGGGAAACCGAACTGCAGCCTGTAACCCCGTTCTACAGTACGCAGGGCCCATGCAGATATACCCGGAAGGCATGACCATGCGCCGAGATAATCTACTAAGGGAACTAGCCTCTCGAGGCCAGTCTCGGGTGTTAACCGAGCCTCCTCCCCGACCTCCAGAAGCGGCTGACCGGCAGGGTGAAGTTGGGGAAGAGATCCGACGGGCGCACACGTTTGCTGGACCGCCGCAGATCTTATTAGAGGCGGCTGGAACAGCACGCGCGTGCTTGGACGGCGGGAACGCAGCATCGATTTCCAGAGAGCCCCAGGGCGGAAGCAACCTCGATCGTTCCACCCTGTGGGGGACAGCTCTCAACGGCCCTGCCGGAGCTAGGACCGCTTGGGAGCTTTCTTGGCCTGAATGACGTCCCTCAGGTTGCCTTTAGGCTGAGAAGGCTTCCTGCGAGAGCGCCGTCTCCTTTGCCAAGCTCCCTTGGGAGGGGCGCGGGAGGCGACACTCTGCTTCTGCACCTCGCGGTGCGAGGAGCTGGATGAAGGCCCGGGCTGCCCACTCGGAACGCGCAACAACCAGCAGCGCGACCCGCCACACTAAAAGCCCTGCCGACCAACCTGGAGGGATCACGGCATGGTTTAGTGGGCAGCGTCGGGGCCTTCAATGATGCAGCGGCCCTGGGTGCACTCGTTGTGCAAATCGGGGAAGAAAGGAAGGCCCTGCCGTGGAGGCTTAACCCGACGCCTGAAAATTCTGCAATTTTGCGGTATTTTTCCTGCTCATCTCGGGTCTGTTCGTTCAGAATAGTTGTGCCTTAACATCGTACACCCGTGGTGAGATTTTGGATATTGGTTTGCGAATTTCCGACAGTTTTATGGACAATCTTCGACTCCTTCCTGAGATCGCTAGGACACCCGAGGCTATGCACTCTACCCGGCCGGGCGGAAGTGCTCGCAGGCGGCGCCGAGATCGTAAACAAAGGCGGGGAATACGCGGTGGTCTGAGAGCTAAGCTAAGGCTAAAGCTAAGGCTAACCCCACATCGGCTCTCTTTACCCAGTATTTTCCTTGCCAATGTACGGTCGCTAGTGAACAAAATGGAGGAGATTCGACTCAGCATCACACACAGCAAGAAACTTTTGAACTGTAACGTCCTAATCTTCACGGAAACCTGGCTAAACGGCGGAATACCGGACACCGCTATTGAGCTAGCGGGATGCCACACGCTCCAGGCGGATAGAACATTAGATGGCTCCGGTAAGACCAGAGGTGGTGGATTGTGCATTTACATTAACAAAGCCTGGTGCACAAACTCTGCTATTGTTGGGAGTCATTGTTCAGCTAACCTCGAGTTTCTCATGGTTAAATGTAGACCGTTTTATCTGCCGCGTGAGTTCACTTCCACCATTATAACTGCAGCCTATATTCCTCCGGATGCTGATGCCAAGCTTGCTATGAAAGAACTTCACGCAGCCATCAGTAAACAACAGACTGATCACCCGGAAGCTGCTTTTATTGTTGCAGGTGACTTTAATCATTCAAACTTAAAGTCAGTGCTACCCAAGTTTCACCAGCATGTTTCCTGCCACACCAGAGGAAACAAAACCTTAGACCATGTGTACACAAACATGGCTGGTGCTTACGTTGCGACACCCCTCCCCCACCTGGGACAGTCAGATCACCTTTCTTTGTTCCTCATCCCCAAATATGCACCCCTCATCAACCGTGTGAAGCCATCAGTAAAGACCATCAAGGTGTGGCCTGCGGGGGTTGACTCCACACTCCAGGAAAGGTTTCTACACACAGACTGGAGTGTGTTTGCTTCTCAAGCCACCAGTGGCGCTCACACGGACATTGACTTCTACACCTCCTCTGTATTGGATCATATCAATACCACCATTGACAGTGTTACAACCCAGAAACAGATCACCACATACCCTAATCAGAAGCCTTGGATGAACAGGGAAGTTCGACTCCTGCTGAAGTCACGCAATACTGCCTTCAGATCAGGAGATGCACAAGCCTACAGTACATCCAGAGCTAACCTGAAGAGGGGCATCAAAAAGGCCAAGCACTGCTACAAGCTGAAGATAGAGGGTCACTTTTCCAACTCTGACCCTCGACGCATGTGGCAGGGCATCCAGGCCATCAGTAACTACAAACCCCCCCACTCCACCCCCGCAGCCACTGATGTCAACTTCCTGAACGAGCTAAATCACTTTTATGCTCGCTTTGAAAGAGACAACAGAGAAACTGCCACCAAGCTCAAACCCTCAGCTGACCCACCAATCACACTCTCCACCACAGATGTCTGCAAGTCACTGAGCCGGATCAGCGCACACAAGGCTGCTGGACCAGACAACATCCCTGGTCGTGTTCTCAGGGCATGTGCGGAGCAGCTCGCTGGGGTTTTTACAGACATTTTCAACCTGTCTCTTGCCCAAGCAGCTGTACCTTCATGCTTTAAACGCACGTCCATTGTGCCAGTGCCGAAACACTCTAACCCGAGGTGCCCTAATGACTACCGCCCTGTAGCACTCACACCCATCGTCATGAAGTGCTTTGAGCGGCTGGTCCTGGAACACCTAAAAGACTCTCTACCATCCACATTGGACTCACACCAGTTTGCCTATCGCAGCAATAGGAGCACAGAGGATGCCGTTTCCATGGCACTGCACTCTGTGCTCACCCATTTGGACCATAAGAACACTTATGCACGCATGCTGTTTGTTGACTTCAGCTCAGCATTCAACACTGTCATCCCAACCAAGTTAATAGCCAAACTTGGAGACCTGGGCATCAATACCTCACTGTGCAACTGGATTTTGGACTTCCTAACTGACAGACCCCAGAATGTTCGTTCAGGATTCACCTGCTCCACATCCATCACACTCAACACTGGCGTACCACAGGGCTGTGTGCTAAGCCCGTTTCTCTACTCCCTCTTCACCGCCGACTGCAAGCCTGTGTATGGATCTAATTCTATCGTCAAGTTTGCGGACGACACTACGGTGATTGGTCTCATCAGCAACAACGATGAGACCGCCTACAGGGAGGAGATCCAGCACCTGGCCACATGGTGCGCTGATAATAACCTGCTCCTCAACACCACCAAAACGAAGGAGCTCATCGTGGACTTCAGGAAGGAGTCAAGAGGCACACACGACACCATCCACATCAATGGAATGGCTGTTGAACGTGTCTCCAGTTTCAAGTTCCTGGGGATACACATCTCGGCGGACATGTCGTGGACGACCAACACCTCCAGCCTGGTCAAGAAGGCTCACCAGCGCCTCTTCTTCCTGAGGACACTGAGGAAGAATCAGCTCTCCTCGGCTATCCTGGTGAACTTCTATCGCTGCGCAATAGAAAGCATCCTGACCAACTGTGTGGCAGTGTGGTATGGGAGCTGCTCTGTTGCGGAGCGCAAGGCACTGCAGCGGGTGGTGAAAACTGCCCAGCGCATCACAGGGACTCCACTACCTGCCATCGAGCACATCCAGAGGAAACGCTGTCTGCATCGAGCTCGCAGCATCCTCAAGGACTCCTCTCACCCAGCACACAGACTGTTTTCTCTCCTGCCCTCCGGCAGGCGTTTCAGGATCCACCGGACCAGGACCAGCAGACTAAAGAACAGTTTTTTCCCCAGAGCTGTCTCCTTACTGAACTCTAACCCCCGTTGATCCACTCCCCTCTTATACTGATAACTCTCCTACCTCACATCCACCTTCACTTTGTTATTTGCACTACCGATTGTTTATCACAGTAACAACTGTTTACTTATTCATTTTGCACTACCACACCGTAACTGGATTATGCTCATTTGCACTGCCGACTGTTTACAGTACCTACTGTTTACATTTGTATTTTGCACTGTACTTCTAACTGTAATATGCAACCACTTTCCACTGCACTTTTACACTTTTTTCGGATAGCTTCTGTCCATAATTTATTGCACTACCTTAATCCACTGCCATATTCCTCATTTTAGCCTAACATATCATTGTATACCTCTATCTGTAAAATGTATATTATATTATATTCATAGTACATATCCACCTGTAAATTCTGTTTATAGTATTAACCATCTGTATATTATTCACCTGTAAATTCTGTTTATAGTAATAACCATCTCTCTATTTATAGATATATTTATATATACTCAGTACATATCCATGTCCTGCACTTATGCAAACGTTGTATATCCTGCACTTGCTGCTATTGCACTTCTGGTTAGACCTAAACTGCATTTCGTTGCCTTGTACTTGTACTTGTGTAATGACAATAAAGTTGAATCTAATCTAAAAAGCATTCATCCAGCTTAGATGGTGGCTAGATGTCCACTATTTCCTGTGGCCAATCTAAATTAAGCTTGGCCACGGCGTGGGTTATAACCTCCACGAGCTCCTCAATAGCGGGCATGTGGAGTGGCGAAAGCTCCACATCATCCGCCTTGATTCCCATAGCGTCCGACTTCTCAGAGTCGGACAGCCTGAGAACCGGATCCTCCACCCCGAGGGGAGAAGCCACAGTGCGGGCTTCCGCACGGGGCGGGAGGATATCAGAATCGTCAGAGTTGGATGAGAAAGATGCCTCAGCAGTCCTGAATCCCCTCGACAGATCCATCTGTGAGCCCCACGATCTACGGCGCTGCGCTGCCTCAACAGACGCAGGCCCAGAACCGCGGGGCTCACGAGGTTGGCTGGTCTCCTCAAAGGCGGCCAGCCGCGAGCGCAGCACTCTCAGCGGCAGCATTTCACAATCACCGCAGGCCCCTCCCTCGAGAGGGGCCCGGGCGTGCTGCACACCGAGACACTGCACACAGAGTTGATGTGTGTCCGTGCCCGTAATGTAGCGCGGACACGGAGGCACACACAACCTGAAATGCTCGCTCGCCATCAAATGCTTGTGACAATCGCTGGTAGACAAACAACACCAAATAAGACTGACAAACACAGAGCGCTAACACTGAAGAGCAGAAAGCTATCTCTGTTGTGTTCAGACGCCTCTTTGTATCTTCCGGGTATGCCGTCACATACTACGTCATGACGCAACACCAATCAGGATTGAGCTGATTCCATTCATTCTTCAGACGCTTTACGCTAGGGGCGTTCCCCAAAGTGTTGTCATGATGACGCAGTTCGAGTTCCCTCGAAGGGGAACTCAAGCGGAGACAACAGTTCCAGAATGTCGTCGCATTAACAGTATGCGTTACAATCTGCAAAATTAGTAGGCTAATTTGGTAGTTTGTTTTTGTATTTCTGTCTGTATTATTTTGCTCCTGATCTTCTAATAGTGTTAAACTTGTACCAAATACACTTTCTTGGTAGAGAATTTTAATTCTTGTCTAATCAAGTTTTTGTACCCGATCTGATCTAAAATAAATAACAACAACTTTGCTGTTGATGGCACACTTTGTAGAATATATATATATATATATATATATATATATATATATATATATATATATATATATATATATATATATATATATATATATATATATATATATATATATATATAGGCCTAATTTCATATAAAGCCCATAAACAGAATGTATAAATTATTTTTGATATAATTTGTATTACTATTTATTTATATTTTAAAGTGTCATTAATGTAAAATACTAAAAATATTCTAATTCTAATTTTATTTTGACAATTTAGTAGAATAATTGAATAACTGATAACAGAAAAATCTGATTCCCATTAAAAGATAATCATCTGAAAGGTAATTGTTTTATGACTTATGTACAAGCATATCAATATTACTTATTTAATTGCCCATATTTTAATATGTCATTATAAAAAAAAATAAAAAAAAACATAATAGATTTTGTCTAAATAGAATTCACTCAATTAAACTATATGTTTTAATGAAAGTGAAGATGCCTGAAATGTACATATAAATCATGAAAATATTAAATAATAGCCCCGTTAATTACAATAAGTATTACGCTTAAAAACTATAACACTAGTAACAACATGCCACTTGGGGCCTTCTGTGCAAAATATGACTGGGTCATCTTACCCCAAGAGTCAAATTTTATCTTTTTACTTCAAAAGAAAAGCTATAAAATTTACTCCACAAAACCAAAAACATTGTGTCCACAAATCCCTCATTACCAAATGACACAAAAACTTTGATATTCAACATAATACAATGTCATATATCACTATTTTCGATAGACACAAAATTTGATCAAAACTGTTTTGACTGACTAGTAAGAGTAAGATGGATAATTTGTATGGACAAGCACCCAATCCTCGCCCCCAATGCCACCCCACCCCAGTGCCCCTTTTTTTGGTTTGGGCTAAACCAAAATGTCTGTGCAGGGCCCTGACCACCACTATCCCCGTGCAAACCCCAAAAAAGAAGAGTCTGTGAAAACGGCGATGGCATGTACGCAAGCATTACGTGTTTAGCCTATAGGCAAGCGCGTTTCACTATGTATGTGTGCATATGTGTTTTTAAATGTACTGAGGGGAAGGGAAGGAGGCCTTCACAGGGGAGAGTCTAGTTGACACAGTCTCTGCCGACACTTTAGGGCTGCATTGTGGTCGTGTCTAGGAGCAGGTCCACCATCTGATCCGAGTAAACCTCGGAATAAACAGAGAGACTAACATTAGCATAGATGCCATTCTTTTTATTATGTAACGAGTACATCAGGTGTTATGGGTATTGTTCCTGGTTCCGGCAGACCTAGTTAATGCAGCCTAACAATCATATAACTGATTTAAATAAAATAAATTGTTAATGTTCTATGTGTATGCCATAGTAAAGAGATGTGTTTTTAGTCTAGATTTAAACTGACAGAGTGTGTCTGCTTCCCGAATAATGCTAGCAAGAGGAAAGAATTACATATTCAGTTTATATGGTACACTGCAAAGAGTACAAAGAACAAAACAATATGACAGTGCCCTGAACAAGACAGGCATTGAACTGTAAGCAAATGTACAGCTGCGGTTACATTTATAAATACTTACACAGCAGTGACGGATGGTCAATAGAGGGCGCTGGGGCGCCGCCCCCATTAAAAAAATTCCAGAAATATACATGTATACAAAAATGATATAAAAGTGAAATAAAAATAAAATTGTTTACTCATACGATGTGCTGGCTGTTAGTAAGAGCCTCAGCATTTAATAAAAACTGGCTTTGATGGGTTAACTATTTTATATGTTCTTCAATATGTTTCATGCGTGAGGGACGCCGGATAAATGGATGTCTTTCAGAGTCCAAAAATATACGGGCAGCATGTGACCTGATGCTGGTCTCTAATTGGTTCCTTAAAGATCCTCCTCCGGACGCAGGTCGCTGCGTCCCTGGCGAATCAGAATTGGATGCGTGTTATTTTATCCAATCTGATTGGTTCTCGTCACTTGTCATTCAACTTTACGCTCTTGGCCACTAAAGCGAAAGTGCACGGGCGACGTCTCTCCGACTCCGCTAAAACCTTGTTAGGAGGATGATCACTTTCGTAGAGATGGCAGCAGTTAAACCAAATTCTTTCACAAGGCGTTCGTTGGAAGAAAAAAAATTATAAAGGATCCCGAACCGGACCAACGCGATTTACAAATCCAGCAGCAGGCCAGTGACAGAGGATGAAGCTACACTCGAAGCTTCATGCGCTTGTTATTAGA